>NC_059130.1:124368866-124673433 GCF_020740605.2 Lemur catta | reverse complement strand
GAGGCCTCACATTCCTGAGGTCAGGGCTGGGCCACCTTTCAGCCTAGCTGGGTTGGAATTCGTCCTTGGCCCTGTCTTACTGGGATGGCCCTGGGCAATTGTTTAACCACTCTGCATCTAGGTTACCTGCTAAGTCAGATGAGACTATGCAGGTTAAGACCCAAGTGCCCCCTCCCCATCCCCAGGCTGACCCTGGGCTTTGTGGTGGCAAAGTCAGAGCCCCGACGCCTGCCTCAGTCTCCCCACCAGTGAAGGCTTCTGCCCCTCCCGCCGCAGCCCTGCAGCATGCAGCCCCCGGAGAGCAGCGTCCACTACAGCAGGTGGGATGACAGCAGCCCGGACCAAGTCAGCATGGCGGCCGTGTCCAGCACAGGGGAGCCCTCGTGCTGCCAGAGGTGAGGGGGCCTGGGAGGAGGAGCCCTCCTGGCCCCAGGACTGGTCACTCCCTGTGTAGACACCTGCCTTGTCCCTGCAGCAGGCCTCATCTGCCCACGGTGCCCAGCCCTCTGCTGCAGCCGGCTGACTGCCCAGGGCCCTCTTCCCGACCCTGCTGGCTGCCTGGCCTCGGGGCCACCTGCACTAGGACCCACCTGCCCTGGGACCCACCTGCCCTGGGGCCTGTCCTCCCCCTGACCCAACCCAAACCCCCACAGTCCACTCAGGGGGGCCCTGCTGCACCCTGACCTGGGGCTCACCTCCAGGTGGTTCTCCCCCTAGGATCTCCCGGAAGCTATGTGGGGGCAAGCTGGGGGTCGCCATGAAGGTGCTGGGCGGAGTGGTCCTCTTCTGGGTCGTCTTCATCTTGGGCTACGTCACCGGCTACTACGTGCACAAGTGCAAATAAGGATGCCCCGTGTGCGCACTCAGGGCTGGCTGCACATGCTTCGGGGAACAGGCTTGGAGGGATGCCTGTAATACATGGACCCCCTGTATACACACACCCCATAATAAAAACCCCCAAATATACAGATGCCCCATGTAAATAGGCCCCGGTGACAAAGACCCCCTATATACACAGATCTCTCTCATATACATGGGCCCCAGAGGCAGGCAGTACACAGGGACATGCGCTGGCACCCTGGCTCATGAAGACACCAGGGGCACAGCCCGACACGAGGGCGCACACACGCCCCCCTCCCCCCCCAGCACACAAGTCCTTTAAAGGACGAGAGACAAACCCTGGCACGTGCCGCCACCCAAAGCCACACGTGGCTGGGAGAGCTGGTTCCAGCTTCCGCAGGAGCTGCAGGACACGCCTAGGCCAGGCCCTGAGGCCCAGAGCCCCTGGCCACAGCAGGTGGCCAATCTGTCCAAGCCCAGGGCCCAGGCCCTTCCTTTGTCAAGGCTGGGATGAGGGGTGCCTTCTGCAGACACCCCAAGCCCACCTCCCTGATGGCCCCAGGATGGGGTCCTTCCTACTGCTTGCCTCCCTGTGGGGCCCTGTGCAGAGCTCTCAGGGCCTGACTCCCCGTTGTGCAAGGATGGCTCCAGCGAGGGCTGGGTCCCCCACCCACCCTTCCCTTGGGGACTGAGACCAGTCCTGGAAGGTACTTCCTGCACAGAGCAAGGAGGGGGCCTTGGCCCTTGCCCCAGACCCACTGCCGGGTCTTCCTGAGTGAAGCAGGCGCGGTGCGTCCTGGGCTCCCACCTCACACCTCACAGGCTGGTGTGTCCCCCCAGGGCTGGCCACTGCCAGGGAGGACCCTGAGCTGCTCTCCTCCCCCAGGCGCTGTCTGCTGGCCGCAGCCTGTGCACAAAGGCATCATTAGACATCTGCTGGAAGAACTTGGGCCAGTGTGGCCCCGTGTGACTCTCATAGGCCCATGGGATGGGCTTGTTCCTCCTGGGCAGGACCCCCGTCTGGCGCTCAGCCTTGGGATGTGCCCCCTCCTGGCTGGGCCTTCTGGTGAGGACAGGGGCAGGCCTGAGGCCCAAGATGTGGCTGGACTGTTCCCACTCTGGGGCCTGCCATGCTGGCCACCCCTGAGCCTTCGTCCCTCTCCCTGGCCGCCTGTCCCGGCCTCCGTGCTCTCAGCAGATGCTCCCCTGGGCTGCACACCTGGCCCCCGCCTACCACAACGTCTGCCTTGGGCCCTGCAGACCCTGGCCAGAAACACCCCTTTAGGAAGGCGTTCCCCACCCCAGGGCCAGGGGTGGGGGACATGGGCAGCCAGTGTCCTCGCCGGCACGGAGGAGGGAGGCCATGGGGCAAGACTGTCGTCAGAAGGCTGAGGCTACACTCACTCCCAGGCCGGGAGCCCTCCAAGTGCTCCTCACTGTGTCGGGTCAGGTACGCAGAGGGACTTGGCTAGGGTGGGCTGGTGACAGACGACCCTCCATTCCACCCATCTTCAGGGACAGCAGGCCCACCAGATGTCTGCCCGGGGCCAGGGGCCTGCTGCCCACTGCCCCAAGGCCCCTGGCTGAGACCCTGAGGAGGCAGGCCAGGAGGGCCTGTCCTGGGCTGGGGTCTCCAAGCGATGGTGCTTCCTTGGGAGCCTGCTGCGGAGTCAGGGCAGAGTCTCTGGGCTACTGCCCACCCCTGTGTGGAGGCTGGGAGGGGAACAGCTGGAGACCCTCCCTGGAGCCCTGGTGGGAGGCTGTGAGCATGGGACAGAGGCTGCTGTGGCCCAGCAGTTTGGCCGCATGGCCTCTGGTGGGCTCTGGAGGTCCAGGAGCTGGGCCTCCCCAAGGCCTGGGGGTCTGGCCAGGAGCCCAGTGAGGGCACAGGACAGAGAGAGGAGGGGACGTGACCTGGGAGTTTCTCCCGCTGGTGTGGCACTCGCAGACGACACTCATGTGTCCTCGCAAACGCTCCTCCCCACCCGGTCAGTGGTGGTGCAGCAGAAGGCAGAGGCTGACATGGGGGTCTGCCCCAGATTCCGCCAGCTGTACCCTGGGCCCACCCCCTGGGGAAGAGGCGCAATGTGTTTGGCCGGGGCCCCCCCACCAGCCCCTGTGGGGGAGGCTCGTCGCCGGGCACTCAGGTTGCCCAGAGCCTCCACTCGAGCCGCCTCCACGAGTGACCCCAGGCCCCATCCAGACCCTGGAGCAGCCAGGGTGGCGGCAGTGGCTCCGACCCCACCGCCCTGGGGCTGGACACCGTCACAACTCAGGGTTGGGAGAAGATGGGACAGGACCCTGCCAAGTGGCCACCCGGCCTCTCCTCCCAGGAGGATCTGCGGGGGCGGGCTGAGCACCCGGGCTCCTCTGCAGGTGCCACCAGGTAGAGCGTCCCCTGTGCTGCAGGCAGGGGTGGGCGAGGACACGGGCTTCTGTGACCACTATTAGGAGCCTCGAGTCCTGCTGGCAAGATCTGAGCAGGGGCAGCAGGGGCACAGGCAATACTGCCCAGGCCCTGGGCCCTCAGTTTCCCCAGTTCTAAACCACCACTGGGCCAGAATGGATTTTTATGACACTGCCAGCAACAACCTCTGGAAATGGTGGTGGGAAAGGACCCACTGGGCAAGGCGCTGAGATATTATTAAATGTTTTTATTAGCGAGTCAGATGGGCAAAGAAGAAGAAACTCAAAGCGGTTTCTGCAGCAAGTTAAATACGTCTCCAAAATCAAACATGTAACCACTGCATCAGGAACGAGCATGGCAGGAAATGGCAGCTTTGTCCCCATCAGCAAGGTGACATCTGTTGCAACGAGGCCGCTGAGCCCTCAGTCCCAGGGCGCCAGGAGAGCCTCTCACCCTCCCATGCTGGGCCATGCAGAGAAAGGGTGACCCTCCGCACAGCAGCCCAGAGTGACCCCTGGAGCCACTGTCTGTGGCCCCCAGGCCCCGAGCTCAGGCGGAGTCCTGGCCTGGGGACGCTGCCTCAGCCTCTGGCATACCGACCCCAGACCAGCTGCAGCATCGGCAGCCTTGACTGCCCAACAGAGTGTCAGGAAATGACAGCCCGGGGCCACCAACACGTGCAGACACGGTGTGGGTTTGGGGACACCACCAGAGAGCAAAGCTGTTATCCGGCGCACCCACTGCAGCCTGGCCGGGTGTGGAGCTCAGCAGCGCCCCCAGCAGGACTGATGGAAGGCCTGGCAGTGACCCACCGACGGGTGGGGTCTCAAGGTGGCCCAGCTTGTGTCTCACAGGCTCTGGACAAACCATCGCGCACTGTCAGTTTGCCCAGTGCCTGGGACCCCTGGCCTCTCTGGTCTGAGCTCTTGCAAATGCTCCAAAAAATCATCGGTCATTTCTACAGAACACAAAAATTATCCTTTTAGGTCAAAGACCACTGAACAGAGGACGAATGGTGTCATTGACAAACAAGAGCGGGAGAGGCAGTTTCTCACACGGCAGCCAGATTGTAAGGCAGTGAGGCACTGAAAGCCACCTCCTCTGTGGCTGGCCAGGTCCTCAGGACCCAAGCGCACTCTGCCTCCAGGGAGGGTGTGGCGTGTGCTCCGGCACACACACGAGACATGCAAAGACACAGGTGGTCTGTGACTGGAGACACACAAAAGTGGAAATGTCTAGAATATAAAATGCTGAAGAACCACTCCTTTGGCATGTGTACACTATGATTTTTGGCTTGAAAGCCTACATGTCCTACGGGACTGCCACTGTCCCTCGGCTGGCTGACAACTGCTGACAGCTTACCACCCTGCATGTCCACCTAGAGGTGGGGTTCTGTCTGTCACTGGTGCTACTGTGCAAAGGAGTAAACTTCCCGACAGTCCCCACCTCTGTGCAGCCCCACAGCACCGGGGTGAAGTCCTGCTACGGCCTTCAGACCTGGGGGCCGCCTGCCTGGGGGTCGAAACGTCTCTACCCCCGCGACAGCATTCCAACAGCAATTCTAAGAAAAGTAATTCTGCCAATTCTAAAGTCACATTAAAAAAACCTGTTTTTGTAGAAAGATTATGATCACTGCAAGCTGGAAAACACAGTGTCCTTGCACATTTCCAAGCTCAAACTGGCACAATATGATTTAAAAAGATGCTACATTATAGAAAAATGACTGTGCAGTTCAAGAAAGTACACAGCAGTCAGCTTCCCAGTTCGTAACCGGATATTCAAACCAATTACAGTCGTGCGTCGCGTGATGCGGAAATGTTCTCAGCAATGTTCATGGTTGTGTGACCACCACAGCGTGTAGTTACACAAACCCGACGGTGTGTGTATTTTTATTTATATGTTTTTTCACATGGAAAACCGAATGCCCCAGCACCATGACTGACTATTGACCACGCCCCCTGCTTGGTCTGCAGTGCCAGCATCAAGGGCCACACGTCGGGTTTGCATACACAGCACGCTCCATCGCCACCTACAGGCCACCGTCGGGCAGGTGGTCCATCATGGACTGGGACATCGCTACGCGGCGCATGACTGTAGTGTCTTTCCTGAAGTAGAGTTATTTGCCGTGTGTGTGTCTACACGATTCAGGACATTTTGAACGGTTAATTCTGGTATTTGGATAATTTCGTGAAAAAACAGTAAAATCAGTTTGGTACCAACTATGACAACACAGCATCACTTACGACAGAATCATCTGGAAAAACACAACAAAGAATACATACATCTTAAAGAATACGGAGGTGAAAACGATGACAGTGTCACCACGTAGAAACCTCTGTGGAACAGGCACGACAGACGGGGACCTGCTGGGTAGGGCGCGTCCTGGTCGTCAGCGGACGACGGTCACGTGGGGGGCGGCGGTGGCCAGGTCGGCCTTGGAGGGGTACACCACCCTCAGGCTGCCCTCCAGGTCCACCACCCGAACCTGCTCCACCACCAGCAGCGACTGCCCGTCCTTCCCCGCAGCTGGATTCGTTTTGGGATCCGAAAGTTGTCCAGAAACTGCGTCAGCTTCAGTATCTGAGAGTGATCCTTCCTCTTTATTTTCTAAAGTAAATTTGTTCATTTCTGCCATTTTCTGTAAAGGAAAATATCTTTTTTAGCCTAGGGAGGAGAGGTGACCCAGGGAAGATGTGTGTAACCCAGTGCAACAAGCAGGCGGCGGCCCAGCCGTGCAGATCGGCGGGGAGACACGGAGAGACGGCCGCGTGCCCAGGAGGAGACGAGGGGCTTGCTCACCAGGATGAGGGCATCCATGACATCTTTGCAGATCTGGAGACTCGTAGCACTTGTCACTTCCAGAAACAAATCAGAAGTTGTTTTCTTAATCTTAAAAAAAAGAGAGATTTCAGAAAATAAAGTTATTGAAAGTAGACAACAGCAACTGCAACATTTATTCTGAAGAAAAATCTATGAAACAGTCTTGTAGAAGCCAAGAGTGTTCCTTTCCTGAAGAGAGATACAAACTGGGGTGCCGTGAACCCGGCCACCCCCAGCTACCACGCAGCATGGACCACGAAGGGGGAGCAGCCCTCTGAGGAGCCAGGGCCCGGCCTCCCCTGCGGTCCGCATGTCCTACCGCACTCAACAGGACTCGCCGATGGAGCAGACACTTGTGTTCGTCTGCCCGGAACAGCCCGGAAGACACAGCAGCTCACCACACCAACCCACCTTTGTCTTCTCGCTGTTTGTTATTGGTGGGAAAGAAATCACGTCGCCCTCCGTGTCCACAAGGCAAGGATAGTTTTCTTTTCCATCCAGCAAGTGAAGATACCTGTGTGGGAAGAAATATAAATTAAAGGCATATCTATAAACATACCTCATGAAAAGTTCTTTGGACAAACTAAGTGTGCCATCAAGGGCACACGTTTAACATGCTTCAGAGGACAGTGTTCCGAAGCCCGAGTCTGTACAGAAGCAGCGACCAGGCCCGGGCGAGCGCCGTGTCTAAAGCAGCCCAGACCGACCTGTGCAGGCCCGAGACGCTCTGCCTCCTCTTCTGCTTCCGCTGCTCCTCCGCCTCCAGCTGCAGCTGCCGCACCAGCTCCTTGGCCTTGGCTTCTCTCCGCCCCAAGGGGACGATCTATGGGGCAGAAACCCACAGATTCCACTAGGACCACAACCACGGAACTCACCCGTCTTAACGCTAACCGTCTCGTTCATCTCTACGACAGGGAAGGGCTGACCACCTCACCCCATGTGACCACGTGACAAGAAGCCATATGCACGCCGTGTCTTCAGAGGTCCAGTGGGGATCTGATGTTCAAACACTCAAATACTTCTGAAGCTGAGCTTAACCCTAAACCAGTGGCTGATGCACAGGTGTGTTTCCAGAGATCTGTCCAATCTCAGGAGAGAGAGGCTGGCAGGGGACCCTCCACCACCCAGGGACCCAGGTGCACTGTGCAGAATTCAACACCCAGGGGTGGCACCATGATGCAGCAACTCATGCTAAAGTCAACCCCCACAGTAGGGGTTTTGCAAGGGGGTTATAAACCAAAACTTTTGGTTAAAAGTTAGTGTGTAAACAAAGGAGACCCCTTTCAAATTACTGCCTGCTTTGCTGAATATTCTGAGTCATGCAATTGCTTTCAAAGCAACTGCAGACACAGCCTATTTTACTATTTCATTTCATGTCTTCGCTAGCAGCAGTGTCAGAGTTTACTTTAAAATGCTTGGCTCAGTCACCAGCATACGCGTCTCTGGAGAGACACTAAGGCAAGTGCTGTGGCACCTTGAGGTCCTGCGGAGGCCGGGCTCCGTACAGCAGGGGCCCTCTGACCGCGTGGAGGTCGTGGGTTGCCATGGTGGCTGCTGTCCGCTTCTCACACAGATCTTCGTGGAGCTTGGTCTAAAACACAAAAGCAAAGACAAGCAAAGCTTTCGTTTGCCCCGAACCACGGCCAGGTGTCCGCCTTAGACCCTCACCCAGGCCTGCACAGCCAGGGACCCTCTGGTCCTCGAGCCTCTCTATACTACCGCCCAATCTTGTCACTTGCCTTTACAGAACGGCTCTTCCCCTGACTCCTGGCCTGGCCAAACAAGTTTTTATCTGTGGAATCGTCATCAGAAAGCTATCTGTTTAACAGCAGAATTTCTCTAATTCTAGAACACAATACTTAAGATTTCAAAGAGCCCATCTTGAACTAAAATTTAACATTGAATAAATATAAGATTTAAAAAGAAAAATCACCCTAGCATGGTTTTTCCCAAAATGCTAGTTTTTAAGTTCTAAAACCCTGGCATAGTGCCTGTTCTCTCCCTCCCCAAACTGCAAGGACTCCGCAGACAGCAGCACGGGCTTCCACGAGACCGGGCTGCCTCGGCCGGGCACACTGGGGGCTCCCCTCCCCCTGTGCAAAGCTGTGCTTTTTCTGTGAAAAGAAACACAACAGACTGGGAAGGTAGTCTGGCCAAAACCTAAACAAAAACTAAAAAATTCATGTAAGAATGTGCTGGCAAGAGTTGATGATTTTTATACTATTTTACATAAAACCAAATGTATATTTATTCACGGAACTCAGAAAATCTACCAAAGTATCAGAAAACTTGAGCAATGCCAATTTTCAGCGGCAATAAAGCTGTCTGCAGAGGCCAGGATGAGCTATAAACGATGCCCCTGGCGGAGCAGAGGGCGGGGCAGGCAGAGGTGTGTGAAGAGGGCGGAGGGTGCGCTCCATGGCCGAGTCACTCGCTTCCCCGAGCCCCTGCTGTGGACTGAGGACGGGGCCATGTGGCCTCCTGGGCCAGTGGGGTGGATCCTGCCTCGATCCTTCCTCACCAACACCCCGCTGTTCCTGTTTTTGAAGTGAGGAACTGAGGCACGTGGACACCCCGCTGAGGCCCGCACCCCAGGTCTCTCCCTGGGACACGCCAGCCGGACGCATCCCACTGGTGGCCCGCCACACCCTCGCCCCCTCTGGGGACCCCATGCACCCACCTGTGCGGCGAGGAACCGCTTGAGAGCGTTTCCGGGCTGCAGGTCCATGCCCCGCACGACGGCCCCCACGATGTAGGGCCGCACGTCCCTGACCTCGGGGCTCACCCTGACCACCAGGGGCGCCGGGTTTTCTGAGACGTGCAGGACCCTGAGCAGCAGCCGGCTCACGTCTCCCGCCTCCTGCTCGGCCCCCTCGCCGCCGTCCCGCCTGGGCTTCCTCTCTCGCCTCTTCCTGCGGCTCTCGTCCTTCTCGGCCCCGTCCCGGCCCCGGCCTTTCCCGCAGCCCCGGCCGCCAGCGCGCAGGTACTCCAGGATGGACCGGGTCTGGCAGCCGCCCAGCATCTTCTCCAGCCGCTTGTCCCGCAGCTTGTTCCCCCGGAAGTTGATCTCTTTGAGCTTGGGGCAGTCGGCCAGCTCGGCTGGGATTTCGCTTAACTGGTTATTGGAGAGGTCCAGCGTCTGTGAATAGAAACCAAGGACTCGTCAGATGACCTGGACTCCGGGAAAAGAGCCCGAGGCTGTGATACTGTGCACCTGTGACTTCCCCCAACTCTGGCCCCGGCAAGGACGTCACTGTCCAGGGAGCTCCTGCAGTGGGAAGGAGTCAGCTACACGACCACAACCTCTGCGAAGCCACTTTCTGCCTCAAACACCTCACGCCTGTAGTGTGATTGCAAGTCGGGCTGGCCACAGCGACATTTTTACCGGTCATTAGGTTAGAGAAAGAAAGGGGCAAGGGACAGGGATGTCTGGTTATAAAACGTGAGCTCACCTCAGGAGCAAGTCAGTACTGCTTCAGGCGGGAAACAGGATCCCAAACAGTGCTAAGATTTTTAAAAAAATTAAATAAGCTATTAATTAAAAGAAGGAAAACAGCAAAATCTCCAAACAGCATCACTCTTCCTCACACTGAAGCACAAAGTCACCAACAAATGCGCGGAGCTATCGCGTGTCACATGGGAAGGAAAACGTGACGTGGCTTCAGTGGCGACGGCAGCTCAGCTCTTCCTCTCACCCAGGAAAGGGCTGGGGCCACCACCCTGCACGCCGGGCAGATGCCCAGGAAGCCCCGCGGCCCATAAGAAAGCGCCTTGCCACTGTTACCGAAGGACCCGGCAAAGCGTGCAGCTGGCATCCCTGAGATGACACAGCGGCAAAGCAGCACCTTCCGCGTTCACAGGACGTCCTTCCGGGCCTGGGCAGGGCGGGAGGGCCGCTCATGACAGCACCAGGCTCCCCGCCCTCCCCGCCCCTAGGGGAGGTAGAAAGGAGGCCGGACCACCCCTGCTGTTTCCTGACCTGGTGCCCAGGCCCAGGTGACTGTCCCGGCAGCAGCCTCAGCCCAAGTTAGGCACCACAAACACACGTTTCTTTCCCATGTTCCTCTGGGGCTACTGGGCAGCTGCTGACGGCCGTGCTGGGCAGTGCTAAGCCCTGACCCTCTGGGAGAGCCCGGGGGTGGTCTCCGGCAGTGTGGGCACCGTGCCCTGCCCCGAAACAAGGTGACACCACTCGGGCCACCTTGAATCCAGTGCTCACACTTAGTCTGCGTGGCTGGCGAATCCTGGTCGCACTGGGATGGAGGAGAGAGGCAGGGCTGGGGGGTGGATTCAGCTCTGAACAGAAAGGGCGGGGGGGCTCTGATCTGCTTGGGCTGGTGCCAGGACAAGCGCAGTGGGACTGTCAAGCCCCAAGTGGAGGAGACCAGAAAGGACTATGTCGGAATCCTCTGGCTCAAGCGACCAGGCTGCTCCGAGCCCCCAAGGGAGACAGAGGCCCAGGAGGAGAGCAGACGCCGTGACAGCCAGACAGGAGCAGTGTAAAGGAGGGAGCAGCGTCCTGCAGGAGAGGAGGAAGGGCCGGTGGCTCAGACCAACCCCACAGAACTGTCAGCACTTTGTGCCTTCCAGGAGGGACGGGTTGCGGGGGAGGGAGGGGTGGATTGGGTGGATGGGTGGCCTCAGCCCAGGCCTCCCCCCGAATCCTGCCAGGCACAAGGCAGGGCCCGGCGGCCCCGGGAGCCTGGGTGGCCTCGCAGAGCATCACGAGCCGTATTGCTCCCAGTGCTCCCGCCCTCCCAGAGCCCTGACTCCAGCGTGTCAGAACAAGTCTGGGCTACACAGCCGCAGGGGGGAACCAGCCAGGGCCGCCAGCCCAGCAGCATGGCATGGCAGCCCGAGAGCCACCTGAAGTCCAGGTGGGAGGGCCAAGTGCAGTGTGCTGTCCACAGCTGTGCACGTGCCGGCTCTGCAGGCTTCTGGCTGCCCCAAGGGACTCTGGTCAGCAGGCCCGAGAGCTCCACTGGGGTGAAGCCTCATTACTGCGTGAAACCCCAGCCAGGGGGGTGTTCCGGCCTCCAGGCATGTCACTTCAGGCCTGGAAAGCAGCACAGGCCCAGGCAGCTTCAAGTCAGCGACCTGCTCAGAAAGTTTCCCCGAGAAGGGCCAAGTGGGCTTCTCTCAGGGACAAGAACCATCAAGGAAAGGGCCTTTCAGAGCCTGGGCAGTGGAGCCTGGAGGCCTGTGGGGACACAGGGAAGGGGAGGCAGGGAGAGGGAGGGATGCAGACCTGGGTCTGACAGGAGTCCATGCTTAGCCCAGTGCTGGGAACCCCAGTGGAGCCTCAATGTGGAATGAAGCCACAAGAGTCACCCAGAAAGGGTGGAATGGGGGTACAGTTTTAAACTGTGCAGGAGAAAAGGGCCCCCAAGGATGTGGGCAAGGACACTCACGGAGAAGGAACCCCACCGAGGGCCTCCCGGCGCCTGGCCAGGTAAACCGCAGCTCCTGGGCGGGTGCTGTCCCACAGGAACACACAGGCCACATGGGGCTTGTCTGCCTCTGGCCGGGGACACAAGCTGCCTTCTGGGAATGTCACTCTGGCATGGGACCTGCCCCCCCTGGGAGGTGCATAAAGAGCCGTCCCAGCTCCTGGCTGCTGAGGGAGCCTGGACCCTGCCAGGCACCTGAGTGGGCCCCGCCCCTCTGGCAGCAACTGAGAAAATCAGAAAATCGGGGGATAATTCTTTCACTTTAACTTTTGAGGTGACAGGATTAGAAGTTTCACACTCAAAGCTGAGTTTCTCTGATGGCTCTGGAGGCTGATGGCCGCAGGAGGCCCTTCATGAGCCTTGATGACCAACAGCCACTGGCTGTTCCCCCAGGACCTTACGAAGGTGCTGTCCTGTGCACTTCAGACATCTGGGGCACATCTCTCCTGTGCTTCCCTCACGCACAGCACCACGGGCCTGGGTGACCAGCACTTAAAGTGCAGGCAGGAGTGACGTGACAGGATGTGATGTGACGTGACGTGCCCCCATCCTCGGCTCACCACAGCCCTGGCAGCTGAGCCCAGTGGGCCACAGAACCCAGATGCACCTGGGGAGAAGGTCCACTTGGGTTCCTCGGGTCTTGCCCAGAGAGGGTGAGGATGAAGCCAGGCGCACCAGCAGGCGCGGCTCACCGGTAGCTGAAGGAGGACAGGTGGTAGCCACCTCTTCCGCTGCCCAGTCCTGAGCAGCCAGGCTGGGAAGGTGTCAGGAACCTTCGGGCTGCATGGTCCCAGCCTAGGCCGGCTGGCAGCTCCCTGGGGAGTGGGCACCAGGAGCTGGGCCAAGGCACTTCTCTTCCCTCTGGGGAGGGGACTGACAAGCAGAAGGCGCCTCTGTGCTGTTATGTTGGGAGGGTCTGGGCCGGCCTGTTTTGTTTTGGAAGTTCTGCACTTTTCATTCCAGCATCACAGCACCCCAGAGAAGCACACACGGCGTCAGCTTCTCAAGAGCCGGGCCGCCTGGTGTCCACATCCTCGTACAATGCCTCCCAGAACCTGAACTTGGGTTTGTGCTTATTTATTTAACCAATGGAATGTGGCGACATGGCAGGAGGCTAGTTCCGGGTCTGAGCCTGAAGGCCTGGCAGCTGCTGCTTCTGTGTTGAGGACCTGGGGAGGGGTCCCCAGACATGCAGAGAAGGGCAGCCACCCCGGCATCCCAGCAAGCCCAGCCCTGAGCCCACGCCAGCCGAATGCAGCCACACAGGTGACCAATGACAAGAGCAGCGAACCACCCAGCTGAGCCCGCCCAGAATGGAGAGCCACGGTTTTCAGCCTCAAAGTTTGGCAGTCAAGAAGCCATGACAACCAAAACAGTCACCAGCATCTTGTAGAACCTCAAACCAGTAAGGACATCAAAGAACTCCTTTGTATGCAAAACTGCAACACGTGTAGCTGCACAGTTCTGGTAGCCATTCCTCAGAAAAAGCCCCCAGAGGACATCTAAGTCCAACAAGGGACTCCAAGTAGCTCTTGTAAGACACCCCCCAAGAAAACAATTCTCTTGATATGAAAGAGATCTGCTGGAAGTCTCAAACTTATGAACACAATTACCCAGGGAAAAGGGGACTTGTCCTCCTCTCTTGGGACTCAGAGAACAAGACTCACTCTTTGACTCCAATGGACTTATTCTGGACACAAGACTACTTTATTGGGTGGGTACTACAGAAAGCCATGCAGAACTTACTTTTTTAAAAAACTGAATACTCTAAGACATCTATGAATTTGAAGATGATGTAAGGCATTACATTAAGATACACGCCTGGTACATCAACATTCTGGAAAATAAAAATCTATCAGTTGGGAAGGTGGAGCAGACAGTGTCGTACACCACGCCACACCTTAGCCTACAGCCCTGAGAACCAGGGTAGCTCAGAGACTTGCCCCACAGGCTCTTTCAGGAGACGCCAGCGAGCACGTCACTGCAGAGTGGGCTTGTCTGTTTCTCTTGATTACAAACATGTACACACACACACACACATGCTTTTATATATACAAACATATCTTTATATAGATGTATTTGTAAAATGAGCTGCAATATCTTAAGAGTAACTTCTACAGCAAATAAATACATCAGTTGCTAAAGTCTATAAACATCTTATGAAGAAATGTCTGCATGAACTCCAGGATCAAAAGTGAAGGAAGAAGAAATGCAGGACTGCCTTTCTAAGGATGAAATGGAAGGGAAGCTGTGGAGGAGAGAATGCCGGACTGGATTTAGGTCGTGGCTCTGCCGTGCAACTTCCCTCCCTACCCCTTACTCTACAGATTCAGTGGCTGCCTGCTGTGGGCCAGGCGAGCATTACACAGGAGGTGAGCAGGTGCCCGTCCCTAGACAGTGCAGTCGAGAGAGAACCCCGGTCACGTGTCCAGCCCTTGAGCTTTCTGTCAAACGGGAATAACCACCCCTACCTTGGAAAGCTGTTGTTCAGTGAAATACCACATGTGAAATCACATCATGTGGCGTTAGGCGAATTCCTGCCATCTCACACCTTTGTGCCTTAACTTTGCACCCACCCCCAAGGCTCAGTCATTTCACAAACATCAGATACAAACAATTAGACATGGGCAGGGGTCCCTGCTCTTGAACCACTGCAGCTGAGGGACAAGCCCAGTTTGCTAACAGTGATAAACCAACATGGCAAGTGCTAAAGTCCAGGTGCGAATAGAATGCGGTGGGAGTTCAGAGACCACCGAGTGCGTGACTCTGGTCAGGTGGAGAGAGTTGAGGACGACCTCCTAGAGGTGATATGCCACTAGAGCTGGCTCCTTCTGGCAGAGCAGGAATTCCTCAGGCCCAGTGCCCGCAGGGCGTCACCGGGGACGGTTCAGCCTCGAAAGGGGTTCCCTCTACCGGGCTACTCCAATCCCCATCCCGCCCCGCCCGGGCAGCCCCCGCTCACCTTGAGCGAGGCCAGGTGGGCGATGTCGGGGCTGAGTTCTCGGAGGCAGTTGTCAGCAGCCGCCAGTTCGCTGAGCAGGGGCAGCGCGCCGGGGCTGAAGAACGCGGCGGGGAAGGAGTCCAGGCAATTGCCGGTGAGGTTGAGGCTCTGCAGGCGTGGGGCGCAGCGCGCCAGGTCGGCGGGCAGCTCGCGCAGCCGGTTGCCGCTGAGGTTGAGGCTCTGCAGCTGCGGGAGGCCCGGCGGCTCGGCGGGGCCCAGGCCCTGGCCCGGCGGCAGCGCCTCCAGCGCGTTGCCCGACAGGTCGAGCACCCGCAGGGCGGGCAGCGGCCCGAGCTCGGGGCTCAGGCCGGGGCCCAGCGCGTTGCACCGGAGCACGAGGCTGTGCAGCTGCGGCAGGCCCTGCGCCAGGCCCGGCCCCGGCGCGCGCAGGCTCCCGCAGCCGCTCACCTCCAGGTAGTGCAGCAGCGGCAGGGTGAAGAGCCGCGGCGGCAGCCGCCCACCGGCCGCCCGCACCCGCTCCTCCAGCCCGGGCCCCGTCAGCAACAGCTCCCGCCGCCGCTCCCGCTCCGCCAGCTCCAGCTCCGGCCAGGCCTCCGACACGGCCGCCGCCGCCATCGCGCCGCCGCCGCCCGCAGCCGCCCCCCCCGGGCGCTTCCGGGGCGCAGCGCGTCACTTCCGCTTTGCGCCGGAAGAGGCCATAGAGAACACGCCCGGCCGCTAGCGAGCCGCAGCGTGTGCCATAGAGAAGAGGGTCCTCCGCCGCGAGCGCCCTGGGCCTCTCCGTCCGCGGGAGAGCGGCCAGGGCCGCCCGGGCAGGGCTGAGTGGGCTGGTTTTGCTTGGGAAGTTCTGCACGTTTCCTGGACGTGACGGACGGGACGGCCCCTCGGCGCCTGGCTGTGAGCGCTCATCCCCGCCGCGGCGCTTGGCACCGGCCCGGCCGCCGCTTCCCGAGCGCCGCCCTGCGCGCCCTGCGGACCGCGAGGCAAAGGCTCGTCCGCTCTCCCGGAGCCTTCCAGGAAGGTTGTGCGCACACACGTAACGGTGGGGGCTTCGGGGCGCGGGGTCTGTGTGTCTTGTTATGCACACACAAGTGCACAGACGCAGGTCACTTGGGCCTTGGTGTATGTGTGGTGACTTGTCTCTGATTAGCAGACTTCTTTATCGTAAAACATTCAAGCCTCTAGACAAACCTTCATTTCTTTAACCAATTACCAAAGAATCTTTAAACCCACCTATAACCTGCAATCCATGTTTTGAGATGTCCTACCTTTTTGGGCCAAACCAGTGTACGCCTTCCCTGTGTTGATTTATGGTTTCCTGTGTAATTCCTGTCTCCCTGAAACGCGTAAATCCAAACTATAAATCCAACCACCGTGAGACGACTTGCTCAAGGCTTCTTGGGCGTAGCTCTCGGAGCCATGGTCACACATACTTGGCTGAGAATAAACCTCTTTAAATTATTTGACAGAGTTTGGGTTCTTTTTCACTGACACTTGTAATTCATCATTAGTGTGGAATCGAACAGATTTTAGTTTTAGGAGCTAGATGTAGCCTGCAGACCTAAAGTCACAGTTTGCGTGTCCTTGCTCTTGGGAAGCCAGCAAGGAATTTCCTTAATTAATGGTCTGTGGGGCCAGTCCTTCCCAGGGGCCTGAGGCCTTCACCTTCCCTCTTGCCTAAGGACTTGGGAGGTGGAGTTCTGAGGTTATTTTCTTTTACAACTTTCTGAAATGTGGTATAGACATTAGGCATATGGTTGGGTACGTATGGTAGGCAGAAGAATGGTGCTCCCCAAGATGACCATGTCCTGATCCCCAGAACCTGCGAATACATTCAATTACAGGGCAAAGGGGAATTAAGATTCCATGTGGAATTAAGACTGATCATCAGCTGATGTTGCAATTATCCTGCTAGACACGGCGTACTTACAAGGGTCCTTAAGAGCAGAAGTGGGAGGCAGGACAGGGAACCAGACGAGGAGCAGAGGGAACGGTACACAGCCTTACGCTGCTGGCTTGGAAGGTGGGAGACGGAGTCAGGAGCCGAGGAGTGCAGGTGCCTCCAAGACTCTCCTCTGGGACCTCCGGAAAGGTGCCAGCCCTGACAGCACCTTGGTCTTAGCCCACTGAGACCCACGTTAGAGTTTTTATCTGCAGAACTGTGAGGTGATAAATTTGTGTCAAGCCACTAAACTGCTGATGATTTGTCACCGCAGCAATAGAAAACTAATGCAGCACCATATTCTGAAACTACCACTTTTCATTTACATTTTTTAAACCAGGCAAGTGAGGTGCATATTCCTTTTTAATGATATGTAAGAATTCTCTTTTGGATACTCATTCTTTATTGGTTATAAATATTTTCTCCCAGTTTTCCATTCCTTTCAGGTGTCTTTTGATGCTCAGTTTTTAATTTTAAGATAATCAAATTATCAATCTTTCTTTTATAGTTGTCCTTTTTGTCTTATTTAAAAAATCCTCATCTAATTCAAGAACAGAAAAAAATTACATATATTTTTCCTATTGAAAGTTTTATGCTGGCCAAGGTGGCTCACGCCTGTAATCCCAGCACTTTGGGAGGCCAATGTGAGAGGATTGCTTGAGGCCAGGAGTTCAAGACAGCCTGGCAACATAGTGAGACGCCAGACCCCGTCTCAGGGAAAAAAAAAAAAAAATTAGCTGGGTGTGGTGGCAGGTGCCTGTAGTCCCAGCCGTTGGGAGCTGAGGCAGGAGTGTCACTTGAGCCCAGGAGTTTGAGGTTACAGCGAACTGTCATCGGGCCACTGCACTTTGACCTAGACAACAGAGACCCTGTCTCTCTAAAAAAAAAAGCTGATAGAAGCTTAAAACTTTAAAACTACTACTCTACAAATCTATAGACATAATGCTGACTTTGTACTTATTTGAAAAGCAAAATACCCTCTTTCAAAGAGGGAAAAACACATGAGGAGACTATGAGGTGTAATCCTCTACTGGGCACAACTAGGGAACTTACAGAACTTTCTTAATTTATTCTACAGGATGAAATTGGTCAGTAATTTTCTCTATACATAGCTTAAAATTGTTTAGCTTCTTCAGCAGTGAACTCACTTTGACAGATAACTTATTTTAGGGGCCAAATTCTCTCAAGGCAACTTAATATTCACCGCCTCTTTTCTCACCAATTTTCAATCTGTTTTCTAAGGTTTCTGGGCTAGCTATACTTGCATGTTTTTTAAAGTAAATGTAATTTACAAATTGGTTTTCAATTATAATCTTGAAATAAAAGTGACAAAACATTTAGTGATCTTTTTATTGGATTAATATACTTAGGTGAATTAACCTTAAGCCCTAAAACAACAAAAATATATTACTTATTTTATAATTCTGGTACTTCAAATAAAGACAAATAGAAAATCATGTTAAAACATTAAAAAGGTGCAAATTTTCATTAAAAGTATTTACATTTGTATTCTAATGCCAAATTTATAGATATAATTCTTTTAAATTAGATTTAAATTAATTCTTATAATATGAACATAATAGAAATAAATATTAAATATCCTCAACATATTCATGAGTGAAAATTCAGTTATTAGTGTTCCAAATTTACATATTTATTTATGAATGGCCAAGGAGTCTTATGGTTCCATTTAATTTTTTATCCCTTATTCTTGGTCCCTTAAAGTGTCTTGCTCCGTGGAGCTCCGAGTAGCCACTAATTGCTGCCAGAATCATTTCAACATAAACACCTGATTTTTCTGTAACCAGCAAGAGAGTAACCTGTTTTAAATGAGCCCAAGTTTGTCAATCAACAGAAATGAAGTATTTTTACAAATATCTTCTTTAAGTTACAATATAGAGAAAACATTACACATTTATTTTTTAAAAGTTTTGATTGTAGAGAAAAGAATAATTCCTTAGTTAACTTTTCTCTTTTTTGTTCTATTTAAAGAAGTATTTTATCTGTACTTTTAAAACGAATTAGAAAATTCAAGGATCATTTTACAAACATCTTGATATCTGTACTTTGTCTAATAAACTTTTAAATTATTTCTCCTGTCATACTTTAAAAGCTTTTAGTAAAGTGTATTTTGAAAGGTTATTTTCCTGGTTGATCTTAGTCTCACCCGGTATTTTCAGTCGACCCTCCCAGAAGGTGCTGTCTTACCGAAGACGGAGACTGATGAATCGAGGTTACGAACATATCCAGGGAGTACACTGCTCAAATAGCTTTTGGTGTTCATATTTGTTTCACGTGGTTGGGAATTAAAAAATATTTACATACTAATTGCTCAACACAGATCTCATCAACTCCAAACATCTCTGATTGGCATTGTGAAAGTCTGCCCACCTGACACTCAGGAGGAAGGCACAGCCCTGGTCACTGGGTGGGGGGGTGGGGGAGAAGCGACTGTCCCTCAGTCTGCACTAGGCGGCACCTGGGGAGCAGAGGGGACCGACAAAGACATGGTGTTTCCAGGCAGGTGTCAGACAGACCCTGACTCTCCCTCTAGCCGCCTGGATGACGTGTGTCTGACAAAGTCACTGGGAGGAAAGTCTCACTTGCACAGGACCACAGGACGGGGAGGGCAGGTCAGGACCTGCTTAGGGGACCGTTTTGTGAGGTTTGGTTTCACCATTTTAAGCAAAGTCTTGGTATTTTAAACACACTATGGAGTGTTTGAATAAAGTCAACTTACAGCTCCAATTATAATATGGATTTGAAAGGGACCAGACGACAGACCCAGACCAGAAGGATTTTGGGCCTGTGGATTTGTGCTGAAGACTCCGCTTATTACATAGAAGTGGACGGTATTCCAGGCCAGAATCCAAATTAGGCTGTAAGAAAAGCTTGTGACTGACATGTGGCCAGCTGGGTGAGCATAGGGTAATCGGGTCATTTAACAGCGGTTCCTTTAGGAATTCAAAAGTGTGGAGAATTTGAAGCACCTCTGAGCAAAGGCATGACACGGGCCTACATCAGTGTCAACCTCAGTTCCAGGTGGGGACTGCAGAGTTGGGATCAGGTGGGGGCAGCGTCTGTGGCAGAGACAGTGCTACTTCAGAGGCATCGAGCAAGGTACGTGCTGAAGTGGGGCCAATTCTCCGTAACTACTTGTTTAGATTTTCTTTTGTACCTTTATTTCTGTGACAGTGGAGACATGAGTTCTGCAGATACTGAAACCCCGCACCCGTGGCTAAGTGCACCGCAGAAAGCCTAGCAGGCAGGGCCCACAGGGAGAAGGTGGCATGGTTAGATGCCTGTGCACGCCACCACTCCCCTGGGACACTGCCCAGCTGAGCCGCAGCCCTGTGGAAACTCTACCATGTGTGACAGAGACCAATATGCACAAGGCTTATGGTAAATTTTTTATGGAAATTGCTCCAAGCAGTTAAGAAGGGCGGATGCCGTGTGTGTGCCGGCTGCCTGGTGGCTGCTGTGGCACAGCCCGCAGTGACGTCTGGCTCTCTCCAGACAACGGCTGCTCTTCTGTTCCTGACGAAGGCCTGAGAAAGTCAACCTGAAACTCAACACACAGTGTGCAGAGGTCCTGGCCCTGGGGCACAGGTTCTTTGGTCAGTTTCACACACGTCATCTGCACGAGAGCTGACGGGACGTGACACGTGCGAGGCTGTGTGTGGCTGGGCGAGGGGGTGGGGGCAGCGTAGCCAGGGTACGGGTTGCCATGGCCAAAGAAAGTTGTTAGGAGAAATGGTTCAGTGTCTGGAGACTCGGTCCGTCCCGTGGAGATGGACGGAATGGCTGTCGTGTCATCGCTTTGTGTATGTCCTGCCAGAGCTTTTACTCAGGCCTCCCCTGGGGGTCGGGATCTTGCTTCCAACTTTCAATATCGAGGTGCTTGATTTGGTCACTGCTGGGCCTTTCCCTGTAGTGGAAGCACAGGGGGTGCATTAGGAGGCGGCTTTGACAGTGGAGCAGACACAAACCTGCGGGCCCCTGACAGTGGCTGTCACCCATCTCCAGGAATCAGGGATGAGCCTGGTGGGGCCAGCATGGTGGACAGCGGTCACAGAGTCCACAGGGCCCGGCTGGCCACAGCTGGAGATGTGCACGTGGGGGCGCCAGCAGAGGGGAGAACACCTGGCACAGGGGCACGGTGCAGGCAGAGCTGGGCCATTCGCCCGATGGGCAGCTCCAGAAGCAGCAAATGAACAGCCACGTGACCAGAGATCAACTGCCCGGCCGGGTCACTGCGGGCAGGCCGCCTCTGTGAGCTTTCACTTATGGAAGAGGTTGGGATGGGGACATGTGGGCACCGGGCGTGGCCCTCAGCACACGGCCTGACACAGGCTGACACTCCTGTTTTACTGTGTAGGGATCATTCCTAAAATAAAGTTCTGTCTCCAAAGGTCTTTGTTCAGGAATAATTTTCTAATGAAAGATAGCATGTTTTCCTGCAAGGCATTCTAACTCTGACATAAAATAGTTAAAATTATGATTTATGGGTTAGGTGGTGGCATTCTCTATTGGTCTACTATTTAACTTGTTGTTTCTAAAAACTCTGGAGGCCAGGCTTATTGGCTCACACCTGTAATTTCAGCATTTTGGGAGGCTGGGGCAGGAGGATCACTGGAGGCCAGGAGTTTGAGACCAGACTGGGCAACACAGGGAGACCCTGTCTCTACCAAAAATAAGAAAAATTAGCCAGGCGTGTTGGTGTACACCTGTAGTCCCAGATACTTGGGAGGCTGAGGCAGGAGGATGCTTGAGCCCAGGAGTTCGAGGTTACGGTGAGCTACGATTGTGCCACTGCACTCTGGCCTGGGTGGCAGTGAGACCTCATCTATTAAAAAAAAATACTCTGGAGTCAGTGAGGCAGAACAAGTGTGAGGACCAGTGTGTGTCCTGAGAGTGCCCAGCAAGTCTCTTTTGTTGCTACTGCATTGATGTCACCTGTGAGAGACTTGGAAACAGTGGCGCAGTTTGGTGCATGTGGGGAGAACCGGATGCTCTTTTGAGTAGTCAGGAAGGAGGCCTGGAGACCCCACGCACCCCCCCTTACCTGGCTGCGGCGCCTGGGCCTTCTGCAGAATGTGTGTCTTGCGCAGGTTCATTGTGCAGCCAGCAGGGCCCATCAGGTGAGCTTTCCACGCCTGCAAGAAAGAGGAGGCCGCAGCGTGTTAATCAGGCTGCTGAGGTAGACCTGGCGTGTTTCCAGACCCAGGACAACTCGCTGTGCAAGACATAAACGAGAGGCCGCCAAATCGGCAAGAGCCCTGGAGGACGGCTCTTGCGTGTGCAGCCCTTAGGGTGCACCTTAACCACCTCTGTGCAGGGTCCACCTCTGGGAGCACCGGCTCCTGCAGTCCGGGAAACAGGGACTTCAGGGCTAGCGTCTTTATGCACAGCAGGTGAGATGTTCTCTTCAAAGAGCGCAAATGTGCCATACAGGCGCAGTGTGAGCACATGAAGCAGAAGGCCTGCATGGACGCTGCCCAGGCCAGGAAACAGGCTCCCCCCTCACGCAGCCACACTTGCCCGTGGCGTTTCCAACGTCTTCGTCTTTGCTTCTCCTTAGTCACACCACACGCACACGTCCCTCTTCCTTAGTCACACCACACGCACACGTCCCTCTTCCTTAGTCACACCACACACACACGTCCCTCTTCCTTAGTCACACCACACGCACACGTCCCTGAAGGGTGTGGTGCCTTCGAAGGCCTGACTTCCTCTGCAGCCTGCTCCTCTCCTTCAAGGTCGTCTGTGAGCCCTCCGCGTCCCGCGGCTACATACAAAGAGGCTGCCGCTGGCTTCCCAGGCCTTCCCAACACCTGGGCTGTCCCAGTGTTCTCCCTCCTGTTTAAATGCCTGCCAGGCCGCTGGTCCGGCCACTGCTCCACGCTGCCTCTCGCTCTCGACGGGACTGTCACGTTCCCTGCTCCCCCCTTCTGTCTCCCTTGCCAGCAAGCTCCATGGCCCCCAGCACTGAGGTGCTCCCAGCAGCACGGGGCACACTTGCTCACCCCTCCTGGGCGGCAGGAGGCAGATTGCCCTGATGGCCCCAATGTTTCCCTTTCCCAGCACAAAGGTGGGCTCACCTGCTCCCCTCAAGTCCTGGTGGTGGCTCCCTTTGGCCAACGGGGTGGCAGATGCGGGAAGGCTGGGACGAACTGCACCATTGCCACAGGAGGGCTGTACCTGGGCTGGTGGCTGGGGTGGGCAGTCCGGGAATAAGACCCTCCTAGAGCAGCTGCAGCCAGCACCCCAGACACAGGTGAGAGCCCAGGTGGGATCCTAGGAGCCACCTGGCCCCCTGCAGCCTGTGCGGACCGTGGAGCAACGGATTGTGGTCGCCAGACAGCAGGGCGCTGGACGTCCGTGACGGGCTGTGTCCGCGTGGCCTCCTCCCTGTACTTTGTCACCAGCACCTTTGCCGTCTACCTTTTCCCTCCCATCTCCCCAGGGCTCTCTGTCCTCTTCTGTTTGGGGCAGCTCACTGGTGTGATGGTCACCAGCCCTCACACGCTGACAGACCCGTCTGTCTGAGGGGACGCCTGACAGTCCTGTCAGCTCCACAGCCCAGGCCAAGCTCCTGACTGCACGACTCCTCCCCTTCAGCCCCCCACTTGCCACGCGGGAGGACTCCGGTGGCAAGTCCCGTGCCCCTCAGAACCTGTCCAGAGGGACTGCTCTCACCGCGGAGCCCTCTGCTCTCACCTGGTCCACGCTGCCCACGCCTCCTGCCTGCACCCCGACCCCTCTGCCCGCGGCCTGTTCTCGGCTCTGGTGCAGCAGTGACAGCACCTGGCGCTGAGCCATGTCACTCAGACCACGTCACTCCTCTGCTCAAGCCCTGCTGGGACTCTTCCTCCCACTCACTTGAGGAATAATGGTCAACAATTCTCCATTTCCTGCTATTTATGGTGTCCTTTGCTGAAGAGGTTCTTGGTTTTTTAAATTTAATAGTTTTATTTTAAAATGTCAGTTTTTAAAGTGTACAGTTTAGCAGCGTTAAGTACATTCACCTGCGACCGATCTCTGGCACTCCTTCATCTTACGAAACCGAAACTCTACCCTGCAGACGTTCTTATCTTCGATGTGACTGAATTTATCAACCTTTTCCATCAAGGTTTAAGCCTCTGTGTCCTGTTTAAGAAATCCCTTCCTGCTCTGAAGTCACCAAGATACTCTCTTATCTGTGTTGTCTCCTAAAAGATTTGTCTTCCACTTCTGAATTCCGAGTCCGCCTGTGACTTCCCCGTACACCGTGTGCAGCGTGAGCGTCTCACTTTACTGTCCCCACTGCACACTGTCCCAAAATTCCAAACCTACGACTTAGCACACAAGGACTGTAAAGTGGGTGTCATAATGATGTTTAAGGACTTAAGTAAAAAGATGATCTTAATGTCCGTCAGCTGATGAATGGATAACAAAATTCGGAACGAAGTTCCTGCCAACACATATGAGGACGTGGGTCAACCCTGACACCACCAGGCGGGTGCAACCGGCAGGACACAAAAAGGCACATGCGGATGATTCTCTTTACGTGAAAAGTCAGGAATGGGCAAATCCATAGAGGCAGAAACTAGATGGGTGGTTCCCGGGGGCTGGGTAGGGGCTTGGGGAGAAATGGGGAGACAGGCAGGGCTGCGTTTCTTTTGGGGTGATGAAAACATTCCAAAATTGTGCTTATGGCTGCACAACTCTATGAATATACTAAAAACTGTGGATTTCTATGCTTTAAAAGTGGGTGAACGATATGGCATGTGAACTGTGTCTCCATAAAGCTGTTTGGAAAAGAGGATCTTAATGAGTGAAGAGATGGGGAATCCTGGCAGAGAAACTGAACCTGTGAAAAACTAACCAGCCAAATGCAAATTCTAGGACTGAAACGTACAATGTTAGAAATGGAAATTCACTGAAAAGAGGATTGGAGACAGAGGGAGAAAGGGTCAACGGACCATCCAAGTGAACAGAAAGAAAAAAGACGACAGTGGACACAACTCAGTGACCCTGAGGACAACACCTGGCAGTCTGACATCCTGCCTGTGAGCAGAGCCCCTGCAGGCGAGGAGGCAAAAACGTTTGAAGAACTAATGGCAAAACAATTTCCAAATATGGTGAAAAACATCCACTTTCAAGCAAAGTGCTCTGATAACGTAGGTCAGAAACCACCGTCTCCCTCTTTGCCCTTCCTTTTGTTTGCCCTGCTGTGACGACGGGTCTGGTCGTCACCTGTGCTGTGTGTACCCTGCTCTGTAAACCTATATCTTGTTCTTGCCCTATAATCCTATCTTACTCCCCTCAATAAACCTCATTTTCATGCTTGCCTAAAAAAAAAAAAAAAAAAAAGAAACCACTGAAAGGTAGGGACAGGGTAGGAGGATGGGGGTGCGGACACCCCCTCAGGGACCCCATGAGTCATGCCTGTCTGCAGGCCCTGCCCTGCGACTTGCTTCCATCCAGCAGAGTGAGGCACAGGTGACAGGAAAGTCACCCTTGGCTACTCGACGCTAGATCAGAAAGATGTGCAGTGACAGGGCCTCCCTGCTGGCCTGAACACCTGAGCTGCGTGGAGGGGCCCATGGGGTCGGGGACTGTGGTCCCTCTGGGCACCAAGTGTGCCCCCAGCTGACGGCCAGCAAAAGCTCGGGGACCTCAGTCCTATGACCACAGGAAATACTCTGCCAGCTGCTGGAAGAAGCCTGAAGGGACCCTTCCCCAGTGGAGCCCACAGGTGAGACCAGCCCAGCTGATACCCAGACTGCAGCCTCAGGGGACCCTGGGCAGAGGCCCTGTGGGCTGTGCCCAGGTTCCTGACTCAGGGCAGCCATGACTGTTATCTGCACGTGCCGCTGGGTGTGTGGCGACGTGTCACTCAGCGTGAATAACTCAGACACAGGGAAAGCGATGATAAGGAGAGTAAGTGGAAGAGGACATCAGCTCACATCAGATGCTGGGGATAAGCAGGGGAGGAAGGATGGGCGGCACCTAGCTAATCGTAGTATTGCTCCTAGTGGGAAACCAACAGACAGTAACCAACAAAGAGGGGACTCTGGTGTCATGTGCGAGTATCAGCATGGGTAACCATTAGAATGAGCATATGAGGGCTCCTAAACTCTAAAGATAAACCGGGGAAGAGAGAGTGTGTGCACGTGAGAGCTGCTTTGTTTGGAAAAAAGGGGGAACGATATATCATAAAAAAAAATCGTCCTCTGCAATGAGGCTGGAGGGGTAAGTAGGGCAGGGATGGCAACTTTGATCCAGGCGTCTTTGGAGGTGCCTGATTACAGACTTGAAGCCATGTAGCTCATAGAATTATAGAAATTAATTTTTAAAAATCCCCTAAAAGTTGAATATAAAATGAAACAAATGAACCTGTGTTTACAGTTGGTGGTGCAGCCCACTGGAACTCTCCCAAAGGATTTTTAAGGCAGAGCCACTGGACTGTACGCTACGAATGGAACCCGTGGTCAGGACAGTGGGACAAACCTCATCTCAGCAGCCACCTCACTGCCGTGGGGGGTGCT
The DNA here is from genome assembly GCF_020740605.2 of Lemur catta. Lineage (NCBI taxonomy): Eukaryota > Metazoa > Chordata > Mammalia > Primates > Lemuridae > Lemur > Lemur catta. The sequence goes on along the minus strand of NC_059130.1, from coordinate 124,647,479 downwards.
GCTGTTCCAGGCTGTGCCACGTGCAGAGCGGGGCATGACTAACGGACCGTCCACGATATGCTGCTTCTGTGTCTGCAGGCCTTGTGGGGACCGGGGCTCTTGGGTGCAAGAAAGAGGAGACACAGGTGTAAGAGGGAAACGAGGTGACTGCACAGCGTTCCTCCCGGCTCTGTCCACTGAGACACCCAGCAACATGACCCACCCTATAGCAAAGAGCACGCGAGGCCCCTGTGCCATCTTGAAACATCAATTTCTGCTAAAGGGGACTGGCCTCCTTGACGAGGTGGCTGATTCCAGGCTGGGCGGCATGTACCAAATAAGAGGACGCTGTCTGAGGCCACGTGGGTCACATCAGAAGCCTCGGGAAACAGCTGAAGGGGCTGTCATCGGCCAGAGAGGGCACAGTTCACACACCACTGAGGACAGTACCTGCAGTGATTGGAACACTTCAAATAGTTTAAATTCAAAACAAAAACATTTAGCTACCACTGGAAGACACTAGTGAACTAACTTACTATTTTGGAAACCGGTGAACAAAGGAAAAGAACTAAACCGTCGTCCTGCCTCTCCAACACAGCCCAGCCCAGGGTAGCCAAAGCGCAGATGAGCTTCTGCTTAAAGACATGAACGAAGCAAACGAGTGAGGAGGAGACAGAGTGAGATCACAGGGCTGTGCAGGGCCACGAGCTGCCAGTCTCGGCCTGCAGAGCGGTGGTGGCTGCCGTCACACACACCGCGTGCCCCGAGGGACGGGCCCGCCACTGCCGCCAGGGAGCCACACCAAAAGAGAAGAGCCAAACCTGTCCGCATCTGATGAGGCCTACAGACCCACCTCCACATCACAGGAAATAAGGGGACGGAGGAACATTCAAGCACCTCCGTGGGGGCACTGGCAGCAAATCCAGACGATGGAAAACCTGTTGGACAAATGGCCTCTTTTCCTCACCAGATAAAGTGTAAGGAAAAAGTGTAGGAGAAGGAAGCTATTTAAAAACATGTCCACCAATCCCAGCGTGTGAGCCTCCCACGGGTGCTGGTACCCAAGTGCTTCTGGGCCACGAGACAATGGACAATGTGGATGGACAAAGCGGGAGGCTGAGGTAATGCCGCTGCGGCTGTGTGCCAAGTGCTCACTGTGCAGGCTCCGCGCTGGAGCGTCTGGAGGAGAAGCGTGCCGTCCCCGTTTGCCTCAGCTCAGCACGACAAGGGGCACGTGGGGGTGGGTACAGAGGAAACCAGCCTGGCTAAGTCCACAGTGACTCAAGCTGGGTGACTGGCACACGAAGGGCACCCAGGGTTTCTTTTACTCTTCTGTGTACTTTGTGATGCATCTGGAATTTTCCAGTGGAGGGAGAACCGCACAGTGGAGCAGAGACACAGGGCTGAGGGAGTGGCTGGGGTGGACTGTTTTCCCTCCATTTGGTATATGAGTTTCTACAGTCAAGAGACAGCTGCAGAGATGGCTGCTTTGAGCCACTTTGCTGGTACCCTATCCTGGAGGCGGGGCGAGGAGAGCCCAGCAGCAGGACGCAGTGGGTGGGCCGCAGGGGGCAGGAGCCATGGAGAATGGCGTGAAAGCTGGTTAGCCAGATGCCATCTCCAAAACCAGGCCCTGGGCAGGCCCCCGGTGCTCACCCCCTGCCTGGCACCAAGAGGTCATCGCCAGCCTGTCATGTTGGACAGAGCAGAGAGCCACCACAGATATGGAGCCTTGGGTCCCCCAGTCTGTCCCTGACGCCTCCAGCACCAGAGAAGCAGAACATGTGGGGAAGGACAGGCGGGCATGGAGGAGCCTGCCCCCTCCCCGCCAGGCCTGCGGGGTCACACACACAGCTTGCGCTGGGACAGGGAGGAGAGCTTGGACAGGGAGCACAACTGTTAAACCCAACCAGGCTCAGCTATTAATCAAAAGGGACCAGAGTTTTACAGAATCTGGCCAAGATGCCATTTAGGGCCTCAACGTCTAGATGAAAACCATGAGCAGAACAAAATACAACCGCTCCAAACTCATACCCCAATGAACCGAGACTACTTGAATAAATCGCTTACCAATGTTATGGAAAGAAATCACGTGAACATGTAGGTAAATGGAATAACTGTTCCCGGAATACGCAATGTGTTTTACTTCGGCTGTGGTCCAGCACTGACAACATCAACATCATCATCATTATGAGTGTTAAATTACTTTCCCGTTGCTCCCTGTCCTGAGCACTCACCTCTTCTCCAGGTGTGAAATTCTCATGGCACAAAGGACATCGGTTTGCCAACTTCTCTGATTTGGCTGCTGAAATGGTTTCAGAAAGATTTTGTTACTCAGGAAACCTGAACGACAGGGGGAGAACAGGACCCATCACCTCTGCCTGCCCGCCGGACGCTCTGCAACTGCACCCAGCCCTTGCCAACGCCCGTCAGCAGCTATGCTTTCCCCAAGGAGGGCATCCGGTGACCAAACGGCACGGGAGCTAAGCAGAGGCACTCACGGTTGCAATCCTTGATTTTTATGTGTCTGGGCAGCTCCTCCTTTAAAACAGCCTCGCTGCAACGATAGCACTTTCCAAACCTGTCTTTTTTGTCACATTCCGTCAGCAAGTGCTCCGTTAGGCTGGAAATCTCGACCACCTGGATTTTGAAATGCAGGAAAAGCACGTTGCTGAGAATGCGGAAGGTGCTCCCTATTCCTGTGCAAACCCGGCAGGTTTTCTGTGTCGCCCACAGTGAAGGGGAGCCGTGGTCTTTCACCTTTGGCACTTGTCCAGAGCGCCTGGGGTCATTCATTACACTGCCCCGAAGACCCTGTGTCTTTCCTTTCCTGTCACCTTAGCACCATATAAAGGTCACCCCGAGGGGTGGGATCGGGGAAGAGACGGTAGATTTGAGTGTGATACTTGTACCGGGGGCAGAGTGGCTCAGTGTTTAAACGTGTGGCCCTGGGTTCAAATCCCAGCTTGCCACTCTTTCTAGGAATGCGCATGAAGAAGGCTAAGAGGTCGCCTCGCCACTTCAGCAGGATGACTTATAAACGCCCACAGCTCCATGCCACAGGCCTCCACACAGTGCTGGAGATGCCAGTCGGCCACACGGGGGTTTTAGGAGTGTACCCTGCTGGTCTGAGGGGTCGCTGCTCAGAGGGTAGGATCTGCCCATTCAAACTCTTCCCTGTAAACTTGAGAGTCCCAAGGTTAATGAAGGAAGTTCATTCTCCCTTCAGTTTTCCTTCTTTATTAAAACAGGTGCACTGGTTTGGATATGGTTGTTTGTCCCCACCAAATCTCATGTTGAACTTAACTCTGAGTGTGGTGGTGCTGGGGGCGTCTGGGTCATGGGGGTGTGGGACTATGACTGACATACATATGGGTTTTCATCCACGGCTCCTGGGTCATAACTCCCATTGCTCTTGCTACAATGTTGGGGCGCTGGGGGCCTGAGAAGCAGAGTCTTTCTCTGACCTGCTCCTGCCCAAGGGAGGACTCTAATCTGATTGTGGGTCGTAAGACCCTCATTCCAGAGAGGGTCCTGCCCCACACCCAGAAGGAAGGACGCTGCTCAGAGAGGCCAGGAAGACTCTGAACAGATGGGCCTCGCTGGGTTTCCCCACTCAGTCTATCAGCATTAGATCGTGCCCCTTTGTCCTGTCACATTTCTACACGTTGTCAATCCTGCCTACCCAACAAAGTCTCCACCACAGGCCCAAGAGGACGGGTTTGGGTAGGTTCTAGAGAGCTGAGACATGGAGGCTGACAGGAAGGCGAACAAGAACTTATCCATGTGCTGAGAGGGGGTGCAGCCCAACTCCCTGGGGACAGAGCTCCTGTGCTCCGGACCCTTCCAGACCTCGCCCTGTGAATCTCTTGCTGTTTGCTTGCATCCTTTAAGATGTTCTTTGCATTACATTGGTAAATGTGTTTTCCTGAGTTCTGTGAGCAGCTCTAGCCAATTAATCAAACCCAAAGCGGGGGGTGTGGGAACCCCAACCTGAAGCCAGTCGGTCAGAAGTTCTGGAGGCCTGGACTTGTGGCTGGCGTCTGGACGGGGCTGGGGAGGGTGGCAGTTTGGGGACTGACCCCCCACCCTGTGGGATCTCACACTGTTTCCCGAGAGGCAGTGTCAGAATGAACTGGAGGTCACGCAGCTGGTGCTGGCTACAGGAACAATTGCTTGCTCGGTGTGTGGGGAGGAACCCCCCACAGGCTTGGTCACACAAATCTTCCATGTTGATTGTTGTGGAGCAAGAGAATAGAAAAATTTCTTTGGGTGTTTTTAATTTCCTCTCACGGGGGAGATCCCTCATGGATAGATTAATGCCCTTCCCCAGGGGCGAGTTCTCTGCTGTGTTAGCTCCCTTGACAGCTGGCTGCCAAAATGCACCTGGCACCGCCCCTCTCTTGCTTCCTCTCTGGCCATGTGATCTCCACACACCCCGGCTCCCCTCACCTTCCACCGCGAGTGGAAGCCGCCTAGGCCCTCCCCAGATGCAGAGGCCCAAGCTTGAACTTTCCAGCCGTCAGAATCACCAGCCCAATAAACCTTTTCTCCTTATTAGTTACCCAGCCCCAGTATTCCTTTATAGCAACACAAACGGACTGAAACAGAAGACTCACTGCATCACAGAAGAGATTAAAAATTTAGGGTAGGGAAAGACTTCTTAAACAGGACACAAAAAGCATGAACCATAAAAAACCATGGCCCTCTGTTCATCAAAAGACACATTAAGACAATGAAAATGCAAGATGCAGAGTGGGAGAGGATGGTCACAGTGCATGCAGCCAGCTGACAAAGGGCTCACTCCCAGGTGTACAGGATTACAAATCAACAACAAAAAAGGTGGACAACCCAGTTTAAATGGGCAGAGACCAGAAGGTGTTTTATGGCAGAGGACAGCCGGTGGCCCACAGACAAAGGGACGGGTGCTCTGCTGCACTGTCGCAGGGAAACGCAAACTGGAAGCTGCCAAGCAGCAGGAAGCACTGCCACCGTCATGCTGCGGGCACCAAGCCACTCTCACGGCTGTTGGTGGGGCTGAGCTGGCACCACCCTCTGGAGCATCACGTGGCATTGGCGCTGTAGCTGGCGCCAGGGTACCAGCAACCCACAGACAGGCACAAACCAGGAGAGTCTCAGAAGACACAGACCAGAACGTGCGCTCAGAAGACACAGACCAGAACGTTTGCGTAACATGTCATGAAGGTTCTTCATGACAGTCCCAAACTGGACAAACCCAATCCCATGAACAGAACATGGACGAATAAACTGTGGTCTGTTCAGACAATGGACAAGACACAAGATGATCACACACCGTAAGACTCCACTTCTGTGAGGCCCGGAGAGCAAGAGGCGCTACTTTGTGGTGTCAGGGCTCAGGCGCTGAGGACAGTGGGGAGGAGCGGGGCAGGGTGACACCCTGAGAGAGATGTGTGAGGTCTCCTGCGCTGTAACACTTAATGACATCGGTGTGTGCTATGCACGCTTCCGTGACTTTTATCACAACTTCTCCTCGGAAAACACTAAGACTTGGGGTATCTTTGTGAGTCTGGGTGCTCAAGCCCCCGCGGCCTGACCTGTTTGCAGTGGCTGCACCGGGCCAGCATGAGGCAGTGCTTCCAGTAGTGCAGGTCCAGGCCTTCCTCTGTGAAGGAGTCGCTCCTTTCCCCACAGAAAATACACAAACTGAAAAAGCAGAAAAGTAGGAAATGACGCAAAGGTCCAGTTCAGAAACGGCCACTCTGCCCCACCTCACGAGCAACTGTCCCTAATCCCGGTAGCTTCCACGCTGCCTGCCGCCCGCATTGCCCGGTCTGCTCGGGCCGCTGGGCCTCCCTGGAGAGACGGCGGCAGAGGCTGGAGGGGCCACCTGTTGAAATGCCCCAAAAGAGTCTTCACCAAGTAGGTGAAGCTGGAAATAAATTAGCTAAAGGTCCCTTCAAATTCTAACTTAGCACGGTCAAGCAGAAGGGATATTTTGAGTCACAAGAAAAAGACAAAGACATTGCCCTTAAATTCCTTACAGATTCGTTTTGGCCCCTGTACAGCAAAAAGTGTTTTGCTGCTATGATACCTGTGCCTGTAACAGCAATTTTGACAAATAGGCAGGAAACTTCTGCTGGGGTAAAGACAGGGGAAGTTATCTTGACTTACTCAGAGTTCATGCTGATTAGTTTAGAGAGCAATTTCCCTAGCCTTTAAATTGCTGGAATAAGCCAGTTCATTTACCCAGTCGCAATGACCCAGGTTCCTGTGCGGGCAGCCTGGGTCGCCTCACTCACTTGTCTAAGTAGTGGTTGTCTGTGATCTCCAGACCTTCAGGCGGGGCCGCTCTCCTTCCTTGAGTGTCTAAAGAGATTAAAAGGAAACAATTTAAGTAACTTTTTGTAGAAATTAACTTTCAAAATTTTAGTAACCAGTGTGATGTGAATCATACTTTACAAACATCACCCCCGTTAAAAAGGTAGTGTCGTTTTACACTGGGCTCTACAAGGTCTGGAGCACAGCAGGTATTCGACAGAGGGGTTTCCGGAGGGCAGGTACGTACCCGGATTCTTTGGCTTCACAGCGTCACTTTCTTTTTCCTGAGACACAAAGATAGAAAGGTCAGGGACAAGGGGCTGCAGTGTGGGCAAGAGTCTAGCCAGGGTAGGTTTCCATCCTGAAAGCACGTTTCTAGCTTTAGTTTTAGAATTTCTATCAGCAAATAACAAAGCTTTTGGAAAGAGGTCTGCACGCTCCCTCCCCTGCCTTTGTTTGCAAGCCCCTCCCCTCGGGCCCTCAGCGCCACCACCCAGGAAACAGCTCCAGTTGAGGCCACCAATCTCCTCCACGTCGCCACTTGTCACCACCCTCTCACGTGGCCTCTCGGTGGCTCGTGAGGCGGTTGGTTCTCCCTTCTCAGTCTGGCCCCGAGGACACCTGGTTTCCTCCACCTTCTCTGGCCCCTCCCTCAGACACACCTGGCCACCTCCCCAGGACTCTGCACTCCGATCTCTCCTCCCGTCTGCCGGTGCTACCCGAGTGGCCTCCTGTCCGGTGCCCATGCTCCTCTCTGCATAAACTCCACGTGTCTAATGCAAACCCGCCGCTCTCCCTCCCAAGCCTGCTGTTCAGCGTCTTCTTGTCTCAGATCATCGAGTCCCGTCCTCGGCCACTCAGGCCACGAAGCCTGCAGAGCTCCAACTCCTCTTTCTGGCCTCTCTCAGACCCGTCAGCAAGTCCCGCAGGCTCTACTTCCAAACACAGGCAGAATCCAACCACTTCTCACCATCTCCACTGCTAGCATGGCCGTCTCTTGCCAGGACTGTGAGCACGGCTTTGAAAGGGATCTCCCTGCTGCTCCTCATCCAGGTGCCAGATGGACCCTTTAACACCGCAGCAAGGTGACTGACTTCTGTCCAAAACCCTTGATGGATTCCTAAGCTACTCTTCTTGCAGTTCATCTCCAAAGTCCAAGCTGCTCCTCGTGCCCCAGCTGCATGGCTTCCCTGGTGTTCCCTGAGTGTGCCCGGCCTGTGTCTCTCCCCTGCCTGCTCCTCTCTAGAGCACCAGGCCCGGAGGACCAGCCTCTGCTTTGCTGCCTGCTGCACTTCCGGAGCCCGGACAGTGCCGGGCACAGAGCAGGGCTCAGCAAACACTGAGTCAGCGAGCAGGGACTGCGAAGGCACTACAGGAGAGCTGTGTGCTGGCCGTGCAGTCTGTCAGCACAGGTGACCCAGGACACGTCCGTCCTGGGAACAGCTTCTGAGGTGGCACTACACCAGGAGCCACAGCCGTGGGGTCCCGGGTGGGGTGAGGGCAGCAGGCACTGGCAACGCGTGCAGCATGCGTGAGGCAGTCTCTTTAGCTTGCTATGGTTGTTTCCTCGTGTGTGTACCATTAGGAATAACAATTAGCATGTGCCTGACCCGCTTCGGAGGTCGCTGTGAATCTACCACCTGAGCCAGGGACGCGCCCCGGGTCACAGGCCCACCAGCCTCCTCCTCGCCTCTTCTCTCCTTTTCTCATTATTCTGACATTCTGGCACTTTGCCATAGGAAGTTCAACATACATTCAGGCTTATTTTCTTTTTTTCCCATTCTTATCCGTTTCTTTTTAAAACAGTTGTGGTAAGAACCCTTACCGTGAGATCTGCCCCTGCCAGCTTCCCGCGTGCGTGGCGCGGTGGAGCTGACTGCGGGCGGGAGGCGGCCCAGCGGCCTAGAACTTGTCACCCGCACCACTGAACCTCAGGCACTGGATGGCCACTTCCTGTCTCCCCACCTTTTCTTTTACTTTTTTTCCAAAGAAATTTTGTTTCAACTTAAGGAACTTCATCACAGTATCAGTGTGATGAAACAAACTCAAATCTAGAAGCAGGGCCGCTGAGGAGGCACATGTTTATATACAACCAAGCGCTATCCGACCCCACTGAACACGATGCCTCCCGTCGGCTCAGGAGTAACGGCTCCCTGAAGTAGAACATTAACCTGACACCTTCCTTTTTTAATGCCTTGCAGGCAAGTCTTCAGATTCCAGCTTATTTTTCTCCTTTTCCCCTGAAGGGGACTGGGGTGCCAAGGAGGAGAGGAGTTCTGTGCCCGCCCCCCCCCAGCCCCTCCCTGAACACCGGCAGCAGCCCCTGCCCACTCCAGTCCGGACAGGAGACGGAGCAGGCAGAGTTCTCAACATCTGATTCCAGCTACCTATGGAGGACTCCTTTGATTTACCCCAAAACTAATTTTTAAAAACAATAAAGAATAAAGATATCTTCTTGCATAATCCCATGAAAAGTAAATCAAGCATGTTATGGATCTACATAACAAGATAAATTTCAACCAAAACCGTATTGGTGAAAGGTTAACTTCCAACCTGGACTTCAGCCTGAATCTCTTTCAGTGCTGCCAACTGCGCTTGCAAAGCTTTTATTTCTTCTTTCCTTTGTTTTTCTGCTTCTCCTGTAGCTGCTTTTTTCTGTGCCTGGTAAGAAAATTATTTTCCCATTAGGATAGCTTTTTAGGGTAATATTAAGAAATTGGGAGACAAATTATGGCCTATACGTTATGTTTCTTATATAATATTCACTAAGATTAATAATGTAATTAGGGCTAAAAGTAAATTTATCAGATTAGTTCGATAAATGTTCACTGACAGATAAAACTGCAGACGTCCTCACGGCTGTCTCGTTACTATTTACTGCCTGGAGCCTGCGGGTCTCACAGGCAAAAAGTGGAAGTGCCAGGATCTGAACTCTGGAGCCAATATTCTCAGCCAGTATGCCTGCGCTTCCTGTGTAAACGGCTCCTTAAAATAATGTGTTATTTATTCACGTACCAAGTAATTTCTTAAATACAGCATTAGATCATAATTTCATGAAGGTTAACTTACCCTAATTTCAGCATCTGTAGGTCTGCCATCTATTTTAGCAAATCCCTCAAAAATTGTTTTGTAGAGAACGTTCTTGCGTGTGTTGATGTCATCTGGAGGAAGGTATTCTAGAATAAAAGCCTGGTGCTGTTTATACATGTCCAAAATAATTCTAACCGCTGTTTCTCGAACCTCATATACTCTATGCTCCAGGGCACTCACTGAAAACTAAAAATAAAGTTGGGAGGGTTTCTTGTTGTTATTGATTCTTAAAATAACAAAATCAATTTCTTCCAGCATAAAAGAAATATAGGTACATCATAAAAGTCTGAAAAATAAAGAAAAGAAAAACGAAAACAACGGGCCCAGAATCCCATATATTAAGATACAGAGAATTTTCCTTAATTGGCCTTGCACACTTAGTTGAACTCAGTTTGTTTTGCTTTTTTCCACTTAACATATTAACAAACATTTCTAAGGTTATGTCCTTCTATAAACTTCATATTAAGTATGACAAAATATTCCAAACATACAGAACAAAGATATAATAAACCTCATGGATCCACAGCCCAGACTTAACCAGTGTTACAGTTCTATTAGCACCATTCTTGTTTGGGATCACCGTTCCCAGGAAACAAGCGCTGCGCTGTGGTGGGGTTCCCTCTGTGCGTCTCCCGGGCCACTGTCGCCCGTCCCTTGTGGAGGCGCCCACTCCCCTCAAGCCGACGCGGTGCTGCCCCCGTGTCCTCATTCAATGCGAAGTGCACATGGCCCAAGTGTGCGTGTGGACGTGGGCATGCAGCTCAACACCATGACCAGTGTCCTGTGCGTGCCAGCGTTACCTTTCAAGATCGACGCACATTCATTTATCTTGATCTATTTCTTTCATTTCAACTGCTCTACGGTGTTCAGTCATAAGAACATATCATTATTTGTCTATTCACAGGTGACACTAACGTGGGCATCAGGGCCTCTCAGTCCCTGGGCTTCCTCACTTCTGCCAGTCTCAGCCTGAGCCAGGCACACTCGGGTTCCAGCCCAGACCTTGTCATTTCCAGTCGCCACACCACGTCTGAAAAGTCTGACTATCACTTCCCACCTTTCCAGGTCACTTCTTTTTGTGCCCCTTCCCCAACAATTCTCCAACCCCACAGGACCTTCAGTCCATCCCCGCCACCTGCTACCACCTTTCTACCATCTCTCACCACCTGCCAGTCCCCGTGGCCCTGTGTCCAGCTTGGACATACAGGCCCTCATTACCGCGCCTTCTGGCATTCGCGTGCACCCTCAAAATCCTGGACCCTTTCTCCTTCCTTTGCATCACAGGTGCAGCGGAACGTGCCTGCGGACCACAGAGGCGCCGGCTGCTTCACCGTGGACTTCCGGCCACATGCGCCAGGGGCCCCAGGTGCTTCGCAGCATTCCCTGTCAGCCACTCAGACTCCTGGGTGAGCCTCTCCTCTGCCTTCTCACCTCTCCAACCTCCATCACCCATTCTCGGCTTGGTGCTGCCCTTCTGCCGTGAGGAGCACGATGCCCGGCCCCGTCTGTGGCCAGCCCTCCTGCTGTGTGCGGAGCCCAGTGCCCCGGGCCATGCCAGGACTCGGCTCGCGCTAGTCCCCCACACTCGGCTCCTACTTTCATCGGTTCTTTCTTCTTTCCATTTGGATCATTCCTACCAGCATTTAGATGGACTAGAACACAACTGTGTGCTTGGTAAACCAGTCTCCTTCTCTTCCTTGGTGCTCTGCTGTCCCATACTTTTCAGTCCCCGGCGGTGAGTACAGCCCATCTTGGTCAACAGGAACGTGGGTGGCAGAGGCTTAACCCATGGCAACTTCCCACGCACAATCCTCTAGTCATTTTCCTTTACTGAGGAGCCTTGGAGGTCACATGCGGAGGCTGGTGGCTTCACATTTGAAGAACACCAAGTTCCTGGATGACTGCACGGATTAGAGCATGGTCTATCCTTGCAAGCTGCACTGGACCACGGCGAGAGAGCCAGAAATGCATGTGGTAGCCACAGACAGTTTGGAGTTTGTTGCTGTACCATGGCTTCCTGGAACTAATGCTTAAACTGCTATCTTGAAGTGGGGTGCTGCCGTAATAATTTAAATATGTGAGACAGGAGAGATGCTGAGACCATGTTATTACGCAGGGCACACAGTCACTATAGCTCTTGCCAACCATACAACTCAGAAGGCAGAGATGGGCCTACTGAGCTGGTCGTGCCAAGAGAAATGGACAGAAATAATTAGGGTATTGGTGTGTTTGGGCTACAACTGGCTGCCTTGACAAGCTCTACAAAAGGAAGAGATGAACTGAGGAGAGAACTGGCAGTTTGCAATCAGAAATGAAAAGACTTTGGGTCCACAAGGTGGCTCACACCTATAATACTGTCACCTTGGGAGGCCAAGGTGGGAGGATCGCTTCAGGCCAAGAATTTGAGACCAGCCTGGTCAACATAGCGAGACCCTGTCTCTATAAAAAATAGAAAAATTAGCCAGGTGTCGTGGTGAGTGCCTGTTGTCCCAGCTTCTTAGGAGGCTGAGGCAAGAGGAGCACTTGAGCCCAGGAGTTTGAGGTTGCTGTGAGCTAGGCTGACGCCACTGCACTCCAGCCTGGACAACAGAGTGAGATCCTGTCTCAAAGCAAAACAAACAACAAAAACCAAAACAAAACAAATCCCCCAAACCCCCCAAAACATAGCTTTTGATATAAAGTGAGAAAGAAAGGGGAGAGGGGGAGAAAAAAAGAGAAAAAAAAAAAAAAACCCAAACAAAATAAAAAAGAAATGAAAAGATTTTCTTTCTCTGAGTACAAAGGGACACACTGGCCAGCCTGAGCAGAGAGTATCAAGATCTAACCTATGTCCATGGGAGACCTCTCAGTGCTGTGTTAAAAACCGCCTACAGAGGAGGGACAAGGACAGAAGTGGAAAGTCCACTGGGGAGTCTGTGACAATAATCCATGCAAGAGATGATGGCGGCTAGACCTGGGTAGCGGCAGTGAAGGTGTAAGATCTGGTCAGGTTCTGGATGTATTTTTAGGGAGAGCTCAAAGCATTTGTTGATGGAGTTTGATACAATGGGAAGAATCAAAGATGACTCCAGGGTTTGTGGCCTGAGCCAGTGGAAGAATGGAGCTGCTCCCTGCTGAAACGGGACAGGCTGAGGAGGAACAAGCCAGGTCTGATTTGGACGGGGTAAGCCTGAGCTTGCTGATCTCCAAGAGGGATGCTGAGCAGGCGATGGGATGTGAGTCAGAGGCTCAGAGCAGTGTACAGGCCAGGGATATAAACCTGAGAGCCTTCGATGAACACATGAAGTGCAGCTGGCTGGAATCACTGAGGGAAGGGACACGGGCACAAATCATAAGGAAGAATTAGGCATGGACACTTCAAATGTAAAATCAGGAAGCTGAAGAAGAACTAGCAAAGGAACAGAGACGACGAGGCTCTGAGTGCTGCAGGGGACCAGGACGGCGTGGGCTTCTTTCCTTCCGAGTCTAAATCACACTGCTATTAAGAAAACATGATGCTGGCCTTTCTGACTATACATTTTATTAGGTCAGGTCCAAATTCAGGCATCTGGAGTCAACGGATATATAGAATCAACACAGAAGAAAGGTGGCGTTTGAGTACATCTCAGCTGCCTCCGCCTCTCTCCACACGGGTGCAATGAGGACAGACAGCTGATTGCCGGGCACTGGGAACATCACAGTGTGGAGCGTGTTACCTACATGCCTGGCCAAGAGGGTGGCTACACAGTCAGGGCTACATTTTCAACATGTCTGAAATCAGGAAGTAAGGAATTATTGATTGGCAGAAAATTTCTCTTCCAACTTCCACGGTTTCATTAAGTTGTCCAAAGCACAAAAAATACATACACTTACACTTTACAGGCTGAGCATCCCAAATCTGAAAATCTGAAATCCACAATGTTCCAAAATCCGAAACTTTCTGAGTGCTGATGTGACACTCAAGGGAAATGCTCCTTGGAGCATTTTAAATTTGGATTTGAGATGTTCAACCGCTAAGTATAATACAAATATTCCAAAATCTGAAATCTGAAACCCTCCTGGCCCCAAGAATTTTGGATAAGGGATACTCAGCCTGTACTTGATGTTCTCCATTCCTGCAGTTATCATCTCTTACTGACAAATATTTCTTATGACTTGTTTCCCACTGTGGACAAAGATCTGCAGACACCATGCACCAACGGATGGAATTACGAACAGTGGGAAGGGTGCAGGCGCCCTTGTTTGTTAGATGAGACAACGGTTATTTTTCTGAAATCTCTCAGCCATTCATTCACTCAGCAAACACCAACTAGACACTGTGCCCCAGGCACGGTTTTAGTGCTGGGGCCACAGTGGTGAGTGGCGGCGGCCACTTACCTTCATCACGTTATCAACAGTGAAGCCGGAGTTCCTGGTGCCCAGGTCTCGGAGCAGCCGGGCCAGGAGGTCCACCTGACTCATTGCCAGATGGACCGAAGAGTTTGCCTTCAGTGGCTGCACCAGGTAAGACGGAATGATCTGGAGACACTTAACTTCCTTAAACAAGGCCATTTCCTGTAAAACCCACCATAATTCGTTAATTCCTACTGGAAAATGCTAAAGGCAATTTAGTACAATTTAGCATGATCTTCAAACTAAACATCAAAGGAAAAAACAGGGAAATATGAAATGATAGTGACAAATGGTAGTAAAATCATCAATCTATAAGCTCACATTTCTATTTAAAGTATAATAACAATTAGAAACGAAAACCTGAAGCATAAGAGATAAAATCACAGTCACCTGAAGATTATTGAAAGCTTTACAGAAAACATAACCAAAAACTCAGTTTCTGTTCTCAGTATTACTCAACCCAAATAAAGGTTTTCTAATTTCCAAAATTCTAAAAGAAATTAGTTTTGCTGCTAGAATCATCATTTTAGTATTTATTAAATGTCAACCAAGAGTATAACAATGTATGATTCTCCAGTTAATACAATTGAAAATATGTAAGTGATACTACGTATTTTAATATCTCTAAACGTCTTTCTATAATAAAGATTTTTATCATTTAATTAGCCATATGCAGAGGAAGAAATGATAAAATATGAAGCATTTAAGTTGCAATATAGAAAGAAATCTGTTTTTAATAGGCCTGTAGGTCATACCATTTAAAATAATCCCTCATTTTGCACAATTAACTTCATATTTGGGCCTACGAATGACTCTGTACCAATGTAAAGGGGAGGAACAAGAGTATTCTTAGAGAAGATGAACAGTAAACTCCTTAAAGGACAAACAGATGCTGCAAACATACGTATATGCAAAGTCAGCAAACTGGCATGCTGGTGCATGACATGCATCGTAACCCTGCAATATACTGCTTTACAATGATCTCAGAGAGGAAATTTTAGCACTAACAAACTACTCAGAAATTAATACGGGTTAGAAATAATTAAATAAAGTAATAACATGTTCTCATTTTCAGCTTATCTTTTGAAAGACACCCCCAAATTCTAGCCATCTTAGAAGTATATTGTAGCAGTTCAGCATCACGGCACTTGCTTTTACCTTATTATTATTACTTATTTCTCCTTACTCATTTTTCCTGAAAATGAAACTAGATCTGTGGTTCTTCATATTTTGAAGAAATGGCCCTTTTGAGAACTATGAAAGCTTTGAATTCCTTCCTAAGAAAGATGTGCACACCCACAAAATTTTGTTTAAAACTTTAAGGAATTCATAGGCTTTCTAAAGCCCAAATGTGGACCCCTAAGAACTCCTAGACTAGATGAATTCATTAGCTAATTTGGAGACAGTAAAATATATTCTCATACTACTTGGTATAACTGTGTGCCCCCAAACTCTTATACATTTATCACTATCTTAATATTTCTCAAAATATTTAGCCTAGAGGAGCCACATTTGGTCAAAGAATGAAAACATTTACATTAAGACAGTTATACATTTCTCTACCCTCAAATTTTTAATTTGGATATAGTTTTCCACGTATTCTTATTTATTAAAAAATTAGGCCAGGTGTGGTGGCTCGCACCTGTAATCTTAGCACTCTGGGAGGCTGGGAGGCTGAGGCAGGAGAATTATTTGAGGCCAGGTGTTCAACACCAACCCGAGCAAGAAAAATACCCCATGTCTACCAAAAATAGAAAAGATTAGCTGGGCGTGGTGCTGCACGCCTGTAGTATCAGCTACTCAGGAGGCTGAGGCAGGAGGATCACTTAAGCCCAAGAGTTTGAGTTTGGAGTGAGCTATGACAATGCCACAGCATTCTAGCTAGGATGACAGAGCAAGACACTGTCTCAAAAAAAAAAAAAAAAAAAGTAAAGGCATATGTTGGATAAGAGAAAGACTGGAAAAACCAAACTCTGCATTTTATTCAAAGTTTATGTCTAAGACAAAATTTACCTTTTAGAGCATAAGGAAAGCATGACAGTGAATCATGAAGGATAACTGACATGCGCTTGAGTAGAGACAGAATTGTGCAAGGTATTAAGAAAGTCAGCTATCAGTAGGAATGTGTTTATTATCTATGGTTTCAAACGATGAAGTTCAGACCTGAATGAAATTTAAAGCCATGACTCGGAGGCGGGCAGAAGAGTCCCCAGTCCTGGAGAGCAGAAGTGGGACGGTCCTCTCCACACAGTGAGTTGTCTCAAGCTTGCTCAGCCTGTGTTTAGGGATGAACTGTGTAATGATCATTTTCAACAACTTCAAAGAAGCCTGAAAGACCTAGGAAAAAAGTGATAAAAACAGATGAGCTACTGCAGTGAAATTCCACCAAGAGTAAACACGACATTTGCTATTAGTAATAAACATGAACATTATATTGAAAACTACATCTTGTCTGAAGGGTTGAAAATGGCAAACTGCTTTTTAAGTACCGTACCCCGCATATGGAGGATCTATGCTCTTGCTTCACTGTGTCGTAAAGCGCTCAACGCATTCCCTAGATACCAAATACCCAGCTCTCCTGCTTCACCGGGTGAGCTCCTACATGGAGGTACACAATGGTGTAATTGTGGAATCTTCACTCTTATGGCCTGTTCAGAGCTAGAAAAATTCAGTGGTAACTCTCAAGCACCACAGATTTCATGAAAAATAAAACCACGAAGTGAACGTTTGTTGGTAAGTGGTGAATCAGGCCTCCGCAAATACCTGGCTGTGAAGACCATGGAAAAGCTGATGCTGTTCAGGACCACAGAGGATGACTCAGGAAAGACAGATTTCACAGACCCTTCATTTACACTCACTCGCACGATCTAGTTCTTGCCTGAGAACATTAATTCTTAGTGATATCATCGAGCTAGAGTTGGTGACTATGCCAGCTGGCCATCTCTCACGCTATGTGACCTCATCCATGGATGCTGTAGCCAGCGCCAGCTGGGGGACTCACTGGGCTCACAATGTCCTTTATGGCTCTTCTGATGAGAAAGATGGATGCTCTCAGTGTACTCTTTAAATCTTCCTTTGGTGTTCCAGCAGGCATTTCCATCAGCTTCTCATGCAGAGCGAGCAGCGCGTCCTCCCGACAGGACCATACCTTGGAATAAGCCCCGGCGACCTACCACAAAACAGGGGTCTTGCTTCACTTCTAGTTAGTGTTTTCACAGCACACAACCATCCTCCAAACACTATACGATTTGAAGGTTTTTTTTTTTTTTGTTTGTTTTTTTTTTAAAACTAAGAGGAATCTTTTCTAAAAACAGGACTTCTACAGAATATTTATATTTACGGAAATAATTTTTCTGATAAGGAAAATTTAAGACTATTAAATATGTAATATTTATATTCAATACTTTCCATTAGAATATGGAAAGTATTAAAAGCTCCACCAAGAGAAACATTTTACAGCTGAGAACCAGGGGACAAACCCACTGGGCTGTCTCTAGGGAGATGCATCCATCTGGCTTTGCGATTGTTCTTCACTGGAACCACTGGAGGTTCAAGAAAAGGGGCTGATGTTTAACACCAGCTTCGCAAATACCAGAAATGCCAAGTCTTAAATGAATACTTGTTCATAAAATCTGAAAATTTAGCTCACATTTTCGCTGTTTGATATTATTAATAATTAACAAAAGGCTTTCCAATTCAGTAAGAACAAAGCGAAATCAATACTATTACGAATACAAAGCCTTGGGCATGTTTCTCTCCTTTACATGTACGCACATACGTATGCGTGTGTATATGCTACATGTATAGCTTCCTTCCCCTTTTGTTTACCAAGGTTTCGCCCAACACTTCAATGGCAGTGCTGGCTTCTCGCAAGGCCTTCTCTGTTAAGCGCTCCGGCTCCCCTGAAACGCCCCCTCTGTGAGCATCACCGAAGTCTGTGTCACTCATTTCGGGCTCTGCCAACGCGTCCCCCTGTTGCTTGCGAATAGCTGGAAGGGGCCGCTCGTCATAGGGAAGGGGCTCCACCTGCAGCGAGGGAAGGAACAAGGACAGCACTGTGGAGCTGGGGGTGTCTCCCTCCTGCGCTTCTCCCACCCCAGTGAGACGCTCTCCAGCAGGCTACTGCACTTGCTTGCCTGGTCGGAAAGATGTTATTTTGCTAAATATCAGTATCGTCAGGTTAGAATAATTTGCATAACAAATAGGATGTAACTGAAAATATGAGATGAGGCTTTCTCTCCCTTTCTAAACTCATAGGCTGGACGTGGTGGCTCATGCCTGTAATCTTAGCACTCTGGGAGGCCGAGGTGGGAGGATTGCTTGAGGTCAGGAGTTTGAGAAGAGCCTGAGCAAGAGACCCCATTCTCTACTAAAAACAGAAAAAATTATCCGGGCATGGTGGTGTGGGCCTGTAGTCCCAGCTACTTGGGAGGCTGAAGCAGGAGGATCGCTTGAGCCCAGGAATTTGAGGTTGCAGTGAGCTAGGCTGATGCCACGGCACTCTAGCCCAGGCATCAAAGTGAGACTCTGTCTCAACAGAAAACAAAACAAAACCCTTATTATAGACCTAACGAAAAAAGGCAATGTAGATTATGTCTCAATTACTGTCCCCTAGTAGCAATTTCAGTTCAGTTGACACGGAGATTACTAAAGTAAAGGTTATTATATTATTTTTTCTAACAAGATCTGTTATTAATATTTTCCTAGTTTAGTGCTTAGAAATAAGAATCAAGCCTGTTTTTAATAAATATGTTCATTATCATGGGGCCTTATATTTAAAATAGTAGTCAAAGTTAAAGAATCTTTAAACGAGCTTTCTCTGCAGTGCCTGCTGAAACTCTGGACAGACAGCTGGCTATTCCAGTCACTACTACGCTGACACAGGTTTACTGAGCACCTAACTCACTCCAGGCACTGCTCTTGGCGCCCACCTACGCAACAAACAAGACAGACGTCCTAACAAGACAGACGTCCTGCCCCACAGGGCTCGCTACCTCCTGGGGGAGACAAAGGTGCACAACTAAGTCAGTCAACGTGTAGTAGGAGTCAGATAACTGAGAACAGAGCGAGCAAGTCCTGATTCATTTTCTTGGGCAGGTGTTACTGTGACATGGAAATGAACAAGAGTCAGTATTCGTCTTTAACACTTAATAAGAGATACTATGTATACAATGTGCGAGAATAACTTTCTTATATTCTAAAACTCACTCATAGTTGTAAAAAACTTTGAATGAAAAATAAAGGTAAAACTACAGTCTATTAAATTGAAGTGGTAAATAAAATATAAAAATTAAGTTACGGAAAAGATGTGGCGGGTGCTGCAGGGGCTGCTCTGAGACAGGACAGGAGGGAGGCGAGCTGCCCAGCTCTGCAGCGGACACGTGCTGGGCTGGCTGCCACGCTTGCTTCCTCCTCCAAGTGGAATGAGGTCCACCTGCCAGAAGCCGAAGGTCCCAGGAAGGTGCTGACCAAACACCATACGTCCCTCCTTGGATCCTAGCTGTCACTTCAAAGGCTGATCTCATCAGGGCAAACCCGAGGACTCCTGCTCAGAATGGGACACGGTCTCTTCCCCAGATGGTACAATGTACAGTTGGCAGCTCAGAGCCGCCGTCACAGCAACCAGCCCCAGGGTGAAAGGGAACCAGAGAAAGGCAGCTGAATGGTAGGAAGAAACCAGGTTTCTGATGATGCTGTTGAGCTACTGAATCAATCTAGCCCCAAAACCCACATGATCTCTTAACAGTTACAAAAACCAACGAAACCGTCAGTTACAACATGGAAAGTTCTAACAGGCATAGTAAGTATACACAAAACTTCAATGAGGTTTCATTGTGGTTAGTTCATGTGTTAGGCATTTTACAAATATTGTCTCTTTTATTCCTTGAACAATGCTTTAAGCAGATGCTTGTATATTTTCATACAGAGACAAACAGAGGATCAGGATGAAGATGTGCAGGGCCATAGGCTGACAGGGACACCACAGGGGGCAGGCCTAGCAGTCCTGACTGCACAGTGTCTCCCACAGGAGGTGCAGCTGATAGGCTTATTGCTCATGCCACGTTCTACTCAGTGCTTAGTTCTCCCAGAAAGGAGGGGAAGAGGGGGCTTGGCTGTGCGGTGCACTCACGTATGCCAGGCACCGGAACAGCACCAGGCACGACACAGGTCCTCAATAAATATCTGCTGAATAAAACGAATACCAACCCGAAACTGAGTGACCTACATTGATCTTTCGATGAGGATCTGTGGCAGGCAGTAACGGGTCTGCTGCAGAATGCTGAGGAGACACGGTTATGGAACACGAGGATGGCTTTTCCTGAAGGAAAGGTTCTGCAAACAGGATTTCTGTTCCTCTTTCTTCCGGCTGTGGGAGCAAGGGCGCGGGCTTTCTCTGGCGAGGACTGCCAGAAGGAACGAGGGGCTGCGGGGGTAAGTCAAAAGGTCTTCGCATCTAGAGGAAAAAAGGGACAATGAATTTCAAATGTCATTACCCAATATGACCTCATTCCCCCAGATGAATAAGACTTCAGAAAGGCTGTGCTGGAGGAGGATCCTGGGCACAATGAGAAGTTGCAAAATAAAAGAAAACCTTTTACAGATAGTGATAATTTATGCGAAAGTCCTACACAGTCACAGTGCACTCACCTCACTTGTCTCTCCATGGTTACTGTGTGGACTACAAAAGTGACAAACGCACCCACAATGCTAGTATAGAAAGGAGCATTTGTACACGGGCACTACGGTGCACGCGGCATGTCCACATAGGAGCCCTCAGAGAAGCAGGGCAGTGGGGACAAAGCACCTGGGCTGGGCCCAAGTAGATTTGGATCCAAGTCTGGGACTGCTATTTACCATGTCTGCAAAGACAAGTGACGCTGTGCCATCCCAACAACCAAAACTGACTGTGCAGTCACTGTGCACTGGGCATGATGCCAGGTGCTTCAGACAGGTGGGCTCATTAATGCTTACTGGTTTTTTTGTTTGTTTGTTTTGTTCTTTTTTTTTTTTTTGCTGGTCAAGCGAAATAGTGGGAGTGGAGAAGGAACAAAGGAATCTGTAACTGGTTGTGACCAATTAGTTGTAAACACCACTGGACTTGGACTAACCAATGTTTACTGTTTTTACCCCCACTTAAACTGAGGCCTAGAGCTCAGATGAATTAGTCTGCGATCATGAAGGCAGAATGGTGAAACCTGGATTTGAACCCAGGCACAGTCCAGCTCCAGAGCGGGTGCTCTCAACCACTATCCTCAGGATCTCAGTTTCCTGATCTGTCACAGGGGATGAGTACCACCTGCCTGCATGAGTTCCAAGGATCAGAGGCAGAATTCCTTATGTGAAGCACCTGCTCCATATGCCAAAGCCATCAGTATTACTCTCTCACTTCATCTTCACAACACTCAGGGGAGATGGGGCAGGGTCATCAGTTCATTTTACAGACGAGGAGGCTGGGAACGAGAGCTGAAGAACTCTCGGGCAGAAGTGGCAGGGCCTCCCTCTCCCCGAACCCTGACTCATTCCCTGTCCCTCTACTGTGAATCCTCCTGAGAGAATGTGCCAAGGAAAAAACTGACCTGATGTAGGCTCATAGAGCTGAACGGATCTTTTGCATTTCATTTATGAAACAGACACCCAATTTTATGAACATCACAGCTGAATCTCTCCTCCCCTAGGCTTCCATCCACCCACTCCAGAATCCTGTGCCGGGCCCCTCACCTGGTCGCCCTGCACCTACCAGCTCAGCATCCAGGAGGCTGTGCAGCTCCAGCTGCTCGTACACCTCGGCGCGGTACTGCTCCATCTGCTGCTTCTTCTCTTTGGCGAGATCGTAGTCTTCTTTCTCCACGGCACAGCGCTTTTCTACCTCATACCGCCCAAGACGCTCACCAACCTGAAGCACAAAATGGTGGCATTTTGTTTCAAGTTTGGATCAACTCACGTCAAGTGCAAAGATAATTTCTGGAGTAATGCTTGAACAGCAGAGGCGACGACCACGTAAACATCCCACAAGGAGAAGGGAACGAGTGCAGGGAAACGGGAGACATGGATAGCATCAGTCGTGAAGGTCTGGCTGCTTGTGGCCGTGCCAGCATCTAAGGCCTGTGAGTTCACAATGACTTTTGGGAGAGCTCATTTTCCTCCCATTTCCCACAGCATGAAGGGTCCCAGCAGTGAAGCAGCTGATGGCACCTGAACGTGAGTCTGAAGAGGGAAAGCACTTGCTTCCACTGACGTTTTATGGTACTCCTCTGTCCATAACTGTATCTCGCTGAGCTCTGTGAACTCACACTGACTTCACAGCCTTTAGTAACCTGTTACTTTGTTTTAACATGTAGTTATGATAATTATATATAAAACCTATCACAAGCATAAAATAGGAACTGTTTTCTCCAGAAGCAGTACCTTTTGCAAATCAGCAATAGCTTGTTTTAGTTTCTTGGCATAATCATAGCGCTCCTTTTGGACGGCTTCACGTTTTCTTTCATCTAATTTGCGTATAATCTGTGCAACTTCTGGATCTTGGTACATATCAAAAGCTAAGTCATCTAGTGGAGAAATATAGTCAGATTTCCTAGAGGGAAGAAAGGAATATTTTAGAGCTAATTTCAATCTAGCAGCGAAGCCCTATGAGCTCAGTGCTGAAGATGCACAGCTAAGACCCGGCCCACCCCTAGTCGCAGGTCTGGGGGCAGCTCCTGTGTGAGAAAGGGAGGCTCAGAGAAGTCAGTGACGGGCTTCAGGTCATGGAGCTCTTAAGTGCAAGCAGGTCTTTCTGACTCCAAAGCTCGTGCGCTTGCATTAACTGAACCCCACTTCAGGGCACTGAGCCTTTAAGGGTGCATGTACTTGTTTAGCCACTCAACAGATAGATATTCCAAGTGCAGACTCGGGGCCGGTTGGTTGGGGGCACTGGGGACGTAACAGTGAATGTGACTCAACTGCAGAATAGGGGGAAAAACAAACAGAACAAAACAAATGGATGACCAGGCCCCACCCTTAGAGGGAGTGAGGTGGCGGGCCAAGGGGGAGTCCAGGCATCTGTATTTACAACCCGACCACAGTACTTTTGATGCACACTACAGGTTAAGAATTGCTACCACTGAGCTTTCGCCTCAAAGTGTTAATCTGAATGCTGTCAACCATCAAGTCCTATAGGAGATTAGAAAACTTTTTTCAGAAATCTAAATGATCTTTTTTTTTTTTTTTCCTGTAAGAGACAGGGTCTTATGCTGTCTCCTGGGCTGGAAGGCAGAGGCACAATCATAGCTCACTGCAGCCTTCAGCTCCTGGCTCAAGTGATCCTCTTGCCTTAGCCTCTCGAGAGTAGCTGGGACTACATGTGCCTGCCACCACACTTGGCTAATTTTTCTTGTTTTTTTTTTTTATTTTTTTATTTTTAATTTTTTTGTAGAGATGGGGGGTCTCACTATGTTGCCCAGGCTGGTATTGAACTCCTGGCCTCAAGTGGTCCTCCCACCTTGGCCTCCCAAAGTGCTGAGATTACAGGTGTGAGCATGCCTGGTCTAAATGATCTTCTTAGTTACCCGAATAACTCATTTCTGATTAAATATTACCTTATTCTTCAAGTTCTACAGTAGGGCAATGGTCAGCTTTCTTCTGGGTCTAGAATTTAGAACATAAAGCTAGTCTAACCATGCAACAAAAACTCTAACAGAGGACAGTTTCAAAGAATTCCAGTCTGCTGTATCAACTACACGAAATAAGCCAGCTGTTGGCTGTGACTTGGATTCCTTATATATAGGTAAATTTTAATTAAAATATTATTTTCACATAGATTTAGCTGATTTGTACAATGCTAAATTCAAAGGGGACATGGGAATATGTCACCCTTAAAAATCTCCAGGTCTCTCTTCTGACATTCCCCACTCCGTGAATGGCACAGCCGGAGCTCCAGGCAGGCTGATGACCAGGACGGCTTCGGCAGCTTTGAACTGTGTCAGTTAGTCCTAGGGATGACTGAACAGTGACACCTTTTAGTGTTTCTATAAGACCATGTTAACTATTTTTAGAAACACACATTATACCCTTAAGTCTAAGTCATTTTGCCTTGATGTCCCAGAGATCAAGACAGAGACTTCACTCGATTATAAAAATCCCACAAAGAAGAAACAACGTCCTATGCCATCCACGTCCCAACGCCTGGCAACGCAGCAGCAGCAGGGAGCGCCGTCTGCCCACTCTGACAGATGCCTCAGGCCAACGACTGGATTCTCATGTCTAGTAGAGCCCCACACTTGGCAGTTACACAACCTCCCCAGCCCCTCGCGTTGCCCTCATAAGACCCCGGGGCAAAGGCAGGACAGGCAAACCACAGTCTGCCACCCTTCCTGGCTGACTGGACTGGGACAACTTATCTAACACATAAAATAACAGAAGGAACTTTTGTTGGAGCTGGAGTCTAAAATGTATCAATTAATTTTGTCATTTCTGTTTTATTGGCATGAGCTTCAATAAGGGCAGAAACCGAGTATACTCATGGCGACAGTGCTGGCGAGAAGTGGAGACACACAGCTATCTGCTCATTAGTGCTCTTTGCCCCCGAGGGGCTTCAGATTCCCTTTTGAAGGTGAGAGGTGTTGGTATCTTTCTGTCAGGTGAAGGGGGGACCCGAGGTGGAGACTGAGAAGCGTGTATGGGCAAGTAAGTAACTTTGATCATCCTTTTCTGCAAACGCCACTCGAATGGCCTCACGCACTTTCCCGGCTCGCCACACTCACAAGCAGCTGCGACAGCCCTCGGTCTGCACCTCCTCCCACACAGCCCCTCTCCGGCTGACGGGTCCCTGTGAAGACCAGCTGTGTGGGGAAGGAGGGGGCTCATGGGAAGAAAGGCTCACTGTCTCAGCTCGCACACTCGGCAAACAGCGCATGGCTCCTGGGCAACCACAGAATCTGTGCCACATTTTGTGCAAACAGAAGAGCCGGGCTCAGGTATTAGTCACTCCGTGTCAGCAGTGTGATTGCATGCAGGGAAAGTGAAATCACTCCAAATTTGAAACGTCTATTAAGACATTTTAAAACATTTGATCTTTTCTTTACTGGGAAGCTGCTGTCAGAGAAGAGAAACCAGGGATCGCCGTGCACTCCGCTTCCCTTTAGATGCGGCACCTCTGGAGGGGGTGCCCATATGTCGCCCACAGTGAGCATGTGGTGAGGTTGCTGAGGGAGCTACTGTCCCAAAGAGGCACCCAGGGACAGAGGGGTGACAAAGGACGGTGCAGTAGGGCTCCTTAGCTCCCCAACTGTGGACCTGCCAAGGGTCCTTACATTGCTGGGGAAAAAAGGCAGCAAAAGAAATAAGTGTCTACAATTGTTAACATGAGAATGTTTTAATGGATAGAGAGGAATTGGTAAAAATTGTGTGACATGATTTGTGTTTCTCACTCCCCTAAAGAATAAATTTTTTAAAGTAACCATAAGATGATGTCTCTCGTAACTATTAATTTGGGTCAATTAATACCTTTGGTTTTTACCTGTGAATTTGCCTGTGCCAATAAAATATCAAAGGATGGCTGATGGCTCTTTTTTCTAAATGCATTTTAGGAACCTTCTAGTAACACCCAAAGACAAGAAATGAAGTAGTCTCTGAAGGGCAGCAAGCGAAGGTGTGCTAAATAAAACAACGACCTTAATCTGCACGTAAGTTTGAGACAATCCAATCAGTGGCTTATCCAGCTCTGAACTGAATTTAGAGGCTCTCAAATCCAGAATCCCTTGGAAATGACAGACACTTCCTTGATTCTGAGGACAGGTGCAGACGTTTGCTGCGTGGACAGCAGGACTCTTACCCAGCATAAGTTCCTTCTAGAGCTGGATCCTCTGTGGTGTGCCCAAGATAATGGTCAAGCAGCTTCTCTCTAGAGGTCTTTGGGAGCAAAACATCTGCTTAGTATCTCAGAGCAAGCAAGGAACAACAGATCTCGACTATAAGAATATGTGACAAAGTCGTCTGTGATTCTGGTCTTTTGGAGGGACAGTTAAAACTATTCAGTAAAAGAAAAGTTTAATGTACTATAGCCACTAAAAATCATCTGATAGCATTTACTAGTCAATTTATAAAGATTTTTAAAATGACACTTTTTGTAGTGCAAACAAATGATTCCCTCCTGTTAACAATACATTTTCTTCCTTAGGAATTAAACTTCCCACACTTACAATATTGCTTTCCTCACTGAAATCTGCAGGGTCTCCAATGATATTTATCGCAACCAAAGCAACCTAAGAAAGAGTTAAATCAATGGTAATTAAGTATAAAATGTTTTTGATGACTTGACAAACTCTGACCTATATTATTATCAAATGCGATGATGTATATCAAAGTGCATTAAGTGTAAAATGTTATGCTAATGTATAGAATTGTTATTAGGTTTTTATTTATGTAAGTTAATATTCTAATGCTGAACCAATTGGCTATTTTAACCATTTAAAGGATGTTAAAACATAATAGCTAAAACCCCCCAAAGTTTTAACGTGGCCTCATGATAAACCATCTACTACTCAAGGTTAAATATGGAGGTCATATTTATATGATCTCGGAAATTAGACAGTGAAATTAAAAGCTAAATTAACATAGGTCAGTTTATCCAAGTCAGTGTTTCTCACCTGAGGGGAAGTTACTTTCCCATTCCTTCCCCTCTCCTTGAGAACCACGGTGGGCTAACTAGGTAACCAGGTCATCGCTGGTGAAGACATGGTGGGGGGAGGGAGGAAGGGACAGAGGGTAGGACCGAGTCTTCCAGGGTCCTGTCAAGTGATGCTGGCATGGACCACGCAGCACAGCGGAGAGCTCTCCTCCAACTCGTGTGCTTGCTCTACAAGTCTGATTTGCTGGAATGCTTGCATTCCTCTTGGAGGGGGCAGGGAGTATGGTAAATATTTGCTAATTAACAAGATTGCTTTGGACACAATTGATTTCTACTATATTAACCATGTAGGGGAAAAAAGAAAGGGAGGGAGGGAGAGCTTAAGAATTAGTAGTTTGGAGCTGGAGAGATTTGGGATTACATGCATATTACATGTGTTCCCGATTTCACCAGGGCATGTGTCTTGCACAGGTTTAGAGGGTTTTCTAGATCGACATAGTCCAACACAAATGGCACTTGAACCACATTTGTCATTTTAAGTTTTCTAAGTAGGCCCATTAAAAATAAAAAAAAAAACAGGTAAAATCTATTTTAATAACAGTTTAACACAACATATCCAAAATGTTATTGCTTCATCATCTGCAATTGATATAAAAATTTTAATAAACTTTTATATCCTTTTGCACTGAGCCTGAAGTCCGTTGTCTGGTGCCGCTGGCAGCAGCTCTCATGGGCACTGGGCCCGTTCCCGGTGGGCAAGAGCTGCACGTGCCCAGAAGCTGCTGTGTCGGACAGCACTACTCAGAGAGCTCAACCTCTTCCCAGAAAAGATCCCCTCTTACCGGACAATCTTGAAAACACATCTAAGAAAAGATATACGACTGCGTCTTTGTAGAGGGTGGGCAGCAGAATCAAAGGGAAGCTGACTCATCTTACCTGATTGTATATGTTGTATTTGTTGACATGGTTCTGGTGAAAAATCAGTTTAAGAAATTGCCCGACTGCGTCTACATAAACGGATTTTAGTTCCCGGGCTTTGCAACCCGTCTTTTCATTATCACAGAGAGAGACATACCTGAAAGAAAAGACACACTGGAAGAAGTGCTGATTTGAAAATGTGCTGCTCAATAAGGCTGCCCTGCTGCTCCTGTACTCAGCAGGTTCAAACAAAAGCTAAGTCTGCAGTGAAAACCTGGGGACAAACCCCAGGAATCAGAATCTGAACAGCAGAATTCGAAGATGATAATGCTGCTTAGTAAGCATTTTCAGTATGAGGCAACTGTGTATTCCTGAACTGAAAAGAAGTAACTAACGCAGGACCAAAGCAAGGGGCAATTCATTAAGTTTTAAGAGCTCTGAGGTAGAATTAGTCAGTCTAAAAGCTGACGTAAATTTTAAATTTCATTCTTACCCAAGTCTTCGAAACCGCTCTCCTTGATATGGTACAAAATACTCAGGCAAGCTTTCACTAATGTAGAACTCGATTTTACTTGCAATCATATACTGGTGAGCAAGTAACTGTAGTTTTCTTATTCGACATCTCTCCACCATTTGAAGAACAATTTCTTGTGGAAATTGGCAAAATCTGAAAACAAACACACTTTTGTTTTTTCTGACCAGTCACTGCAGAGGGTTTCTGTATACCAGCACCTCATTCTTCCCGGTAAGAAGCGTTAACCAAGCACCTGCTGTGAGCGGATGGTCTGGGAGTCCTGATGGTACAGAGATGACTGCGACACTATTCCCGTTCTCCTGAGATTTCAGTCAGAGCTGAAGCTTGGAATTATGATTTGACTTGATTTGCCTGCAACCCTATGTGAATTGTAGTTTGGCAGCTAGTCAGTGGTTTGAAGTGAAGCCTGAAGTTTATCATGAGGTCAACAAATCAATTCAAAGAGCCTGTACTAGTGGGCAAGACACAGCCAAAGGATTTTCCCCGGGAACCCAGACACTCAAGGAAAAGCGCCAGCCTATCAATACCCAGGGAGCACCTGCCCTTCACGCTCAGCGGTCAAGGGGGAGCAGCCTAGGCTACGGCCCATGTTGGTGCTTCCACTGTTGCTTAGAGGTGACAGGACACACTAACAAGTCAGCTAAGAATCCGAGAACCACAGAGATCAGCAAAGACCTGGCATGGCAATAAAAGACCCTGAACAGGCACTCCCCCAATGTTGGCAGGATAGCAAAGACCACCCACATTCAGCTAGCAAGCACGGGGTGAGGGACTGGGGCAGGTACATGGAGCAGGAGCAGGGGAAGCTCCCAAGGATGAGGGCCACCAGGAAAGGCCTCTCCCACCTCAGGTGTCACCACCCTCAGTGTGCTCAGAGACGCTGCCAGGGTCTGTGTTCCCACCTGCCTGGCCACACCTGGCCTCCTCTCCCTCCCCAAGCCAAAGCTGCTGCCTACCCACCCACACCTGACTTGGACATGGGCCCCTCTATAGGGAGTTCTTCCACCCAGTGGCACAGCCCCCTGCCAGCGTGCCCACCTCCCCCACTTGCCCGGCTGCACTGGACAGAGCCTGCCTGAGGGTGGGCCCACCCGCCAGCCTCCTTGAGAACTTGGCTCCTGTGGGCGGCCTGCAGCTCCCTTGGCCAGGTCATTCCTATCAATACACAAACACTCTGGAAACACCCATTTTAAGAGCACCATCCTGTGACCCCACATTCCTCTCTAGGTGTCCCTCATTCTGCATGCAGGAGCTGTCTGTAGTCACTATCACAACTTCCTTGTGCCCTTTCTCCCATCCCACTCCTGGAGGGCTCTGTGCCATGCTGCCCACGGTTACCCATGTGAAGGCCACCATGAACCTCCACGACAGTGCAGTGCTTCCTTCCTGGGGCCAAACCTGCTCAGTCCACATACCTGCCCATGTGCCCCAAAGGGCTCTGCCTAACCCAGTGTGTGTGATGCCACCCCTTCCTGCTCTTCCTCCTACCCCTCGGGCTCCCTCCCTTCCGTCCAGCCGTGGATGTGTCCAGGGCTGGGCCCAGGCTCCCTTCTTCTCTCCATGTACCACGGGGGATCCTGTCAGCCTCATGGCTTTCAAAACGTCCTGCTTATCAGGGACCCCAACACGGTGCCGCCCTGAGTCCGACTCCTCTGTATCTAGAGGGAACCTGATGCTCCCACACAGACCTGTAAAAGGCATGAATGCGCCAGGGACAAACAGAACCTCTGCCCTGCCCCTGCCCGTCCCCACCTCAGTAATGGCACCCTGCCTGCCCATGGCCTAGGCTTCATCCCGAAGCTTCTAGCAGGACAATCAGGCCAAACCATTGGTGGCCCTCCCTCCTTCACTGCTGTCTAATCAATGCCTGAACTTGTACTTGGCAGGTGGCAAGTGCTCAGTGACTGTCAGTGGAAGGGACCAAAGAAGGGAGGGTTAAGGAAGGACTATCCGGCCAAACAGGCCTGAGCGTGGGAATTCCGGGCAGAACGCTGCACAAAAGCTAAACTTAGGGGCTGAGGGGGTGGGTGTGGAGGACGGAGCCAGTGGATTTGCATTCTGTCATTTTGAGGGCATGACTGCCTGACTTTTCCCAACACCAAGTCACCAGAGGCACATTTGGGCCAGGAGGGTAGAAGCAGACACTGGGAAGTCAAGCAACTTCTGAAATGAACATACTTAAGCCATTCATGTAGATAAAGTGCTGCTTCAGACGTTTAAGGTGTTTACTGCTTCTAAATGCAGGGCACATGTTATAATTTGTGGTGAGAATATTCTAAACATAAGGACTATTAGTAATCTATTATTAAAAAAACTTTATTACTAAAAAAACCCCCCAAATTCTAAAACTGTTTAAAGAAAACCAATGTAACCAATAAACTTTGAAGTTGTATAGTCCTGTGCCACATACTGATGGTGGGCCCTTAAATTTATAATGCCTTGTCTTTACTGTGCCTTTCCCACGTTTAGACATGTTGAGATACACGAACACGTCCCACTGTATCAGAGCTGCCTGTGGCGTTCAGTACAGTAACGCAGGCTGTAGCCCCGGAGCGGTCAGCCACACCACAGGGCCTGCGTGCAGAGTGGGCTCCGCCACCTGGCTGTATCAGTGCCCCTGTGATGCTCGGACCTCACCCAGTCCCGCATCCCCCTCCCCACCCCACCCCCGGTGCAGCTAAGGCTCCGCCATTTGGGTGAATCCCGATTAAATGCTGGCAGCACGTAAGAGCTAAGTCGCAAATTCTCATTTGTCTTCTGTGCAAAGGTTGTATTTGCAGAGTTTTTTAGTTTTATGGTTGGGCTCCTATGATAAAAGATTTTGTGCCTAATTGCTTTTATACGACACCAAGCTTTAACAAAAAACATCTCTTTCAAATTTCTCTTCAACATGTGTACACCTTTATAAAAATGTTCCTTATTTGACTGTTTATTCAATTTTGAGTTTTATTCTTTTCCTGAAACATTTAAGTCTTTTTTTATCTCTGTTGTTAACTAGGTGTGTAGTAGGCTGCGCCGTCTGGGTTTGTGTAATACACACTATGATGTTTCCACAACAATGAAATCGCCTAACGGTGCATTTCTCAGAATGTATCCCTGTCACTAAGTGACACATGACTATATTTTTAAAAATCCTTCAAGAAAAGGGCCTATGATTTAGCTGCTCAACAGTTTATAGATGAATCAAAAATACCCTTCAAGCTGAATATAAAGAGAAATACCACATCTAAAAAGGCTACTATGTAAGTAGCCTTTCAAGATAAATTGACAACTACAGATTTCTTTTTGAATAAAAATAATTTGGCAATTAAAAAACTGATGCCCAGAGGCTAGAGTGGTTGGTATAAACTTTATGCTTTCTTGGAAAAGCGTCTCGCTCTGAAGAGTTCAAGCTCTTCGATTCCAAGGTTGTGAGGATGGTATTGGGGGACATCCCGCCAGCCCTGGCGAGGACTCCTAGCGCTGCCCAGAGGCAGGTGAGTCAGCTGCGTGGGGGGCGGTATTAGCAGCTCCCGTGCCTGCAATATCAGCTCTCCCCATGATGAAGGTGCTATTTCATCCCCAACTGCTTTCCTCGTGTTTCATTTCTCAGTTCATTCAGAACTCAATTGCAGGGAAATGCAGGGAAAGGGAGTCTTGTTTGTTGGGTTCCCTCAAAAACTTCAAAAGGAAAATATGTTTTAACTTTAAATGTGATTTATATTCAATTTCAGCAAAACATCTTCTGGATAAAAGCAAAACACAATCATATCAGTGAATTTAAAATGTCATACATATTTACATATTCATGAGTTAGGAATAAATTGTGACTTCTCAGACTTGAAAATCAGTCACAAAGAACACCGTTGCTAAGAGGTGGAGACAAGATGGGTGAGTTTGTGTCACATGACTGAGGGCAGAGGGCAGAAGTTGAGTAAGTGGGAAAAGCCAGGTCACGCTACTCAGCAGAGAGCTGACTACCTTTGGTGAAGAAGGACGATCTCTCAGGAAAAAACAACAGAGGTAAGAAAGACTTAAATGTTTCAGGAAAGTAATAAATCTAAACACTCACATAATGAACATTTTTATAAAGGTGTACACCTTTGTGTGTACACAAATTTGAAAGATACTTTTTTGGTTAAAGCTTGGTGTCACATAAAAGCAGTTAGGGCCAGGCATGGTAGCTCATGTTAGTAACCCCAGCACTTTGGGAGGCCAAGGTGGGAGGATCACCTGAGGCCAGGAATTCGAGATCAGCCTGGACAACATACTGACACCTTGTCCCTACAAAAATTAAAAAAAATATTAGCTGGGCATAGTGGTGCATGCCTGTAGTCCTAGCTGCTCGGGAGGCTGAGGCAGGAGGATCCCATGAGCCCAGGAGTGAGTTCAGGGTTGCAGTGAGCTATGATTGGGCCACTGCACTTCAGCCTGGGTGACAGAATGTGACCCTGTCTCAAAAAACAGCAGTTAGATGCAAAATATTTTATCATAGGAGCCCACTGTAAAACTAAAAAAATCTGCAAACACAACCTTTGCACAGAAAGCAGATGAGAATGTGCGACCCATCATGTGACTCGGGAGTATGATTAGACAATTGTGGGGGGTCATTTCTGTTCCTTATTCTTTTCTGTATTTGCATACTTTCTTAAGTGTGGATGAATGTTATAACGAAAAAAGGGTCAATAATCTTCTTTAAAATAAACAGAAAGAAAAAATCCACCGCAGAACAAAATGTCTGACACTGCAGCACAACCCGACAACCTCGTGGTCCCCACGTCCAAGTTACGGTAAAGTTCGAGGCTCAGAATAAGAGGAATCCCCACTCCCTTCAGGGACCCAACACTGCTGCCCAGCCCACGCCCTCACCCTGCCCAGCCCTCACCTTGGTGACCTCCACCCACTGACGGTCGGCGCATGAATCATGAGTTCCCGGGCACTGAAGCCGTCTTCGTGTCCGGATGAGCTGACAACTACAAATCCAATCTTGTGGGGCATTCTGCACGCTTTGGCTATTTATAAAAACAGGAGAGATTTCTTTAAAGTGATTCGCTAACACAATATAACATTTAAAGTGCTAGTTCATTCCTTGCTAATGTACATAATAATTCACTAAGCATTCAGAATTTTTTCATCACTTTGAAAGAGTCTAGTTTTTTTGTCAAACATTTTTTATAGACACTTCTAATTCTACTTAAGCTATCATTTACATTATATTAACTTTTCCCAAATATTTGTGCAAAGAATTTGACCAGTGATGTGGATTGAATTGTGTCCCCCCAGAAGATAGGCTGACGTCCTACCTGTGGTACCTGTGAATGTGACCTTATTTGAAAATAGGGTCTTTGTGGTCGAAATCTAGTTAAACTGAGGTCTGGCTAGGGTCCT
The DNA here is from genome assembly GCF_020740605.2 of Lemur catta. Lineage (NCBI taxonomy): Eukaryota > Metazoa > Chordata > Mammalia > Primates > Lemuridae > Lemur > Lemur catta. The sequence continues at coordinate 124,614,312 of NC_059130.1, read as the reverse complement.
TACAAGAAAGGGGACAGAGACACAGACACGCACAGGGAGCACAGAGGCAGACTGGAGCGATGCACCTGCAAGCCCAGGAATGCCTGGGATCAATAGAAACCTCCAGACGTTGAAAGAGGCAGGGAAGGATGCCCCCCTGAGCCTTCAGAGAGAGCGTGGCCCTGCTGCCACCTGGGTCTCAGACTTCTAGCCTCCAGAACAAATTTATGCTATTATTAGCCATCTTGTTTGTGATACTTTGTCATGGCAAAAAGTTTTTTGCTAGTATATAAATACAAACTTGTTTGTATTAGTTAGGAAACTAGTCCAACCAGTAAGTTAACGAGTTATACAATAACAAGGCAGAAAAGGCAATTTAAATACTGACAAAATAATGATCACTAAATGAAAATGTACAACTAGAAGGAAGAGCAGGAACTACGGACAGACAAATTAAGTACAAAAATGTTCACACAGAGTTGGGATGAGTGATTTACATATAGGATACATTTAAATATTAGTTGGATGATTTTATTTTTAATGTCATGATTTTTTAGTGAACCTGACATTGCTCATAGTTCGATACCATCATTTTGAGGGTGGATGCTGTGCCTGACAGCCATCCTCTCCTCACTTGCAAACAGCATCTCAGTTTTCCATCGGGGTCCCTCCCCTCCCCACCCTGGCTCTGGTGGGGTTGCCCACTCGCCCTGCACCGTCCCCCTCGGTCCCCTCTGTGCGGGGCCCATTTCCAGGCTTGGTCAGTCCATGAATTCCACATCCCTCCACAGTAGCGGGTTCAGGGTGGGAACATGAGTGTGTGAGCCAGCTTTGACTGACGACACTCAAATGCAGGACTTTGCTGGGCCTGCTGGGAAAGAGCAGCTTTCTACCCCCTGGGCCCGCTGGCCCAGGGCTGCTGGAGGCCACCAGATAGGGAGGTCATGCAGCATGTGCAGCCAACCCAGGGAAGCAGTGCCGACCAAGGCAGAGCCACCCTCTGAGCCCTTAGACTCAGCCATATTTAAAGCCCAATCTGCTTATGGACCCGGTTACTTTTCATTCACTAAGCCAATCAAATTCCTCCTAAGTAAGCCAATTTGAGTTAGATCTAAATCATCAGCAAAAAGGAAAAAAGGAAGACTGCTCACTAAAACAGAGGATAGGCTGGGCGCGGTGGCTCACGCCTGTAATCCTAGCCCTCTGGGAGGCCGAGGCGGGTGGATTGCTCGAGGTCAGGAGTTCGAGACCAGCCTGAGCGAGACCCCATCTCTACTAAAAATAAAAAGAAATTATCTGGACAACTAAAAAAATATATATAGCAAAAAAATTAGCCGGGCATGGTGGCGCATGCCTGTAGTCCCAGCTACTCAGGAGGCTGAGGCAGTAGGATTGCTTAAGCCCAGGAGTTTGAGGTTGCTGTGAGCTAGGCTGACACCATGGCACTCACTCTAGCCCGGCCAACAAAGTGAGACTCTGTCTCAAAACAAAAACAAAAACAAAAACAGAGGATAAAGAAGAATCCATCAGAAAGTTCTCTGGGATAAGATATGCTATGAATTGAAATTCTCCACAGGAGGTAACATAAACACATGCCCCCAATGAAACTGCTTATTTTGACATGCTTGATGCATGATCTAGATCTTTCTTTCACTTTCATTGAGACTTGAAGAGGGTCAATTCAACAAATTAGTTGTTGGCTGGCACTTGCTGATGTTTCTTGGAATGCATGGACAAAAGTGTTAAAATGAGAATGATAAGCCGCTATTAAGAATCTTAGTTATTTCTTACACAAAGTCCATAGCAGGCGGCACTGTGCGGGGGGGGGGGGGGGGGGGCGCGACATGCAGCCAGCAAGCTCATGAGCACGGACGGCGTCACGCCAGCTCATCACTGGACCGCTGCACAGCCCCAGCTGCGTCCCAGGCACCCCACGCCAGAAACACGCAGCCTCCCACCCCTCGAGCTCTTTGTGACCCAACACTTCTGGGTCACCCGGGCTCTGAGCCCAAAGTTACTTTTCCCTTGGCCGTGACACCTACCCTGACCACCTCCCCCCAACAGTGTGCCAAGTCTTGGTGGTCCTACCCTTCTTCTCCATCCCACCATGCTTTCTAGAGCACTGCCACAACTGTCTGGTGTTCCCCTGGAGCACAGCCCCTCACACTTGTCCTGTGCTCCTGCCAGAGGGACATGCCTCAGGCCTGGCTCTGGTCATGACCCAACTCAAGACCCTCCAGGGATTACAGTGTGCCCTAATCCAATTTGCTTTTTCAACTCTCACTTTTTGTCCTGAATTCTTGAATTCTGAAGTCCAGCCAAATTTAACTAAAGCTCAAAGCTAATATCCCTCTGCTCTGAATTCTGCTCTGATCATCTTTAAGAGCAGGTGCATCTCCCTACCCCCACCTTGAAAATAGCATTTGTTCTCAGGCAGTTGGGTTCCAATCTCTGATCTTAACCAATACACTCTGCTAGAGCACTAAGTCCTAAATATGGGGCATTTAAAGTCAAATAGAAAGGTGCTTCCACTATGCTATGCTGCCTCAATAAATCCAAAACAAAGCACTGGCCTTTCAGAGCCAGGGAGAAGAAATGCATGGGTGCTGTAGAGGAAATGTCCTCACCTCAGTTTGATACTCGAAAAGGATTCCCTTTTTAGCCCACTCCCTCCCAAAGATCTTCCACTTTGTACCCTAGGGTCTCCGTTGTGTAAACCCTCAAGGGTTACATGAGATACCTGGGGTGTCATTGAAGGATGCTACTTTCAGGCTTTATAAAAATTACCATTAACAATTTGGGAAGAACGGAAGCTCTGCTGAATGCCTAGTTCTCAGCTGGTCTTCCTCACCAGAGGCGTGCGGGATCCGGGCTGTCCACCGGCACCCCAGCACCCCCAGAGAGCGCCAGACTCCCCAAGCAGCATTTACACTCTCCTCCCATACTACACTCCTCCTAGTACTGGCACCGGAAAAGGTAATTAACTATGAATTAAACTGAAACTCATTGTAGCAACTTTTAAACATTCTGTTACCACACTAGGAAAGAAACTTTGTTTCCAGTTTCCTTAAGAAAACTTAAATGTTACACAATTAAATAATGATGTCTGGTCAAGTAATGTTAAGAATTGAAAGGGCTTCAGAGAAACCTGAAATCGAAGAAGAAAAGGATCAAAATTTAACCTACACGGGGCCAACGCAACATTCTCCAATCTTTTGATCCGCAGGACACGTTTTAAAACTGGTCCACTATGAGCTACGCGTCCAGAATAGGAAAAGTCGGGGCAGGAAAATTCCGTCCGACGCCAAACCCAGGGAACCCACTGGGAGGTGAACCAGCAGAGCGGGTCTCGGCGGCGGCGGTTCGCCGGGGACGCGGCGCGGCCGTGGGCAGGACGCGCCCGTGTCCACGCGGGCAGCCGTGGGGAGCCCCCGGCCGGGCAGGCACCCCCGACCCAAGACCGCCCCGCTCCGTGGGCGACAGCAAGTCCGAGGCCCGAACCCCCGCCGCCTGGGCTTGCAAAGCGTGCCCAGCTCCGCACCCGGCAGCGCCGACCGGGGCCTCCAGCGGGCCTGGGTCGCGGCGAGCCGCGGGCGCCGGGCGGCCCTCTCTCTCCGGCCCCGGCCCCCTCCCTGTCGGGGCTAACGGCGCCGCCGCCTTGACGGTACCTGTTCAGGGCGGAACGGTCCCCCGGCGGAGCCCCCGCGGCGGAGGGCGGCGGCCAGGGCGGGTGCAGCGCCGCTGCGGCCACGGGCAGCGGGCCCGAACTCTCGGGCCCGGGGGCGGGCGGGCACCGGCCCTCCGCGGACCTCGCCGGCGGCGCCACTCCCTCCGGCGGAACTCAGGTGGCGCCTCCCCCGCCGTCCCAGGTCGCCCTGCGCCCCCAAGCCGCAGCGGCGGTGGCAGCCGAGGAGCAGCCCCGGCCGCCTCCGCCCATCGCCCGGGCCACAGCCGCCGCTCTCATGACAACCAAGCCCAGCCCGGGGCCGAGAGCCTCTGCGCGTGCGCGACTCCTCCCTGACCCGGCCGCGCCTGCGCACAAAGAGGAGTGTCCATTTCTTCGGCCCTGGGGAAATGTCGCTCCGGCGCCGCGCCTGCGCACAAGGCGATGCGCGGCTTTGCTTCCGGGGCTTTCTGGGTAATGTAGTCTCCGGCCTCGGCGCCCGGCTGGTGCCAGAGACCCGGAGCCCGCCCGCGAGACCCAGGTGGCGCAGGCGACGGCTGTCTGAGCGGCGGACGCGCGGGAGCGGCGCCTGCGGGGCCCGGAGGCCTCGAGGACGTCTGCAATGCTCCAGAAAGCCAAGAGCGTGAAGATGCGGGCCCTGCGCAGCCCGAGGAAGTTCGGCGTGGCGGGCAGGAGCTGCCAGGAGCTGCTGCGCAAGGGGTGCCTGCGCTTCCAGGTGCGCCGGCGCGGGGCCCGCGAGCCGCTTCTGGCTGTCGTGCGCCGGGGACGGCCTGCGGGGCGGCCTGGAGCCCTCCTTCCCTCCGCTGACCGTGCAGGTCGCGACGGCTCTGCGCGGGCTCAGGGGCCTTGGCGTCAGTGCCCAGCTGGTGGTGCTCCAGGCGACAAGGCCACGTCCCCTCTGCAGCGTCGCTCAGCCCCCCCTGTGTGATAACGCGGTGGGGCAGGGTGGGCGCCAAATCCCTCTGCGGATTTCAGTCTTCATTCCCGTTCTTACTGTGCTTGTTTTCTTAGGCCAGTGCTAGGCTTGCGTGTGTGCATGTGTTGGTGGTCGGGGGAAGTTGCCATGAAAATGCCTAAAACTTCAGACAAGGCCTAAAAACAAAGCGTAAAACTGACCAGTGTGCAGTAACAGGGAACCGACCTCAGCAAGCCAAGAGTGTGTGTGCCAGCCACGAGCGTTCCAGCCACGCTTTTGCAGAGGCAGTGAGTCATTTTCAGAGAGACGCATGGTGGCAGGCCTGTAGTCTCAGCTACACGGAAGGTTGAGGCGGGAGGATCGCTGAGGCCAGGAGTTCAAGACCAGCCTGGGCAACATAGTAAGACACCCCCATCAAAAAAAAAAAAGTCTGTGTAGTGAATTCTGCAAAGCAAACAGTCACCACTTGGTATATGTTTTTACTTGACTTTTCGTATTTTAGAATGGCCTGTGGTCGGTCAGGTGCCCTTGTTTGGACGTGCTGATTCTTGTCTTGGGTATTGGTGTAGCAAACAGGCAGCATCCAGAGTCAGGCTCTTTACACAGAGCTCCTGCTTGTCATTTGTGAAGCCTGCAAATGAAAAACCCCGTCTTGCTGCCCCGAGAGTGGCCGTCTGAGACCCTTCCTCCTCCTGCCCCCGCAGCTCCCGGTGCGCAGCTCCTGGCTGTGCCTGTACGAGGACGGCACGGAGCTGACTGAAGACTACTTCCCCAGCATCCCCGACAATGCCGAGCTCGTGCTGCTCACCTCGGGCCAGACCTGGCAGGGCTGTAAGTGGCAAGGGCCTTGGGGGTGGGCGGGAAGCTGGCCCGCTGGGAGGTCCTGGGGGCTTAACCCACGTGCCAGCCAGGAAGGGAGGGGCCCCCTTACTCTACCCTCTGGTCTCAAGGAGGAGGCCCTCTGGAGTCAGAGCTGGTCAGGGCCACGCGGATGGCCAGGTCCTCAGTTCTCTTGCCCATGAGTGCAGTTGTTTAGTTGGTTGTCTTTTTAAAGAAAATTCTCTTAATTTTGTTTGTGTTCATTTGAGGCATCCTAGTAACTCTCTAGGACAAAGGGAGGGCTTGGGGTTGGGGCCTGCACAGTTTTGTGGGGAAGGTGGAGCCAGAGAGAGATGCCGCTCACATCTGCCGGGCTGTGCCTCTTTCTAAAGGGACGGGGTGGTGGCTGCCATCATGCTCAGTTTCTTACCTATTGGTGTTTACTGAGAGGCTGCCCTTAGGGCTCGTGTTTGGGGCACTTGCTTTGAGAGGTGGTTCTTTAGGGGTCTCTGGACAAAAGCCCCAGGACACAAATTTTGCCTTCCAGAACAGCTGGATGGCAAGTTTGGTGCTGCTTATGTGAGTGTCCCTGAGCGAGAGGGTCCAACCCCTGGGACAGGCTTGACACCATGGTGTGCCCTTCCTGGGAGGATTGTCTGGCTCTTGTGCAAAGGGAGTTATGCTTCAGGAGACACTGCTGGTGACCTGAGAAGGACGTGGGAGCTCCTGGGACCGGAGGGGGTCCCGGCTTCTCTGTGCACGGGGGAGGAAGAGGGAAGCCGAAGGGTAGTGTCTGTGTGGCGGGGGGCCGTGGTGTCAGGGCTGAGCTGTCAGCAGGAGGGGTGTGTGCTCTGAGGTTGCAGGTCCTCTTTCTCCACTGGGTCTTGTCCTTCTAGAGGAGGTGGCCAGAAAACATCACAGTGATGCCACCTGGGATGGCCCCTGTGGGAGCTGGGGCGTGGGCAGGAGACGGCGGGGTGTTGGGTGCCTTTGGATGTTTCCTTTTCTTTCCCAAATCGTGGTGAGGTTGAATGAGAGCAGAACAGGGTGCTCTCTCCATCCCTCCCCACTGCTCAGTCTCTTTGTCTGTCTGTCTTTGTCTGTCCCTCCTCTCTGGTGATTTGTCCCCCTCTCTCGCTGAGAACACCAGTCCTTTTCCTTGGTAGACTTTTAAAAAATATTTGAACTGTGTATTTAGAAACAATAGTAGATTCGCAGGAAGCTTTTGCGAAGAAAGTCAGGAAGTTCCTGTGTAGCCTTCACTGATTCCCCCAAAGGTGACATCTGACATAACCGTGGTACAGTCTCAAAACTAGGAAAGTGATGTTGGTGTAACATGTGTGTATTGTTCCGTCGGGTATCCCCAGGTAGATTCATGTGACCAGCACCACAGTCAGGGTACAGACCTCCCCCATCTGTCACCACCAAGTTTCTCCTTCATGCTGCCTCTCTGTAATCCTGTCCCTGAGATCCATCTAAGTTGTATGTATCAACAGTTTGTTCCTTTTTTTTTTTTGACACGGGGTCTCACTCTGTCACCCAGACTGGAGTGCAATGGTGCCATCATAGCTTACTGCAGCCTCCAACTCCTGGGCTCAAGCGATCCTCCTGCCTCAGCCTCCCCTTTAGCTGGGGCTACAGGGGCATGCCACCGCATCTGGATAATTCTTAAATTTTTTGTAAGGATGGGAATTGTGTTTCAATAAAGCTATTTAAAACAAAGGAAGAGACTTCCAAACTGTTTGCCAGAGTGGTTGCACCATTTACCTTTGCACCAGCAATGTACAAAAGATCCGGTTTCTCTGCAGCCTCACCAGCTTTGGGCATCGTTACTATTTTTTATTTAATCATTCGGATTGGTGTGTGGTGATACGATAGCTCATTGTGGCCTTTATTTGCATTTCCCCAATGGCTAATGGTACAGAACATCTTTATGTGCTTATCTGCCATCTGTGGATGCTCTTGGTAAAATGTTTCTCCATGTCTTTTGCCCATTTTCTAACTAGATATTCTTTTTTTTACTGTTGAGTTTTGAAAGGTTTTTTTCCCTAATACACCTGGATATGAGTTCTCCATCAGATATGCAGTTTGTGTGTATTTTCTCTTATTCTGTAGCTCGTCTTTTCTTTTTATTACTAGTATCTTTCCCAGAGCAAGAGTTTTGAATTTTGATGAAACTCAGTTTGTCAATTATTTTCTTTTACGCTTATGCTTTTGGTGTTAAGTTGAAGAACTTTTCACCAAGCCTTTGGTCCCCAAGATTTCCTCCTGTATTTTTCTGCATCAATTGATATGCTTATGTGACTTTTCTTCTGTAGCCTGTTGATATGGTGGATTGCACTGATTGATTTTCAAATATTGAACCATCCTTGCATTCCTACTTGGCCGTGGCATTTACATCTTTTTACCTATTACTGAGTTCTGTTTGCTCACATTTCGTTGGGGTCCTTGGTAGACTTTCACTTCCTATTAAGAGCTTGCTGGGAGAGCTCACTGCTTTAGGGAGTCATGAGAAGACTCTGTGACGGAGCAGAAAAAGTGATTTGCTGGTCTGGAGTAAGGTCTTGAGGGAAGGGCCAGAGAAGGGGCGGCTTGGTTCGGAGGAGAGGCCTCGAGAAACGGCAGCTTCTGCTGGGTGGCACTTCCATGTTCCAAGGCACATCCTCACAGTGCCCTGACAGGTGGTCGCCAGCCGGGGTCAGGGCAGGGATGAGGGCCTGGGGACAGTCCCCAGGCTCTGACAGGTTAGGATGGAGATGTGGGCAGAGACTCTTTTCGTGGCCAGGGGCAGCACGTGCCTTCCGCTGAACTGTACGCCTTTCTGTTTCTCCCCTTGTTGGTGGCAGATGTGAGTGACATTGGTCACTTCCTCAGTGTGTTTCACGAGCCCCACGCGGAGATCATCCAGGCCGCCCGGCAGCTGCTGTCGGGTGAGCAGGCCCCGCTGAGGCAGAAGCTGCTGGCCGACCTCCTGCAAAACGTCAGCCAGAACATAGAGGCTGAGACCCGGGCTGAGGACCCGCCGTGGTTTGAAGGTGCGTGTGGACGTGGGCTCTGGGCGCGCTGGGCTGGCCGGGGAGGGCTTCCTTGCAGCCTGAGGGTCCTATTTCCGGTCCCAGAGCCCCCCAACACGGGGCTCGCCTGGCTTCACGGGGGTCGGGGTGGGGTCTCTGAACAGAAGGTGCTCACAGGAAGCCCCCAGGCCTCATGGGGAAGGCGTCTAGCAAGAGCTCACGTGGCGGGTCAGAGTCCCCGGCAGCCCTTGTGTGGGCCTTTTTAATTATTTTTTTAAATTGTGGTAAAATATATAAAACGTAAAATTTACCATCTTAACCATTTTTTAGTGCATATTCAGTGGCATTAAGCACATTCTTGTTGCTGTGAACTGTCACCACCATCCATCTCCAGAACCCTTTTCATCTTCCCATTGAAAGTGTCCCCATTAAATACGACTCCCCATCCCTGCCAGCCCCTGGCCACTCCCATGCACTTCCCCTCTCTGTGATTTGACGACTCGGAGGCCTCCTGTGGGTGGGTCCTGCAGGGTTTGCCCTTTGTGACTGGCTGATTCCACTCGGCACAGACCCTCAGGTCACCATGTCATAGCAGGTGCCAGTTCCCTTCCTTGTCCAGGCCGAGTAACACCCGTTGTATGTACACGCCACATTTCCTAATGAGTGACACTTGGGTTGCTGCCGCCTTTTGGGCTGGTCTTTAAGGCCCGATGTAGCCAGCCCCGAGAGACTGAAACCCTCTTGGAAAAGGGGCTGAGGACTAGCCAGGCCGAAGCCCCTCGGTAGTGTTTGAGATGCTTCCAGAACAAACAAAACCTAAACGCACTGTGCACATCACTCTCAGAATGCTTCTCAAGACACAACAATGTGACTCTCACGTCCTGCCCCGCTTGGCATCTGGGCTGGACAGGGCACAGACTGAGAGGCCCCTGGCCTGCCCTGTGAACTATGGGGGTCTCCTCTTTTTCCTCGCAGGCTTGGAGTCCCGATTTCAGAGCAAGTCTAGCTATTTGAGATACAGCTGTGAGAGCCGGATCCGGGGTTACCTGAGAGAGGTAAGCCTGTGTTAGAGCCAGGGATGCTGGCGGGTCTAGGAGCGCCGGCTCTGCGGGGCTCAGGAGGTGGGCAGCTGGCAGGGCCAACAGGCCTGCACCTGCGCATGTCTAGCGAGCTGTTGTGACGAGCTAAGCCAGCAGATGCACCGTGCACCTGGAGGAGCACACGGCGTCACTGTCCTACTGCTCGGCCTCCTCCTGCAGTTGGCGTTAGGCTTCCGTCCTCCCCAGGGCAGGGTGCTCGGGTCCCCCTGGCCTGGGTGGGATTGGCAGTGCCTGGCCAGAGCGACACTTTCTCCTTCCATTGTGTGTTCCCCTGTTGTGTTGCATGGCGCCGGCCTGTGCATATCTTCATGTACTGGGTGGTTCGATTTTGACATGAACTTAATGTCTTCTCTCTGTCACCGTTTGCTCTGGCGGGTGCCTCTCTCCAGCACCGCATTTGTTTTCTGTCGCTCGGTGCAGCGCAGTCCCCTGACCTCTGAGAGGCAATGGAGAGGCCGGGCGGCGTTTGCCGCACTGCGTGCTGCCTGGAGGCACTTGGAGTCTGTGCTGGGTCTGAGCTCTGACTTTTCACATAGACCAGCCCCTCCCTTCTCAGGGAGACGTCCACACGGACGGATGCAGATTTAAGTGTGACGTTACCGGTGAAACCGAATTTCACCTCCAGGAAGAAATAGGCCCTGCCCGGCCCGCCTCCGCCTGGGTTCCCGCTCGTGGCCTGCGCTGGGGACCCTGCTGTCTCCCCCCTGCCCCCGCCGGGACCTCCCCAGGATGTCGAGCGCACACACGGCAGTGGCACCACCGCCCTGCCTTCATCCCGCGCCTGCCGACCTGTGGCCGCTGTGGGGAGGCCGAGCACAGCGCTGGTGTCGTCACCTGCTCCAGCTTGGGGGGTGGGGATGAGTGCCAGGGCAGACGGGGGAGAGGATGCCCAGAGCTGTGTTCATCATCTGTCCAGCTGTGGTCAAAGCTGGCAGAGGTCTGTGGGGCCAAGCAGCCACGCTGTAGGTGAGGGTCACCCCGGCAACTGTCACCTGGCTCCTTGGTCTGTAAGCCCCTCCACCTCCCTCCTCTCCCAGAGGTGGAGCCAGCTCTGCCCCTCACCTGTCTGCCACGTCTGAGTGTGGCTTTCCTCCTTACACAGCATGACACACCACACCATGCCACGCCACATCATGCCGTGACACAGTGTTAGCATGTGGAAGGCGCTGCAGAGGTCCCTGCGGCGGGCGGGGGGCTGCATGTTCTGTCCTGATGTTGCCCCACAGGGCTGGCGTCCCTGTGTCCATGGCCTACCCCACGCTGTGTGGCACAGTTTTCTGCGGTGTCATCTTTCTCTGCATTTCCTCAAGGTCTGGGTGACTGTCCCTGCTCCCCTGAATTTCCTAACCTAGCTCATGGCAGTTGTCCTAACTACGTGTAATAGGTCTGGGCCCTTCTGTTCCCCACTGCTCGCCTGACCACAGTGAGATGGGCGCTACCACTGACACTGTCTCCCCCAGTTCTCACGCAGCCTGATGGGCCGGTGTCGCGGTTCCCTCCACGTCATGGGCTTGGAGCAGTTTCCCAGGGCGGCAGCCGAGCGGGTGTTGACCCTGTGGCCTGAGGGGCAGGGTCTCTGAGGGCCGTGGCGTTGAGGATCAGGAGCCCAGCATGGGTTTAGGGCGTGGTGCGTCAGGTTCGGCGGTGCTCCTTGGTCGTCCAGGTGAACTCCTACGCCTCCACGGTGGGCACGGAGGCTCAAGAGGAGTACGTGCGGGTCCTGGACTCCATGTGTGAGAAGCTCAAGTCCGTGCAGTACAACAGCAGCTACTTCGACAGAGGAGCTAAGGCCAGCGGCCGACTTTGTACACCGGAAGGCTGGTTCTCCTGCCAGGTGAGCTGTGTGTCCTGTATCCTGGGGCCACCCAGGTGGGCTGGGGGCGCAGTCCTCCTGGGGCAAGGCAGGTGAGGACGTTCAGCCCTTGGCCCCCTGGGCACAGCCCCTTGGGAGGTGCAGGTCTCATGTTCAAGGTGAGGGCAGGACTGTCTCAGCCAGACGTTCTGAGACCTCACGCCCCTGGGAGTCCCCGGGGAGCTTGTACAGAGCTGCTGGGTCCACCCCAGGGCTTGTGTGTCTGTAGGCCTGGGCCGTGTCCTAGGCCAGCTCGGGCTGCCGGCACAGATCACTGTAGCTGGGAGCTTACACGGCAGACGTTCATTTCTCTTACTTCTGGAGGCGGGGAGTCAAGATCGAGGTGTTAACAGTTTCGGTGTCTGGTGGGGGCCCTCTTCCTGGCACGTAGAAGGGACCTTCTTGCCGTGTCCTTACACAGAGGGTGATGGGGAGAGCAGACTCTCCTATGTGTCTTCTCGTAAGGCCACTGATTCCACCAGGGGGCCACCCTCTGATCCCAGCTCTCCCAGAGGCCCCACCTCCTAACACCATCACCTTAGGGTTTAGGATTTGAGCACATGAATTTTGGGGGAACATAAACATTCAGACCACAGCAGCGGGCCCGAGAATCTGCATTTCTGACAAGTTCCTGCCCAGGGACTCCACTTTGAGAACTGCCAGTCTGGGGGGCAGTGAGCAGGTGCACACGCGGGGGTCTCGTGAGGGTGGGGTTCAGTGTTAGGAGCAGCGGCACCCACTGAGGGGCTGCTCAGAGGACATTTCAGGGCTCCTGAAAAATGATTCTGTCCCCCCAGATGAGGTTTCTAGATGACAGAGAGTTCCGGTATTTCAGGAATTGTGGCTGCATGTGGCATTCTGGGCACTAGTTACACTTGACTGCCAGGCAGGGTGGCATCGGCCAGGGCACAGGAACACCAGCTTGAACAGGTGCCACCACCTCCGGGGGCTCAGGGCCAAGTGTCTGGAGGCTGGAAACAGTGACCTTTGCAGGACGGATGGAGGCTATCGAGGCTCGTGCTTCTTCCCCGCTGCCTTGGCGGGTTCCCCTTCTGTGCCGTGTTAGGCGTGTCCAGCCTTGGGTGGCGATGGCATCTGGGGTTTGGTGAGTCTCCAGACCCCGCCCGGTGTGGGGAGGAACCAGGGGGCACCTCTTGCCATTTACAGCTGCAGTCGCCTCCGCAGTAACATCCCCCACGCAGGCGGCCTTCGTGGAGCCACTGAGAGGTTCCAGCAGCAGGGGCTGGGTGGCAGGGGTGGCCGCTTGTGGCTTCTTGTTACTGCAAAAGGCTCCTGGCTGCCACTGATGGGCAGATTCTTTCCATGGGTGCCGGACTCTGACCGAAAAAGTCCTTCCCAGCTGGCTTGACACCCAGACTTTAGATGAGCTCGCCTGGACGCTCACTGAGTGCCCACCGTGCCAGGCACTGTGCGAGGTCACCCCGGCCTCAAGGAGGTGCCAGCGTTGGGGACGGTGAAAGAAGTATAAACAGGCCAGGGCAGGGGACGCAGCCAGTGTCCTGGGGCATGGGGGGGGCCAGTCAGGAGGGTCCCGGGGAGGAGGCAAATCTTTGGCGTGGGGTTGGGTGGGGCTGGGCCGGTGGGACCAGGTGGGACCATCAGGGAGGAAGCAGCAGGAAGCAGTGAGCTCCACTGGGGAAGCTGTAGGTCTTTGGGAGCTGGGGGCGTGGGGTGGCAGCTGGGAGGTGGGGTGGCAGCTGGGAAGTGGGGTGCCAGCTGGGAGCCGGGCCACTCGGCTTACCTTCCACAGATGTCTACGACAGAATGAGTGTGCCGAGTGACCAGGAATGCCGGTGGCAGGGAAAACGGAAGCAGTGGCCATGGTGCCTTCAGCCTGGTGGCCCAGCCTCCATGTCAGGATTGTGGGGAAATATCCAGAAGCCTCGGGAGTGGGTAGAAAGGGAGCACCATGGCACACAGGTGCTCGCCACGTGTTGGCCCTGCCCTGGACAAGTCGGCACCTTGTGTGGCCCCCGCTCTCGCGAGGTGTGGCTGCTGGCGTGTGCTCGCAGGGGCGAGGGAGGGCTGGAGATAGCAGGCCTGTGCTGGCGTAGGTGGTGAGGTGCTTAGTGAACCCGTCGATCGGGACCAGATTCCCCTCGGGGCCTGCGTCTCAGTAGGATCATCTGACTTGGTGGTGGAGACAGCAGATGACAGACTCACGTCCTGGCCTCCTCTTGCTCTCTTGGCCCCCAGGGTCCCTTTGACATGGACAGCTGCTTGTCGAGACACTCCATCAACCCCTACGGCAACAGGGAGAGCAGGGTCCTCTTCAGCACCTGGAACCTGGACCACATGTAAGCGCTCTCTCCCAGGGGGGTTCCGGAGCGGCTGTCGCTGAGAACCATGTTCACGGGCCAGAGGAGCACCTCGCCAGGGTCCCGTCCCTGCCTCGGTTACAGCCCAGGGAAGGGCCGAGGGGTGGGTGCTCACTGTTCTTTCAGCACTGCTTGACCTGAGTTCCCCATCCCCTCCGTTCCCACCCAGGATGGGGCTGGGCCGCGTCTGCCTTCCCCAGAGCACAGGGCCCAGGCACAGAGGCACCTCGTGTGCTGGAACCAGGACGTGCCCCGACCGCGGGTGCTCTAGGCATGCAGGGCTCTTCTCGTTGAGTGAGGCCCAGCACCAGCGCAGTGGGCGGGGTGGTTTCTGTAGCTACACGAGCTCTACAGCACTAAAGAAAAGGGCAGGATGGAAAACTTCATTGTTTTAAACTCAGATACTTTCCTTAACCATAACTGTGTCTTCACCCTTGATTTATAAAGACAGAGATCTTCAAATGCCCTTAAAATGGCTCTACAGGTTGCCCGGCCCTCATCCGAAACCTGAAACTTCTGAACGTCGACACGATGGTCACAGGAAGTGCTCATCGAGCATCTCTGGTTTTCAGGTTTGGGATGATGAGTCAGTAAGTGAAATGCAATGTTCCCAAATCCAAAAAAATTCCAAACCCAAAACATGTCTAGTTCCAAGCATTTCAGATAAGGGACGCACAGCCTGTGTTACTTTTTGGAATTAGATTTTTGTAGAAGTATAAAACATCATAGCTGAACCACCCCTTCTGCACCAGTCCCTTTCCTTGCCCCTGGGGAAGCACCGTTCTGGAATCTGCGTGTCCTTGTGATGCTGTCACTGCACCTTCAGCACGTGCCTGAGCCCCACACGTATACACGTGGCGTCCTGCTCTGTCACTCTGCAGCGTGTTCTCACTTTACACAGTGCTTGTGGTGACGCGTTTGTAGATTTGGTGTATTTGTTTGAACAGATGCAGAACGCTTTATTTTTGAATAGATTCTAATTTTAACTTTTGTTTCCCTGCTGGTAGGCTTTTGCATTATTTCTGATTTTTCACTCTCATAAAAAACCCTGGGATGAACACTCATGGAATGAGCCCATATGGGCTGGTTCCACGTTATTTAAGGTGTGGTCACTTTTAAAGCGTCAGCAGCATCTGAGAGCGGGTTAGGAATGCAGATTCTCAGGCCCTGTCCAGACATTTCCCAGGAGCCGGGGGTCTGGGTATGTGTTCCAGCGTGGGGACAGGCTGCCTAAGTGACCTCCAGGCAGCCACCTTCCCCTGAGTACTGAGAATTTGTGTGAGTCCACGTTGCTCCACGTTCTTGCCACCGCTTGGTGCCATTGTCCTTTTATTGCATTCATCCTATCTGATAGGTGAAAAACAGATTCTCTTCCTTTAGTTTTTATTTTCCTGATTACTGGGAAGTTTGAGTATCTGTTTATTGGCCACTTGTGTTGTCTTAGTCTTCTTGTGTTGCCATAAAGGAAGATCTGGGGCTGGGTAATTTGTAAAGAAAAGAGGTTCATGTGGCTCACGGTTCTGCAGGCTGCACAGAGGCAGCGCCAGCGTCTGCCTCCGGGGAGGACCCCAGGCTGCTCCCGCTCAGGAGGAAGGTGGGGGGCGGGTGTGCGGGGAGCACGCGGTGAGAGCACAAGCAGGAGACGGGAGGCGCCAGGCGCTTTTCAACCACCAGTTCTCGCAGGACCTAAGTGGGAATGCACTCACTTTGGGGAAACGGCACCTGTCATCCATGGGGGACCCAAACACCTCCCACCAGGCCCCACCTCTAACACTGGGGACCCAATTTCAAGATGAGACTTGGGGGAGGGCAAACGAATGGTATCCAAACAGCCTGTGTCTTCTGTGTTGCTTTCCTGCGCTCATTTTTTATTGGGTTTTTGGTCTTAGTTATCGGTAGGGTTACTGTACATATTCTGAAAACTAATTCCTTGGTGGTTACTTATGTTAGAGATATATAATTTTGGCTTTAATTGTCTATAATTGTCTTTAATTGTGTGATGTCTTTTATCATGACAAGTTTTAAATTTCAATGTACTCAGGTATATCTTTTCATTTTTGTGTGTTCAGAAATCCTTCGCCCCCCCTGTTCAGCGTGAAGGTGTTCTCTGTCGTTCTTTGCTGGTGTCCGGGGCCCCTTCTGACACGCAGCAAGCACCAAGCTGATTTCTCCCGGCTGCTCCCCTACTTTTCTCGACCCTCTGGGGGTGGGGACGTTGGCCGAGGGCACACAGCCGCATTTTAACATGAGCCTGGCTGCCCAGCACAGAGAGCAGAAAACAGAGAGGACAGCAGAATCTGCAGCACGAGCCCGAGTAACGTCTCATGTAATGTTGGTTTCAGTGACATTTTCTCTAAGTAGATACAGTTACACAGGGATATGTGTATTGGGTTTTAATTAAAAACGGAGTTTTTACCACCAGCAATCAAAAAGCTAGAGAAACACTGGTCTGTCTGCCACAGGCTGCCCCTGACACATGTGGGCTTGAAGCCACATGCCCCGTGTTTACATGTTTAAGAGTTAAAGCTAACAAAGGACAAAATAAGATGCATGCCATCCTCCTACCTGGACTTACATATCATCATGGCCTGCAGGCTAGGTGCCACGTTCCAGAAGAATTTGCGGACTTTCGGGTTCCAGAACATGGCAGTACAGGGCAACTGGCCCCTGGTGCCAACCCATGGCCCTTCTCTTCCCACCTGAGTGCCACTTTGTGCCACAGGGACCTTCATGTGCATGCCTGAGGTGTCTAGGCTCTAACACCCTCCCCCTCCGGCCGAGGGGCGTGTGCCCTGGGGTGGGCTTGTCCCTGGAGGGTGTGCTGGCCAAGAGCCGGTGCAAACCTGGAAGCAGTTCCGGGGGGTCCCGTGAAACACTGCAGGCCCAGCGCTGGAAGTGTGGTCTGGGAGGGTGGGTCCGGGTGCCCCTGGCCCAGAAGCAACCTGCCACCCCAAAGGGGTGAGTGGGGTTTAGCCCGGGGAGGCACCCAGGGGTGGGGCCTGGAAAGTGCTGTCCGCATTCTGGAGGCCTAAGGGCCTTTCAGTGCCATAAGCTGCGGGAATTGCCCCGAGTATGCCAGCCATGTCCCTGGTACCCAGACTTTCTACTGAGACTCTTCACTGGTGCCTTTGGCCCCTTACTTAACTTCATTAATTTTTAATTTTTTTTATTCCTACCTCTACTTCTTTGGGTTTCTTTTTGCTTATCCATGAATTTGTTTCTCTTTGTATCTAACATATAGTTAAGGTTATAAGTTTTTCTTGATGCTACTAGTGTATAGTATAGTTGAGGGCGGGGCCCTGGGTCACTGGGTAGTGTGACAGTGTGATGGAGGGTGGGACCCTGGTCACTGGGTAGTGTGACAGTGTGATGGAGGGTGGGACCCTGGTCACTGGGTAGTGTGACAGTGTGATGATGGAGGGCAGTGTCCTGGTCACTGGGTAGTGTGACAGTGTGATGGAGGGTGGGACCCTGGTCACTGGGTAGTGTGACAGTGTGATGGAGGGCGGAGTCCTGGTCACTGGGTAGTGTGACAGTGTGATGGAGGGCAGAGCCCTGGTCACTGGGTAGTGTGACAGTGTGATGGAGGGTGGTTCCTGGTCACTGGGTAGTGTGACAGTGTGATGGAGGGTGGGGCCCTGGGTCACTGCCAGTCCTCATGGTGCATTTGTGGGGCTTCTCTTGCTTGTCAGAGTGTTATTCCTTCTTCTGTTTGTCCTTTTGGGTTCTGAATTCGTCCCAGTGGGAACTGTTTTTTCTGTAGACATCCTTATGTGCTGCTTGTGAGAATGTCCCTACAAAGTGGTTTGCATTTGTTTCCTCCAGATGCCCAGGGTTGTTTCGTGGCTCTGAAACAATTTTAGATTATTTCTTGCTTGTGGTTCCCGTGTTTGTTGGTAGTGTACTTGTGGACCACATGCCTTGTGTTCGTGGGTGACCATGGAAGGGGGTTACGTGAATGGCTCCCAAAGAGTCACTCCCGGCATCCACACCCTTGGGGACTGCCCTGGCCCACTCTGCCACGCTGCATTCAGGCTTGGCCATGTGATACCAGGGAACAGGGCACAAACAGCAAACAGAGGCCTGGAAAGTGCTTGCACACGGGGGCTTGTCCTCTGTGGACGCTGCTGTTACCATGTGAGGGAGCCGGAGCCTGAGCCTGCCCCGGTGGTGGACGCCACGCAGGGACAAGGGCCCAGCCCGCAGCCAGTGCTCCTGCAGACACAGCCCCAGCCTGCCAGGTGACACTGGCAGACCCGCTGGGTCAACCCACAGAACACTGAGTTTATGGTGGCTGGCTGTACAGAAGTAGGGAACCGCTGCAGTGGGTCCTTCCTTCCTCTCACCCAAAGGCCTGGATTCGGCTCCAGCTTTTGTGTCCCCTTTAAGGACAGGCACGGGGTCTCAGTCCCACCTCTCCTGTCTCTTGAGCATTCCTGGCCTGTATCAGGGGCAGGAACTCAGGTATGGCCCTGGTGAGTAGCCTGCCTGGTGGGTCAAGCCTTAATTTCTCTTGTCTCTGCAGCTGGGGAGCCCCCTTCTTTTTTTTAATCTCAACTATGTATTTTAAAAAAGGTGACTTTGTTTGGCATTTCTCTGTATCGTGGGGAGGGGGTCCATGCCAGCCTAGCCCACCATGGGCCAAAGCCCTGCTGTGGGGTCTCTAACCCCATCTTGTCACTTCCCAAGTGCCTACCCATGGTGACTGGGCCTGTGAGTGGTTTGCGTGTACCTGAAATAGCTTCACACAAAACAACATCATCTATTTTTTAAACACAGATGCACAAATACGCAAATAGACGTATGAAATTGGCACTGAAAGGTAGATATCAAACCCTTAATAGTGATTACCTCTGGGGCGTACAGAGGAGATGAGATTAAGGGTGGTAGGCAAAGGTGACTTCAGCTTTATTTGTAATGGTATACTTTTAAAATTTTCATTCAATATCAGGTATTTTTTAAATAAATCTATACGTAGGTGAAATGTGGAAGTGAATAAGCCAGCTGTCAATGGTGGATAACTGCGAGTGACAGGAACATGGCTGACTCCCCTTTTTTCCTGTGGATTTTCAGTGTTTTGAGCAACGTCCACAAACCAAGCTTTGAAAAGTGCCACAGCAGAGCTCCTGCACCAGGCTCTGCCGGACAGACCTGGCCCCGGGCACGGCCGCCTGTTGGTGACGGCATTAGCAGGCGTCTGGGGAGAGTCGCGCCCAGGGCTCCGGAGACAGCCCCCGGAGCTGCTCCTTCCCTGGCCCCGGCTCTTTAGGATGTTTCCACATGAGGCTCCCGCCAACATCTCAATTCTCCGCTCGCCTTTTCCTGTGAACAGCCAAACGTTCTGTGCTTAGCTACGACGACCGAGTCAGAACCGTGTCGTAAACATCCCTGTGGTTTGATGGGAAATGTGCCTGTGGCACTGTGACGGCAGAAAGTGACGATCTCTGACCTTGCTTTGCAGAATAGAAAAGAAGCGCACCATTGTCCCCACGCTGGCCAAAGCCGTCAAGGGACAAGACGGAAGAGAAGTAGACTGGGAGTATTTTTACAGCCTGCTTTTCACCTCAGAGAACCTCAAGCTCGTGCACATCGCCTGCCACAAGAAAACTACCCACAGGCTCGGCTGCGATCCCGACAGGATCTACAAACCCCGGACAGGGCCGCGGAAGAAGCGGCTGGCTCGCAAGTCCCAGTGATGCCACGCACCGCATGCTCAGGTGGGGCCTCATGTGTGCGCGGAATTTTAACAGGTGCTAATTTTTTTTTTCTTTTTTGGTCACTCCAGTATTTCCTGGAAAAAAACTTAAAAAAAAATATTTCCTACAATTCTGATTTCCATATATATCTCAATCTGTTTTCTGTGCCTTTTGAGAGCCCAACTTCCAGAGGACGGCTTTAGGGTGCTCACGGGACATCCGTGGGTCACACTGGCCGGCAGGGACCAGGACTTGTCTTTGAGCTCAGAGATCCTTCATTTTCTGACGTCACCAGTGTCGTGTTGCTCACATAGCGTGGGCTCTGCACTAAACCGTGTCATGGCTGGACTTGGCTGCCCTGCCTGGGGGACGAGTTGTCTGTGTGTCACCTCTCTCCTTCCACAGCACACGGCAGCTCTATCGTCCGGACTCTTCTTAAGCGCCCCGAAGAGCAGGGCAGCACCTTTGGGTGACACGTCTGTGCTGCATCAAGGACACACAAGGACACTGTCGCCGGACTGTGTACGGTGGCAAAGTGTGAGCCCTCCACAGTCCACAGCAGGGCGACCGCTGGTTGTGGCCCACGTTGGACCATGTGAAACTGCTGTTTCTCTAGGTTAAAAGTGCTCAGATGTCATTTATTGCACGATCCAACCTGATACATCCACACAATGCAACACTATAGCAGTTTGAGGCGTCCACGAGATGAGCGTTCGCGTGGAGAAGGGACGCTGTTCGTGCCCAGGCGGCTCAACTCTGCAGAGTATGACCCGTTTGTCTACAAAGGGCAGGTGCTCACGTCATCCACATGTGTCAGTGTGTGCAGGGAACATGCCAGACTGTGAACAGCAGTAATCCTGGGGACATGGTGGGGTGAGACTGGGTGACAAAGGACTCATTTTCCAAATCGTGTGTAATACTTGAATTTTTTGAAATGAGCATGTATTAACATTAAAAAATGTACTTTTTACAGTCATACATTTGTAATATTTGAACTTTTACATTGATTATATAATCAGGAAAAGCAATAAAGATTTTTTTAACAATAGACATGCCACAAAAGTTCGCACTCATTGAGAATAATGAAATCAAGGATAAAAATAAGGGGTCAGTGATGTTCTAAAAATTGCCCTGGGCTGTTGTGTTTTCTTCACTGAAATGCAGCGATGCCTTAGAACGAGCCAGTTCCCTGGGGAATGTGCACACGTCCCACCTCCAGCAGGTGCTGTCGTCTGGTCAGGGATGTGTCCACAGTGGGTGAGTCGGGACGCCTGCTTCCTCTTCTCAGATTCCCTTGCACAGGCCGAAGAACTCTCTGGAAGTCAGTGGATCCCATCTGTATGGCACTGAGGCTGGACTGGGCGGCCGCTGAGGCCCTTCCAGCCTGGTCATTCCAAGCTCAGGGACTGAGCTGTTCCCTCCCGGGCATGGGCGGGCACCTCCACACTCTCAGCTCCCAGAATTTTTCTCCCTCCTTTTGTGTGAGAATGGACAGACGACAAACTCCTATTCTGCAGAGGTTCAGCTTCCTACTCCACCCTGAGAGTCTGAGGGTCTGGGTGACATAACTCCTGACTGGAGACACCTCGTCTGTTAACTGTCATCCTCCCCCAGCCCAGAGCTCGGAAGCAGGCAAGACACCATGACCACGCATCTTCCTCGGTGCACCTGTGCAGCTGGCGGCCGTCTCCTGTTTGACACCATGGCCGCCCTCAGACCCCTGTGAAGCCCAAGAGCATCAGAGAAGCGTCTCAGCGTTGCGGGCTTCCTTGATGGCAATGCTTCCTTCTCACGTGGCACTGCCACCTTGCCCTGGACACACAGGTCTGCTGTCCCTCTACCAGATGGCTCTGAGGTGCCACCCCCCTGCCCACGACGGGGCTGAGATTGTGTGTCTGTCAGGATTTCTGCCACCTCCCCCGCTGTTGAGTGTTGTCCTGTCTCCCTCCTCGCCCTTCCTGACCTGGGGTTCCTGCAGCCGGCGGGACGGCAGGCACCCAAGCTTGCAGGAGCTGCGCACAGCGAACTGAGCAGGGGTTGCAAGGCTCTCCTGGCTGTGACACAGTCCTTTTGGTCATTATTTTCTGCTTTTTTGCAGTTTTCATGGTTTTATTTAAACACAAAGAGAATGTGCACATGAGCGATCCATTCATTTCCTTCGCTGCGCCGCAGGCTGGCGTTGGGATTGGTGACCCTGGTGGCCAGCGGGGCTGCTCTTTCCACAACGGCTTTGCGGTTCTGGGAGGAAACGTTATGAACAGTCTCTGCACATCAGCTGCACGTCCAGCTCCTTGCCGTGGTGGGCCAGGCACTTCCGGGAGCCCCTGGGCAGCCTGTGCTTTGCTGCTCCCATAACCAGTGCTAGGCACCCAGGTCCGGCCCTTGAATCTTCTCCGAGCCCTGTTGTCGATACCTCTGGGTTCCCGCCAGCTACACGTCATTTTGACATAGGGTCTGACCGGTGCCAGATAAACTTCTTGGTTCTCTCTCTGATGCTCTTGGGCTTCACAGGGGTCTGAGGGCGGCCATGGTGTCAAACAGGAGACGGCCGCCAGCTGCACAGGTGCACCGAGGAAGACAGCGTGGTTGTGGTGTCTTGCCTGCTTCCGAGCTCTGGGCTGGGGGAGGATGACAGTTAACAGATGAGGTGTCTCCAGTCAGGAGTTATGTCACCCAGACCCTCAGACTCTCAGGGTGGAGTAGGAAGCTGAACCTCTGCAGATTAGGAGTTTATGGTCTGTCCATTCTCACACAAAAGGAGGGAGAAAAATTCTGGGAGCTGAGAGTGTGGAGTCTTATGGCCTGTGGGCACGAGGGTCCCCTCCTCCCAGAGGTCCTGGTGTCAGTACTGTGCTTTGGAAGGAAGAATCCAGTGGGTGGGCCTGCAGGGGGCCTCAGCTCGCCCGCGTCTAGCTCCAGCCAGACAGCCCAGGTGCAGTGGACACAAACTGCCATCCCTGGGAGGGAGCACAGTGCAGACAGAGCCGGCACCGGCCCTGGCGCAGCGGAGGACAAGCCACTGGGGTGCCGAGGGGAGGCCAGGGGAGCTGATGCTGGAGCTGGGGGCTGGGAGGGGCACGTCAGGGTCTTAGGAAAAGGCCACCGTGGCCGAAGGGTAGCAAGCGGTAGGTGGGGGACTCAATGAGGAGAGAAGCCGGACGTGCTGGGACCCAGGCCGGTACGGAGGCCTGTGCAGATGCACCCTGGGCTCGCTGCAGCTCAGTTCCAGGCCACAGTGAAGCATGTGTCACAAAAAACTGAGCCACGTGAACTTTTTTGTTTCCCAGTACATATTATAAAGTTATGTTTACACCATAGTCTATTAAGTGTGCAGTAGCACTATGTCTAAAAAACCAGTGTCTATACCTTAATTCAAAATACTTTATTGTTAAAAATGCTAACGATCATTGGAGCCTTCAGTGAGTCATCATCTTTTTGCTGGGGGAGGGTCCTGCTTGGTGGTGGCTGCTGACTGGTCAGGGTGGCGGTGGCTGAAGGCTGGGGTGGCTGTGGCAGTTTCTTAAAATAAGACAGCTATGAAGTCTGCCACATCGACTGACTCCTCCTTTCACAAAAGATTTCTCTGTAGCGTGCGATGCTCTTTGATAGTTTGACCCACAGAACTTCTTTCAAAATTGGGGTCCATCCTCTCAAACCCTGCTGCTGCTTTATCAACTAAGCTTATTAATATTCTAAATCCTTTGTGGTTTTAACAATGTTCACAGCATTTTCACCCGTTGATTCCATCTCCAGAAACCACTTTCTTTGCTCATCCATAAGCAACTCCCCATCTGTCCAAGTTTGATCGTGAGGTTGCAGCAATCCAGTCCCGTCTTCAGGGTCCACGTCTAGTTCTAGTTCTCTTGCTGTTCCACCACATCTGCAGTTCCTTCCTCCACCGAAGTCATCCACGAGGGCTGGAATGAACTTCCAAGTTCCTGTTAATTTTGATATTTTGACCTCCTTCCGTGAATTAATGGCATCTAGAATGGTGAATCTTTTCCAGGTTATCAACTTACTTTGCCAGGATTCACCAGAGGAATATTATCTATGGCAGTTATGGCCTTACGAAGTGTATTTCTTAAATAATAAGACTTGCAAGCTGAAATTACTCCTTAACCCATGGGCTACAGAATGGACGTTGTGTTGGCAGCGATGGAAACACATTCATCTCCTTGTACGTCTCCATCGGAGCTCCTGGGTGACCAGGTGCATTGTCAATAAGGACTCTTTTTCTGAGCAGTAGTTCTCAAAAGTGGCTTAAAATATTCAGTAAACCATGCTGTAAACAGACGTGCTGTCATCCAGGCTTTGCTGTTCCATTTACAGAGCACAGGCAGAGTAGATTTAGCATGATTCTTAAGGGCACTAGGATTTCAGAATGGTAAATGACACTGACTTCAAGTTAAAGTCACCAGCTGCATTAGCCCCTACCAAAAGTGTCACGGCCTGTCCTTTCAAACTTTGAAGCCAGGCATTGACTTCTCCTCTCTAGCTATGAAAGTGCTAGATCGTATCTTCCAGTAGAAGGCTGTTCGTCTACATAGAAAATCTGCTGTTCAGTGTAGCCTCCTTCACCAGTGACCCCAGCTGGGTCTCCCGGATGCCTTGCTGGAGCGTCTGCGTCAGCACCTGCCGCCTCCCGTCACGCTTTGACAGGGTGGAGACGGCTTCTCAGACCTCACGAAGCTCTGCTAAGCTTCCAACTTTTCTTCTGCAGTGGCCTCACGTCTCTCCACTTTCACAGAATTGAAGGGAGTTCGGGCCTTGCTTGCTCTGGATTAAGTTTGGTTTAAAGGAATGTGGCTGGTTTGATCTATTCAGACTAGTCAAACTTTCTCTGTATCAGCAATAAAGCTGTTTTGCTTTCTTATCATTAGTGTGTTTGTGGAGTAGCACTTTTAATTTCCTTCAAGAACTTTTCCTCTGCATTCACAGCTTGGCTATTTGACATAAGGCCTGGCCTGGCTGTGACATGCCTTCCTCACTAAGCTTAATCCTTTCTAGCTTGTGATTTAAAGTGAGAGACGTGTGACTCTTCCTCTCACTCCAACACTTAGAGGCCATCACAGGGTTATTAACCAGCCTGATTTCAACACTATCAGGGAATAGGGAGGCGGGGGTGGGGAGAGAGAGACTGGGAGTGGCCAGTCAGTGGAGCAGTGAGAACACATGCAACATTTATCAATCAAGTTCACTGGCTTCTATGGGCAGGGTTTGTGGCACCCCACAACAACTACAATAGTAACATCAAAGATCACTGATCACAGATCATCGTAACAGATACAATGCAAAAGTTTGACATACTGTGAGAATTACTAAAATGTGACCCAGAGACAAAAGTGGACACACGTCACTGGATGGCATTGGTAGACTTGCATGAGGCAGGGTTGTCACAACCTTCAGTTTGTGACACACACGTCTGCTAAAACAGAGAAAGTAGTCAAAGGAGGCGCGTCTGCAATTCCAAATGGCGGGAAGCCCCTGGGGGTCCAGGGAGGGGCCTGACTCATGTTTTAAACCCGTCCCATTCCCAAGAAAGGCCTAGGTTCAGGACAGCGTGACTCCTCGGGGAACCTCGGAGCACTGGGAGTAGCTGCCTGGGGTGCTTCTGTCTGCCGCGGCCCTGGGCCCCACCGTGCCAGTTTGGCCAGGGTGCGAGCCGCTGAGGCCCTCCGTGGGCGGGCGGTGCTCCATGCCTACGCAGCTGACCCCAGTGACCCCCAGGACACCCAGGCTTGCCGGAGCTTCCCTGCTGGCCCCAGTCCTCTCAGGGAGGATGAGGTGGGTCTCCAGGGACTGCACCAGGAGATGGCAGCAGGAAGCTGCGCCCTGGACTCCGCCCCATGCCTCCCTTCCCATTGCCGACGTCTGTGCCCTTTGCTGTGATCAAGTGTGTTCCGAGTCCTGTGATTTCTCCCGGTGAATCGCTGAGCCTGAGGCTGGTCTTGGGGTCCCAGCGCAGCACACACAAGGGAGTAGAAAAACATAATTTATTCTGGTTGTCAGTTTTGTAGGAATATGTCTCATGAAGCAAGGAATACTTACAGGATGGGTCTGCCAATATTCTTTTACACTGCTCAAGCCCTTGTGTGTAATTTTGCAACATTAGAAATTGTTTCTAAAAATTCACGCTTGTAACAGGACCCGGCCTCCTACAGTCGCAGGCTGGGTCAGGTGCTCGTTTTACCTGCTGGCGAACACCCAGGCAGGGCATCTGCTGGGGCGCTCACAATTAGCGTGATTTAACCATGCATATTTTAAAATGCTTTTTGAGATCTCCTCTTGTCCCCAGGGCTTAATCTACACTTGTTTTGTATTTCTAGCCCTGCAGTCGTCCTGAGAGGGCCCCATTCTGGGGCTCTGTCTCCTGGGGGCACACTGTGGGCACACTGTGGGCCCTCTGCCCTTGGTCCCTACGCCGCCGTCCCCAAGCACTCCACAAGGCTTTCAAGATACCACCCTCCTCTGTGCCGATTCTTACGCAGGACACCCGTGTTTTCTTGTAACACTTCACTCTCCTTTGACAATGACCTTCAGGGATTTAGATCCACCATCTCTGCCACCTTCTCAACACCTGGGAGATTCCACGTGGAGTTTTTGGTACTTCAAAAAAATTCTTCAGATTGCTGCATGCAATGATACATCTTCAGCTTCAGAAGCCACTGAAGCTGTGGGCGCCTAAGGAAAGGAGGGGCCCGGCCTCATTTTAACTGTGCTGACAGGGACACGCAGTGCACACTGGGGCCGTCAAAAGGACTGGTTTTTAAAACGTCTGGGCAGACGAGGAAGATGTTTCCCCCTGAGAACGTTCATCACTGCGGGTTAAAAACTGTGAGTGAAGAAGGGTAGCCTCAGTTTCCCTTTTGCAGTCTGTGGGGAATGTGATGCTGCATTGCTCCCGCAGGGGCCCCGGTGCAGGATGACGCAGCTCACGGAAGTGGGAATGACAAAGTCCCCACTCGGGAGGCGGTTCCATCACCACCCAAACAGGTGCTGTGATTAACAGTCATGCATGCACCAACCCCAAGTTGCAAGTCATTTTCCCTGGCTATCCTAAGTGACTTTACAAGCAACATTTTCAAATTATAGTCCATGGATCAATAAATCACAAAAATATTCGGAGCAGGTGAAGGTCACGGCTGATGAGGAAATGATCACACTGGAAGCAGAGAGTGACCACCGGAGAAAATTACTTCCAGGCAGGGTAGTTTTTGCAAAGGGAGCTGGAAAATTCCTCACAGAGCAACTACATTTTGCTCCCAATTTATCTGTTATGTAAAATACTTCCTGTGCTGCAAAGGACATTTCAACAGTTAAATCTAGCTGCTGTTATAACTAAACCAGAAATGTATAATAGTCCCCAAACGGGAAGACCCTCTTGCTCACTCATGAAAAGTCCACGATCCTCCGCGTCTCAGGCAGCTTTTTCTCCTTGTCCTCGGTCACCCAGGGACCTAGGCTCCCTCCTCCTGGGTGCCCCACTTGGCCTCTGCGTGCAGCGGTGGCAGTGGACGGAGCACCCCCAAACGGCCCCTCGTCACAAGGTGCTCCTCGGTGTGCGTGCGGGCTGCGTCAGTCCCCGGTGGGGCGGCTGCACCAGGACCTCTACAGCCGGGAGGTGCACAGCCTTCCCCACACTAGATGACAAAGCTCAAGCTTCCCTCACGAGAGTGGCGGGGGCCCCGCCCAAGGGTCTTTCCTGCCTCCCCCGCTGGTCATGGAGCCAAAGGTGGCCCCGCCTTACCAGAGAGCCTAAGACTGAGGACAAAATTCACGTCCTCCGCTTGGCTCTCGCCCACCTCAGAAAGGAGCACAGCTCTAGAACATAAGACTTCTTCAAAAATATTTTCAAAATTTATTTCTTTCCCATATGTATTCTGCAGAATTTCCAGGGTAAACATTAGCTTCATATACAGACATAAGGAGAGTTCTTTAAGAACTGGCATTGAATTAATCACAAGAATGATCAAATGTTGATAATGGCAAATAACCTTGCATATCATCAAAGCTAATGAGCTGAGGTGTCGTCTTCACAACGATCTCGCTGAGCCCCAAGCCCCTCAGCGGACTGGCGCCATTGTCCCGCGTGCACGCGCGTAAGAAACGACACTGGCGCGGACGGCGGCTTTGCGACCTCAAAGACTTTAGTTCACAGTTTTGGTGCTTGGCGCTGACGGCCAGCTTTGAGGGCATTAGGGACACATTCTCCCAGAAATACATTTTTCTAAAAATCTCGTAACGTGCTGCGCTGTCAGACTGCTGACCGCACGGTACACAAGGACATCGTTCCCCGCGTTCTCTACATTTCTGCATCATCATCATCGTCGTCGTCATCTTTGGCTCTGAAATGCATTTTTCTGAATTCTCTTCTGCTCATGGAAGGACAAGATGGAGACACCGGCGGCAGGTCCTTAGAGAGGAAGAAAACATGGACTTCAGTCACGAATAACACCACGTGGGCACCTGCAGCCGCAAGCCACCCCATCATCAGCCCTGGCCTTGCCCAAGTCCCAGCACTCGCATCCGGACGGGAGCTTCCTCCCCACTGGCTTGGCCAGGTGAGGAGGAGGAGCAAAGGCGTGGGTTTGGAACAATGTCTATAGCAGTAGCACCATGGGGTAGATGTTCAAAACCCACAAATCGGATGGCACAGAAGCACACCTGGGCTGGGGGTGGAGGCCCCTCCCCACCAGTGGCCTTTCCCAGGGGCTGTGATTCGCAGCTTGGGAGACGGAGGGGGTGCCCCCATGCAGCAAATGTTTCATCTTCTCCTCTTGGGTTAAAATCACTAATTTATATTTAATTTTGTGTCTCGGCATCATTTACATGCAGTGAGCCGGGAGAACGCGGCTCGAGCGTGCAGCGTGCTGCCCGGGTACCTGCGCGAGGAGGCAGGCACCACACCTACCTGCATGAGCTCCACGTTTCCGAAGAAGCGGCTCACCGGCATTGGCTGGCTGCTGTCGTCGTCCAGAAAGACGCTGTTGTCCATCTGGAGCAGCGGCGCCCGCGCGCCCTGCGTCTGCAGTGCCGACTCCGCCCGCACAGTGGAACCACTGCTGGGCTCCTCTGCTCCTGGACGGGCACCGTGTCCCGGCGTGGGCAGGCCGTCCTCAGTGTCCGCTGAGCAGGCGTCACTCGCAGCTCCGCAGAGGCCCAGCGGGACGCCCGCAGCCTCCGGCCGTGGGGACGTGCCGGCCTCGCCGCCCGGAGGCAGGGTGCCATCCTCAGCAAAGGCGCTTTCCCAGCAGGTCTCAGGAGTCACTGTGGGCAAAGCGGCACTCTCACTCTTAGGGATGAGTTTCTGCAATTCTGACTTTACAAGGTGACCTTTGTCATACTTGAACTTCTTGGAAGTTCGCCTGTCTGTGGCTCTGTGTGATGAGGAAGTCTGTCGAGAAAGAAGAGCGTGAGCGAAAACCAGACACAGCCGGCAAAGGGAAAGCCTCCGCCCCAGGGGCCGGTGTTTCTTCTCACATCGCGGCTGATGAAAATGCTGTAACCACAACTTCAACAGATTTCACCGTTCCGCCACCAAGGGACAGAATCCAAAGTGACGGCTGGGAACAGATATAGACACACACCCAGCATCACTCCTACGTGTCCCGTTTTCCTAGGGGTGTGATGTTTCCTGAGGCCAATTCAGAAGCATGTATTTACAGGTTGTGAAGTGACAGTAAAATGACCCAGTTTTCCTCTATTCCTGCTGGACTGTAAGCTCTGTGACGGCAGTGGCTTTGCTTTTTTATTCACTGAATAGTGCCTGGCACATAGTAGGTGCTCAGCAAATATTTGTTAAATTGACTGCAACAGAATTTTGCCAAGCGTCTCAACTAGGGCGAAACACTGTGCCGGGTGCTGGTGTCCGGCCAGGTGGGCTGGACGGGGCAGGTCTGCGCAAGCGAGTCCAGGAACCAAGACCCTGGAAAGGACGCTGCACGCTGTGGAATGGCCGGTGGGAAGAGGTCCCTTTCCCGGCCCAGCTTACCTTTCTCGCAGAGCCACTAGGGGTGAGGCAGAGAGCCACGTGCCAGCGTCACTTCACAGACTGCCTGCCAGGCAGGACTGGCAGGGCACGTCCCCGAGCCTGGGTCTCAGACACGTACCCGCCCTGGGCAAACGCTAGGAAGGCAGCCCCTGACTGGGGCGCGTACCTTTCTCTGCAAGAATTACAGCACCGTCCCCTTTTCATCTGAAATAGTCCCCCTCTGGCATGTAAGCCACATTCGATGTTTTTCTAAGGCAACATGTCCTGCAGTGACAATTTTGCATAAAAGTGGACCCTTGAGTCCAGACCCAGGCATTCTCCGAGTAACGAGGCTCACCAGACATGCTGTCTTGGCAGACGCGGAGCCCGCGACTTCCTGGGCGGAGGCCACCCCGGCTGCTGAACAACTTCGGGCTCTCAGGCGCGCTGAAGATCGCACTCCCCCTGTGAGCTTGTTCAGAAAACGCTCCAGGTGAAAACATGAACACGCACATGAAAATTTCCTCAGTAAACAGAGCCGAGACAGCCCCACATTCTACCACCTTCGTGGAAAGACGCCTGAGGCCCGAATGTGCAAACGCAAACAAAACTGCCTGGGCATATAGTACGGGATCTACTCTTCCCCTGACCTTGGAGCTTTGGGACAGTTTGTCCCCGTATCTTGGACGTTTCTAGGAAGCTAACGGATATTATGTCAACTTCAAAGTGTAAGCTAACGGATATTATGTCAACTTCAAAGTGTTTGGAATAAGCAGCACACACTTTTGCTCAGGACGTTCTCATTCCTTTATACGCTGTCACAGTCCCTGACGAAAGGCAACAGAAAAACCAGAGCCGAGCCCTGCCCCATCCCTCTTTCCTCAATTACAGCCCCGGCTGTCAGAGCAGTCGGTTCCGTGTCACAAATCTTAACAAACTGGGCCCCCTCTGTTTCACCCTCGATGCAAAGGAAAGTCTTCTAATAACAAGAAAGGGATTAATTACAGCCATATAATTTAAAATATCCTTGTTAAAGATTAATTTTGGGTTTTCAGAAAAGTAGGGAAAATAGCACAGTTACCGCGTACCCTTCCCCAGCTTCCGCTAAGGCTCAACAACATGGTGCGTTTGTCAACACCAAGAAACCAGCATCGGTCCAACACTGCTAACTCAACCACAGATTTTATTTGAATTTCATCAGTCTCTCCATGAATTCCCTTTTCTGTTGCAAAACACCACAGTGCACTTGGAAAATAACACATTTTAAAGCTCACTTAAAACCTGAAAGGCACGAAGGAGGGCAGTGAGGAGAAGCAGGTAGGGGCAGGTAGGGGCGCTGCGGGCATAGGTGAGACTGGCCGCAGAGCATGCTGCCCAGAGGGGACAGTCCAGAGGGACAGACGAAGGGCGCTCTGCCCAGCAGCAGATAAAAGCAATGAGAAAGGACAAGCCATTACAGCGACGTCTCAACATCCCTGCCATGCAGCCCCTAGCGGGCCCCAGGAGCCCTGCAGGCAGCAGTTCCAAGTCTCTGTGACACTCAGAGTGCATTTTAAAAAGGAGCAAAAAGAAAATGCAGCAGCCAGGTAAGGGCAGGACGCCCACCAGCCACACTCGGTACAAACAAGGCACTCACAGGCTGGGTACGTGCTGCCGTGAGCACACCTGGGGCTGGCTGGCCTCTCACGGGAGCAAGCAGGGCTTTGCTGAAGGAGCCCTTGCAGCAGCTGGGGTCAGGTACACTGAGGGGACTGAGCCTACAGAGGTTATATGACCTGCCAAGAGCTGCCACGAACATCTCTCTCATGGGGACAACTCCTACTGCCCAGTCCTGAACGGGCCCCCCTCCCTGAAATACCAGCACCTGCACAGCAGGGAAGAAACACTTTTGTCCTAGAAAGCCACCGATGGCCCTCTCCTTCCTCCCAGGTTTCCCTGCAGGGGTGGAGCTGCCCCTCCTGCTGAGCACTCACGTGCCAGGCACTGTGTCGAGCCTGGGCAGCATCCCCACCTGCAGTGAGGACTCAGGTGAGGAACTTGTTTGAGCTTACACAAGTGACGTCTGGTTCGAAGTCTCTGCTTCGTCGCCACAGCTCACCCCAGATGGGACCTCCAAAGCTGCCTACACGAACTGCCCAGCTGCTCGTGGAGGGACTGGGGCAGGGCCCGTCATGGCTCTGTGTTCTAAGCCGTGCAGGCCCTTTGCGGTAGGTAGCAGGTGCTCCCCAGCGCTTTCTGTGGGGACCCTCACAGCAGCGGCTCAGACATCAGGTGCAGCCGGCTCATCAGGTGGGCTCATTAGAACCTGGCCTTTCAGGCCCCTTCTGCAGAGATGAACCCAGGCGTGTGCGCAGGGCCGGGAGCCGTGGCTGTCACAGGCCCCTGACTGGCCATCTGCGGTGCACTCGATGTGCAGGAGTCACAGGAGGAGTGCACCGCTGCTTCGGCTCCCTGGCGGGCAAGCCCCCTCTGAGGCAATGGCTCCAAACGTCAAGAGTCCATGACGTTCTTTCTGACGTGCCAAGTCCTTGCTCTTCAGTCGCCAACTCGGATGCTCCCATTTAAAATCCAAAACAGAAGGACTTTCCCATCATTAAGGTTTTCCTTATTCCAAGTAGACTGTTTAGAAACCACCATGTCAGAAGCACAAATGTGGTTTCTCAGAAAGGGCTGGAAGAGATCGGCTTCAGTGACCGTGTGAGGGGCGTCACGGACCCTCCACCCACAGTGGTGGGCAGTCTGGTCCCCTGGCAGGCGGCAAAGGGAGAAGCATCTGCTCAACGACACCTATGGAAACTCAGTGAGGAAGGCAAGAGTCTGTGGTATTTGGGCTCCGTTCACTGCAGCCAAGGACACAGGGCCCCTCTCCCCAGCTCGCTAAAAAGACCAGGGCCCCCAACCCTTTCCTAGCTCGTGAGGCGGTAGTTCCAGGTGAGGAGAGGCCAATCGATCCCAGGCTTCTGCCATCACCCCCTCCTGCCCGATGAGCGCTGAGCTCCTAAAGGAGTGTCACATGTCATTCAGAGAGAAACTTGTCATTGTCCCAAGCTACAGAGCCCTGGCTCAGAGGTAGCTCCTAATGTCTTCCCAAAGGCAGCGAGTTCGTTTGCACAGAGGGTGGAGAAATTCAAGTCTAAGCGGAATCTGGAGAACAGTGGAGGCTGTGATGAGGTTCCAACAAAAAATTATGACGCGCACAAAGAAACATGAAAGTTGACCCATACACTGGAATAAAAGCAGGTAGCAGAAGCTGCCTGTGAGTGACCAGATGTTGGACTTCTCAGAAAAAGACTTCAAAGTAGCCGTTATAAACAAGAGGAGGAGTGAAGGGGACAACGAATAAACAAAGAAAGATATGACAATGTTGCACCACAGAGACTATCGGTAAAGAGACAGAGATTATTAAAAAAGAAACCAAGTGAGCATTCTGGAGTTGAAAACTGCAATAACTGAAATGTAAAGATTCACGGGAAGGGCTCAGTGGTAGATATGATCTGGGAAGGAAGAAGCAGCAAACCTGAGGGTAGGTGGACAGACCACGCAAGCTCGAGGATTAAGAGCACCAACATACGTGCAATGGAAACCACAAAGAAAGGAGAGAGGAAGGAATGGGAAAAATATTCAGAGAATTGATGGCCGAAACGTCCCAAATTTATTGATGAACAATAGCCTATACATTCAGGAATCGTAATGAACTGAATTCTAACTAGGATAAATGTAAAGAGATCCACAGACAGACATATCATTGTAAAAATTCTGAAAGCCAAAGATAAGGAAAAAATCTTGAAAGCTTAAGGAGTAAAACGATCCCTTACTTAGAAGAGAACTTCAGTAAACGAACCACTCCCTGACTTTTCACCAGAAACCAAGGGAGGCCACAACACAGGGAGACTACTCAGTGTCCAAGAAAAGAAAAACCTGTCAACCAAGAAATCTACATGCAGCAAAGTTATCTCTCAAAACTGAAGGAAAAATAAAGACGGTTCCAGCTTAACAAAACCGAGAGAATCTGTTGCCAGCAGACTCACCTTACAAGAAATGCCAAAGGAAGTTAGTTAGGCTGAGAGCCAGCGACCCCAGACGATAATTCAAAACCACACAAAAAACCAGAAATTCTGCACTAGAATGGGTAATTATGCCCTCTTAAAAGATAGTTTAAATGCATTAGTTTCTCTTTTCTTAACTGATTTAAAAAGCAATTGTAGGCTGGGTGAGGTGGCTCACATCTGTAATTCTAGCACTCTGGGAAGCCGAGGTGGGAGGATCGCTTGAGCCCAGGAGACCAGCCTTAGCAAGACCCCATCTCTACTAAAAATAGAAAAATTAGCCGGGCGTGGTGGCACATGCCTATAGTCCCAGCTACTCGGGAGGCTGAGGCAGGAGGGTCGCTTGAGCCCAGGAGCTGGAGGTTCCAGTGAGCTATGATGACGCCACTGTACTCTAGACCAGGTGACAGAGAAAGACTGTGTCAAAAAAAAAAAAAGCAGTTGTATAAAACATGTATATAATAGATACTGAAATGCACTATACTTGCAATAACAAAACAAAGAAGCAGGGTGGGAGCAAAGCCATCTTGGGCTAAGGAAACGACTGCAGATGGTAAAGTAACAATGTTAACACTGTATCGCTCAGTTTGTAACATTAATAGATGTATAGGTACAACAAAGTATCACAAAAAGTGGATAAAGGGAAAACAAATATATAAGAGTAACATTTCTTTTTCTCACTGGAATTAACCTGGTACAAATTTGAAGCTGATTAAGATGCACATGGATACGGAGCGACCACTGGGGACAAAAGCAAAAAATATAGTGAAAGAAAACCAACTTAAAACATTACATTAGGAAATACTTATGCAAACGAAAATATTCACTTTAATCCACTTAACAGAGGAACGGGACAAAAAAAGATTTGTAAAAAGAAAACAAAAAGTAAAATGACATGTAAATCTCATTACTGTATGTTAATAACACTAAATGTGAACGGGCTAAACAATTCAATCAAAATAAAAATCAGCCTGGATTTGGAAAAGATCCAACTCCATGCTGTCTACAGGAGACACTGATTCAAAGACAGAAATGGTACAAGGAGTTGGAACTCACAAGCGGTCACTCCAGTCCAAGAAACCAGGAGAGACCAAGCACAGCTGCGAGCCTGGGTCCCGTGCAAAGCGACCCCTCCCTCCCTAAGCCTCGCCCCCCCACCAGCGACCCTCAGCACGTGCCGGGCACTGGCACCCCGTCAACCTTCATCCCTCATCTTTCTTGCACTTTCTTGCACAGGGCAGCTGCGGCCAAGCTGAGGGCCTGGCACGTGACCTCCCCCTGGGGGTCAGCAGCACCCACGTGACTCCCCCTGGAGGTCAGCGACACCCAGCACTACCCAAGCGAACCAGCTCTGGGAGAGGCTAGGAGGCCCCTACTCCGGGGGGTGTGGTCTGGCCTGGAGTCCCTCCCCTGGGGGCGTGGCCTGGGGACCCCCCCCCTCTTACGGGCATGGCTTGGAGCCCATCCTCATAGGGGCGTGGCTGGAGCTCCCTTCTCCTGGGGGCGTGTCCCGCATCCGCCCCTCCTCCCGGGGGGCGTGTCCCACAGCCTCCTTGCGGGGGCGCGTTCTGCAGTCCCCCTCACTCCCAGGGCGAGGCCCAGGCGGAGGTGGCCCCTCGGCCCGAGGCGTCCCGGGGCCTTGTGGGCTCCCCAGACAGCGGGAGACCCGGAGACCCGCGTGTCCCGGTGCAGCCCCGGCCGGCCTCGGGCTCTCACCTTCCGGCTCCTCATGAGTGTGCGCGGGCTACCGCCGCCAAGCCCTGAGCGCCGGCCCAGCTTCCCCGGAGCCGCCACCAGACACCTCTCGGCCAGCGCCGCCGCGGCGTTTTACGTAGGCAAACAGCTGGCCAATCACGGCCCGGGGTCCCTAGGCATGTGACCAAACAAAGTTGACTCTTCACGTAAACGGCCGGGGCGCGGCTCGGAGAACTTGGGCCCGGGGCGGGCGCCGGAGCATGAAGTCTGGCGACGGCCAGCCCTGTTCGTGAGGGGCGCGCCCGTCGGTGCGTCCGTGTCCGGCATATTTGAGAAGGGCAGGCGGCCAGGTTGTGAGAGGCCCTCCCTTCGTTGCCCGTGTCCGCCATATTTGAGAGGGGCTCACGGCTACATTCGTGATGGGCGCGCTCCTGGGTGCACCTGTGTCCGCCATGTTTGAGACGGTCGAAAGGCCATGTTTGAGGGGGACGCCTCCTCGGTGTACCTGTGTCCGCCATCTTTGAGGGGGCGCGCAGCGACATTCGTGAGGGACACTTCTTTTGTGCACCTGTGTCCGCCATGTTTGAGAGGGCGCTCCCCTGGGTGCACCTGTGTCCGCCATGTATGAGAGGGGCGCACGGCTACATTCGTGAGGGGCGCTCCCCTCGGTGTACCTGTGTCCGCCATGTTTGAGAGGGTACGGCGGCCATGTTTGAGAGGGACGCCCCCTCCGTGCACCTGTGTCCGCCATGTTTGAGAGGGGCAGGCGGCCATGTTTGAGAGGGGCGCCCCCTCACAGCTGGGCCCCGCTCCCGCAGCGTGTGGAAGGGAGATGTCGCTTTAGGGAGCCGAGCTCGGAGCTGGCGCGGCCCTTGTCGTGCGGCCCCGGCGGCCGCTGTGGGCTCTCGGGAGTGCCGGGCCGGCCCTGAGTGGTTCTCGCCTCGCTGCGGGGAGCGAGGCGGCGCTGAGGCGGGAACGGGAAGTGTCACTGAGGGTCCTTCTGCGTCCCGCCGGGTGGGGGCGGTGGGGGGCGGCCGGGAAAGACACCGGAGCGCAGTGACGCACGCACGCCCACACGCACGCACGCCCACACACGCTCACACGCGCACGCATTCACTCACGCTCACACGCACCCCGCACACTCACGCTCACACGCACCCCGCACACTCACGCACGCTCACACACGCACCCCGCACACTCACACATGCTCACACACGCTAACACACGCACGCATTCACTCACGCTCACATGCACCCCTCACACTCACGCTCACACGCACACCCCGCACACTCACGCTCACACGCACACCCCGCACACTCACACATGCTCACACACACCCCGCACACTCACACATGCTCACACACACGCACCCCACACACTCACGCTCACACACACCCCGCACACTCACACATGCTCACACACACCCCGCACACTCACACATGCTCACACACACGCACCCCTCACACTCACGCTCACACGCACACCCCGCACACTCACACACGCTCACACACACGCACCCCACACACTCACACATGCTCACACGCACTCCGCATGCTCATGCTCACACGCGCATGCATTCACTCACACGCACCCTGCACACTCACACGCTCACACGCACCCCGCACACTCACGCTCACATGCACCCTGCACACTCACACGCTCACACGCACCCCGCACACACACGCTCACACAAACTCACCCACAAACTCACGCACGCTCACACACGCTCACACACATGCACCCCACACACTCTCACGCTCACACACGCACCCCACACTCATGTACACACAAACGCACTCACACAAACTCACACATGTACACACACGCACTCACACACATTCATGTTCACATGCGTGCATACTCACGCACTGACACACACTAATGCACACTCACACCAGTGCTCACACACTCACACATGTTCACACACACATTCATATGCACTGACACGTGCACATGCTCTCACGCTGACACACGCTCACACATTCATGGTCACATTTATACACACGCTCACACACATTGACACATTCACGGTCATACTTATACACACATCTCATGCACATGCTCACATACTTGCACATGTACACTCACACGTGGTCACACACACGGTCACATGCACATGCTTACATTTATACACATTCATATGCACTCATGATCACACATACATACTCATACGTGCTCTCATGCTCACACTCAATGCTCACACACATGCTCTTGCTCACACACATGGTCACATACACTCACACGCTCATACTTACACATGCTCACACACATGCTACAACATGCACTCACATATGCTCATACACGTGCTCATACATGATCTCACACATGCTGACACATGCTCACACTCAGGCTCACACATGCTCACGTTTGCACACACACACTGGCATTCATGCAACACGCTCAGACACACCCACATGCTCACACTCACACTCGCGCACTCACACGCGCCCGGCCCTGGCTGCTGGGCCGTCTTCCCCCAGCCCTGTGCTGCTCCCACCTCATTTCCTTTGGCAGAGGGGGGACTGGACAAGCGTGTGCTGGCGGGGGGTCCATTTGAACAGGAAACTCACGTGAGCACTGCCGGCCGTTCAGGACACTGGTGTGATGCTCTGCACACGCCTCGCCTGTCCGTTCCCCCACGGCTGGGCTCACAGCGAGCTGGGGCCAGCGCTTTTACGCCGGAGTTCTTGATCCTGGCAGCCGATCCTTGGCCCTGCAGGTGTGTGTGGTTGTGTGCAAGCACCTCACGGCCTGGTGGTGCCCGAAGGGTCCCTCGGAGCCTGACCCTCCTGCCCTAGTGTGTCCCATCCCCCCCCTCCCAGGCGAGGATGTGGGTGGCGTTGCCAGCCTCCCCGATGCTCAGGCCTGATGCCGGCCGAACCTCGCTGGTTCTGGGCTGTGCAGCCCGGCAGGTGCTTCCCCGTGTCCAGGACCCAGACCACAGTCCTGACGTGCCTGTGAGGCCAGCACGGGCCGGCACAGAGGAGCCCTGGGACGATTGCCGAGCAAACGTGTGTGGCACCTCGAGCTTGGCTACAGCCACTTCTCCCTCCAGACTGGTGTAGCCCAGCGCCCGGCCCCACCTCTGCTGTCCCGCTGCCCCTCAGCCCCAGCCCCCTGCGCAGCCCCCACTTCCCACGGCCTGAAACGCCCTCCTCAGCCCCTCCCACCCCCATTTTCCTGGTTAATCCATTTCTCAAACATCCACGCAGCTTAAATTCCTCGTCCTCAGGGGCGTTACCAGGTGTACCCGCCCTCCCGGGTACAATCCGCCCATGCAGCTCCTACAGCTTCTGCGCTTTCCCACCAGGCACAGGGGCAGGTGGGCTCTTTTCTCTCCCGTCCCAGACTGCGACACAATCACTCACTCACTCATGCAGCACACGTCTGCTGAGCACCCGCTGGTGCCGGGGCCTGGGCCGGCCCAGGGCTGTGGTGGTGGTGGGCTCGGGCCAGGTCCCGCCCTGCTGAGCTTTGCGTCAGGTGGGAAGGTGGGTGTTGGAGTCAGCACGCGGAGAGCCGTGAGTGTGCGCTGAGATGCCAGCCACACGGGAGGAGCCACACGGGAGGAGCCACATGGGAGGAGCCACTGCTGTGAGGGCGCCTGGCTGCATCCCCTGGGGCTCCCTGGAGGAAGTGGGGAGCAGGAGGTGACCCGGCCACCTCTTCCTCGTCACTCTCCAAGACCCCAGCGCCTGTCGGGCTGACCGGGAGGGAGGAGGCAGCACGTTGTAACTGGTGGTGGGCATGACCTGGAGCCCCGGGCTGGACAGGGGACCCCTCTGGACGGGGCGGGAGGCACGACGTGGGCGGTCAGCCTGTCCTGCTTCCTACAGCCTGCCCTGCTCCCAGGCTGCGTGTCAAACTGTGCGATCCTGGAGGAAGCACAAAACCAAACGGGGCCAAGACCGACTCGTTGGCATGTCCTTCCGGGTCCCTCGTGTCCCGTGTGTTTCTTCATTCCTGATCTGCTGCCCCGCCCTCCTAAGGTCTGGGCACCAGGAGGGCTGCTCAGGACAGCGGGCGGGTGAGGTCTGCTATCCTGAGCACAGCCCGTCTCCCACGAGGACCGTGAGCCCCCGGAGGGCAGGACCCGTGTGCTGCTCACCGACACGGCCCTGCTCGTGGCTACGCAGACATTTGTGCAGCGGTGGCTGGTGCGGTGACAGACGGGGCTGTGGGCTCCGGGGAACTTTGTATTCTCACCCACGGCACAAACTCGCTGCTTAAACACCAGCACGTCACAGCTCAGTATTTGCCTTTGACAAACACGGCAGGGCTGGGGGGAAGCTGGAGGGAAGTTTCACTGGCCAGCGGTCAGTAGACTCATTAACTGAGCTGTCTGGTACTGCCCCCAGGTGGTGGCCCTAGGACACTCTGCCCTGTGCATCTAAAGAGCAAGTGGGGGGGGGAGGCGGGAGGGAGAGAACAAGCGAAAAAGAAAGCTCACGCCTGCTTTTTAAATGCTCTCTTTTGATTGACCTGAATAAGCGTTTTCTTCGTAGCCCACCCCCTCCCCCCTGTCCTCCTCCAGACCCCTCGGGGGGACAGCGACTGCTGCGGGAGCACGGCTGGTTCCTCACGCGGCCGCCCGTCCGCGCTTGCCAAGGTCCTACTGTGCGCGAGGGGGCTGGAAAGGGCCGCGCAGGCTGGGCCTCTCGGGCTCCCCGAGGGGAGACACCACGGATTTCACGGAGCCGGGAGCGCGGCAAGGCAGGGGTCTCTGCGGGGTCAGGCGGGGTCAAGACAAGCTTGCTGGGGTTGGCGCTGCGGAACTGGGCTTTAAGCGCGTGGGAGATGTCATCGTGCAGGACGGGGAGGAGCGTGGACGTGGACGTGGGAGCCGGGTGCCTCCCGCACTGGGGCTCCCGGGCTAAGCATGAATGGAATTCCTGTGGCCTACTTTGCAGACTAATCAATAGTCTGTGACATTAAAATGTTTGAGTACGGTAGGCCATTTTCTGCTTCAAATATCCTACAACCCGCTGGGATCAGGACACCGCGGCGGGTCGATGGCACCTGCTCCCGCTTCGGTGGGCTCGTGACGGGTGGAAGTTCGTTAACCGCGGCCCGACCCGGTGGGCTCACAGGCCTGCCCGGGGATTCCTGAGAGCATCCTCCCAAGCTCACCGTCCGCTCCGTCTCCTCTTTGCCCCTTCGGCAGGAAACTCCGAGTCTTCCTTATTCAGTTTCTTGATATTGTTTCTGTTTTTCTCATTCACTTGTCTTTTAATTCTTGCTTTCTGTCTTTTATCTGCAATTGTGCAGTTCTAAAATTCTGATTGTGCTTCTGTTTTATTGATAGTGACTCAAAGTCACTTTGGTGAGGAGCATAGACGGTACAAAGGCAAACTTCACCCACCGCCACGTCCTGCCGACGTGGGCCCGTGGCAATGCACCAGGTAGACCAGGAGCTGCCTCCGGACTCGTCCATGCCCTGCAGCTGCCACTCGAGTCCGTTCATTTCACTCACTGGACATTCCTTGCGCCCTGTGTGCGTGGTAAGGACGCCGCAGGCCACGTGGGCCACGCAGGGCCTAGAGCTGGCGGGCGTGGCTCCCGCTCAGGAGGGGCGTGTGCTCCACTTGGGGGATCCTGGCGCACAGCAAAGCCGGGAGGAAGCCTGCGAGGCCATTGAACTTTGGGAAATACCACAGTCTGCGCTTGCGCTGGCAACGCAAGGAACATATTCCGCTCAGGCATTAGTGAAACTGCAGATCAGAAGGGAACATTCAAACCTGAACTCCGGCGTTGTGTGGGCACAGGGCTCCCGGGCAGGGGCCCGCGTCGCATCTCTCTGCCAGCTCCCCGGCGGGATCACAGATGCGATGGCCTTTGAATAAGAGGCTGGGGATTTGCAGAGCCTGGAACAGGCTAAATTTCCAGCTAGATGAAAAAAATGCCATTTGTGAGCACCTCTGGGTAGACAGGAAGGAAAACAGAAAGCACCAAAGCCCTATTTTGAGAGCCCCTCGCCTTCAGCAAGGGCCTTGGTTGGGAGCAGCCTCGGCTCGTATCAGAGACGAAGCAGGTTCAGACTGAGAAGGGGACGCGTGAACCAGTCCCACAGAGACTCACTTCCTTCCGCTCACAGACGCTCCCGTGCCCAGTGCCCTTTTGGCTCATGTGGCTGCATGGCAGCGGCACGTCAGGGACGGCTGCCAGGACCATGGGTTTTGCCCGTAATGTGATGGTCACTGGCAGGCGGTGGTTTTCCCTCCGCACAGGTAGCCTTTCAGCCACTGACCGGCGGCATTTTGCTTTCGGAGTTGTGGGCCGCAGGGACCCTGCGCCAGAAGCAGGACTCCATCCGGGTGGGATCCGCTCTGCTCTCTCTGGCTTCCCCGCTGCATGAGGAATTTCCTCGAAGGGTGTTTTCCTACTCAGCTCTCTGTGCCCGGCTTCCTTGTCCTGCTGTTTCCCGAGAATCAGAGCAGATTCAGGTCAGCGTGTCGCGAGGCAGCTAAATGCTGGGTAAATGGCACCGTACCCAAATATACGTGGTACCGCCGGGGTTACCTGCCGCCCGCTCACAGGGGCTCACAGGTGTGAACTAACGTCGCAGACATAACCTTGCTTCTCGGGCAGCGGCGGTGCCAAGCCTGGCTCACTCCCCGCCTCTCCCCCGGCTGTCAATGAAGCGGCTTCACCCTGTCCTGCCCTAGCGTGAGCCCCCCGCTGCCGCATGCTCTGCAAAGTCTGCGACAAGACAGAAGCGGGGCTGGAGTCGTTATCTGGTCTCCACGGGGGGGCGGGTCTCGGGGCTTATGCGGTGTCGGCTCACGTACAAGCAGCAGCCATCAAGGTTGGTGCTTTGTGTCCGATTTTACGACAGAACCTTCTGGAATTCTTGGACGTTCTCTAACTAATTCAGCCAGAGGCAAAAGGTGGGGATAATTTTTCCTTGGATTTCTCAGTTCCGGGATATGTAACTTTAGTTTTCCAAAAGATGGGATTATACCATATCAGGGCGCTGGGGACGATACTCTCTCCCATTCTCTCAGTCTCTCTCCCACACGCGCCACACTCAGCCAGAGCCTGGGCCGACCACAGAGTTAAAGGACTGTCCCCGCAGGCCTCACCACCGATGCCGTCACAAGCTGGGCGTCCCCAAGACCACCCTTAGGTCTGCCAATTCCCTGGGTCGCACGAAACTCACTGAAAGTGGTTCTGCTCACGATTGTGGCTTCTCTTGGGGAAAGGGCTGATCTCTTCAGCCACAGGAAGGGAGGTGTGGGGCAGCGTCCAGGAAAAGCACGCAGAGCGCAGCGCCTGTTGTCCCCTCCCTGTGGGTTAGGATTCGTGCCACGTGTGACAACACGTACACGGCATCGCCAACCAGGGAGCTCCCTGGGCCTCGGCGACCAGAGCTCCTTAGGGCTCCACCACGCAGGCTCCACGAGCGCCCGGTTACCGGCGTGGTCAGTCTCAGGCTCTGGTGGACTGATCCCACGTGGCCCAAAGCCTCCACGCTAAGTCACGTGGTCGGTATTTCTGGCGTGGCCGGCCCCACCGTAATCACATCACGGACCCACCAGGGTGGCCCAAGGCCCCAGGCAAACAGTGACACTCCCACCAGCCAGGACATCTTAGCGGTCACCTCCCAGCAGCTAAAGACCAAGGTCAGGCCTCTTTTTTGACAAAATTAAATTTTTGCCGTGTGCACTTTTGCACACACACAAGCACACAAAGGAGAAAATGAAATAAAATGCTCCCGGGTGGGTCCGTACCACCCCTCTCCGTGGGCTGGCTGGAAGTTTCTTATCTCCTTTCTCCTGATTTCTGTTGAAATTCCCTGGAACTAATGCCTATTGTACGTACCTGATTACAAAGAGAAAGGTTTTATAGAACATTTTTCCTCTCAGGAAAAGGAGGCACCCTGCCTTTTTCTCAGTGAGAGAGAAAGGTTCTTTTGAATAATTTTTTAATTTACTAAAAAATTTTGATTCTATTGCCAAGGGGATGCAGCCTTCCTGCAGAGAGGCTCACGGGTAACGTTGTTTTAATATTTGCGCTGCTCCAAAGCAGGGGCTGCCGGGCCCAGGGAGCCGCACCGTGGGCATTTGTGAAAGGACCCCCCCTTTTCACCGAGAAGACGAGAGCGGGTCCCCGGGCTGGGCAGGCCCGGCCTCCTCCCTGCCCAAGACCCAGGGAGCCCGGCCCCCGCCCCTTCCCCCGCACAGAGACCAGCCTGCCCTGGGTACTGAGACAGGCGCCGTCCTCACCCCACAGAGATGCTGCTGTTTGTTTCTCCTGGGGTTGTAAAAAGTCAAGCATTTTAAGGGCCGCGGAGTGTTGGTGGCTCTGTGCACACAGCACCTGAGCCTGTGGTTCTTTCTGTCACCTGCGGGCAGAGGGCTGCGTCCAAACAGTGGTATTTTCCGCCTGAAGCTCCCAGTGGGGCTTTTCCTAGCAGTGGCTTTCTAAACTCTGCTGCTGGGACCCTCAGCGTCAGGGACGTCTGACCCCTTGAGACACCCGGTGAGCCTGTGGTCCAGGCTCGGAGTTTCCAGGTACCTCCTGCATCCCGGGGGCTCCTGAGGACGGTGTCAGGAGCTGCTGGTGCCCCAGCCCTGCGCACGCAGCCACCCCAACCTCCGGACAGCCCCAGGCTCTGACCTTTGCAGAGAGCAGGGTGTCCCCCTGCAAAGGTGGCTGGCACGGGGGTGGAGGCGGATGTTGTGGGGCAGGAGGAACCCCGGCTGGTGGCCAGGCTGTGCGAGGTGCTGTGGGCCTCCTGGCGGCTCAGCCCCGCTCCGATGGGGCGGGTGCGATGGTGCCCACGTGTTCTGCGAGCACCTGTCCTTGTGCCCCGCACTGTCTGAAGCCTCTTCTGTGGCTCATCGTGAGTCTCCCAACAACCCGGCCAGACAGGTTCTTTCATTGCCCCCCATTACACCTGGGGAAACTGAGGGGGTTGTAACTTGCCCAAGATCACACGGCAAGGGGGTGCTGAGGTCAGGATTTGTACCTAGACTCCCCGCACGTCCCCCCCATGTGGGTCTCTGCAGGGCCAGCCTGTCCCCTGGGGAGGGGGCCGGGTGCTGAGCCAGCGCTGGGTGGAGGATGACCTGCTGGAAGGCCACCCCCTTGGTCTTGTCACCCAACGGAAGCAGCCTGGAGTCTCTGGTCCCCGACACCAGGGGGCAGGGCGAGACAGGAGAAAGGGCAGTGGGTGCTTGCAGGCAGCGCGGCCTAGCGGCCTTTCCCTGGGACACCAGCCGGCCCTGCCTCTCAGGCCGCCTGGCGGAGGGAGCCGGGGCCTGGGTGGGCCGCTGAGTCGCAGAGAAACTGGCTCCTTTTCTAACGCCCGTCAGGACTCTCCAACTGGCGTGAGCAGCAGCCGCCTCTGTGGAATACGTGGAGTCCCGGCTT
The DNA here is from genome assembly GCF_020740605.2 of Lemur catta. Taxonomy (NCBI): domain Eukaryota; kingdom Metazoa; phylum Chordata; class Mammalia; order Primates; family Lemuridae; genus Lemur; species Lemur catta. Next base: position 124,569,826 of record NC_059130.1, on the reverse strand, counting down.
CGCAGGCGTCCAACACCTTGGCAAGCGCCGGGCAGTGAAATCGGCACTGGCGGGAGGGGCAGCTGCTTCCAGCCAGGGGTTTATCAGCAGGGAGCTCGCTGGCCGCTTGTCCTGGGAGCCCCGAGCTCCGGTCTGGAAACTTAATCCCCCGTAGCCACCAGTCCCTCCTCGGCCCTCGCCAGCCGCTTCTGAGCGGGGGAGGCGTCTGCGTGTGCCCTGCGGGTGCCGCGCTGCTGAGCAGGGCTTTGCCCCACGGGGCCTCCTGGGTGGAGCTTGTCTTGTCCCAAACACAGGCCGTGCTGCCCAGGGGACCTGCCACCTGTGCTGGGTGCGGGAGCCCGGCCCCTCTGCTGGGTCCCTCAGGTGTCTCCTATGACGGGACCTGGCCACCAAGGGGCCAAGCCTTGGCCACCATGTCCATGGGGCCCAGCAAGGATCGGGGTGCAGGCCGGGGGTGTCAGGCTTTTCCTCTGTTCTGCGACCCACACCCCCTGGGCGTTTCTAGACAATACCTCATCTCTCGTGGGGTCACCGGTTCCCCATGTGGAGGGAGCTCAGGCATCCACTGGGCTAAGTCCCTCCTTTGCAGATGAGGAAACTGAGGCCCAGTCCTGGCCTCCGTCTGTCTGTGTGTCTGTCTCCTTTGCGGGGGGGTGGGGGTGCTGTGTTTTCCTGGCATCCATCTCGCCCGCCTGCTTGTCCCCTTTGCTCGCTGGCCCGAGTCACCTTCTGCAGCCAGCAGGCAGGACCTGCCAACGAGTGCGTGTTGCTGTGACAACGTTGGTCAGGAGGAAACAGGCCCCTTCGCAAGACCAAGTGTGCCCAGATGTGTGGCCCAGCATTATTCTGGATGTTTCTGCCGGGGGGGAGGGTACAGCTGAGACTGACACTCGAATGGGCAGACTTTGGGGGAAGCAGGTGGGCCTCGTCCAACCAGGCGACGGCCTTCAGAGAGCAAGGGGCCTCCGCAGCAGTGGCCGTGGATGAGACCCGCAGCCCCGGCCCCTCCCGGTCTCCAGCCGGCCGGCCGCCCTGACCCCACGAGCCAATTCCTTGCGTAAATCTCTCTGTGTACACAGACAGTGCCCACCTTTCATGACGGTTCCACCTACAGTCTTTTGACTTTAAGTTGGTGTTTTCAGCTGTGTTGGTTAATGGCGAGGACGCAGGCAACCCCTCCGGTTCTCACTGCTGCACCGTCTGCGGTAACCACAAGGATTTCAGCACTTTATGACAAGACGGGCTCCGTGGTGGGTGGTCTTCCCAGCTGTACGGCTGATGCAAGTGCTCCGAGCACGTTCACAGCAGGTGAGGCTGAGCTGTGGTGTTCAGCAGGTTGCGTGTATCAAATGCATTTTTGTCTCACGGTATTTTCAATTCAGGATGGGTGTATGGGGTGTAACCCCAGGGTAACCGGGGAGCGTCTGTGCACACGTCCCGTGGGCTCCGTGTCTCTGGGAAGCCCTCACAGACCAGGCGGAGGGGGAGGCGCTGGGGAAGGTCTGAGAAGCAGCCATGCGGAGAGCTCTCGAGCGCCCCCCACGGACTCGGCCTGGCCCTGCGCGGTGACATCAGGACTGTGGCTGAGTGTGTGCATGTCACCTCATGGTCAGAATGGATGTGTAGGTCCTTGGACCATGTCAGTGACAGCTGTGTCACCGTGACCTCGCCAGACCAGGAAACCTTCACTGTGCAGCACACACGTCCCTGCCCTGTCCTGGGGCCTGCGGTCCCCCTCCCTGTCTAACCCTGAGGGAGGCCTGTTCCGGCTGTGGCCCCTCAGCCCTGCTCCAGCGCCGGCCGCGGCACACCAGATCCTTCCCCTGCCCCCCAATGCCCTGCATGGTGCTGCGGTGGTCACAAGCCTCCCCGGACTCACAGATGCCCCCAGCGAGGGAAAGGACCAGAGAATCTTGACTCTAGCGGTTCCTGGAGAGTCTGTCGGCCCCTCCCTCCCACGTGGCCCTCACTGACGGCTGCCTACGTGCCCAACCCGCCTGCGGTGACCCTCCCCGTCCCAAGAAGTCAGGCACCTGCATCTCTCTCCCCCGCCAGAAGGCCGGAGCGTCTGTTGTCTGCACGCCAACACCATCCCTGCCTCCCGGACGGGGGCTTTGCCAGCAGATGAACGTGTGAGGTTCCAGGGAGTGGAAGTGGAGCCGTGACCCAGGGTCCTGGTGGCCGCTGTGAGGACAGCCAGACACCACGGTCAGCACAGTGGCTGCAGCAGGCCCTCTGTAGCGCCCGTGCCAGGTGAGGTACCACCTGGGGCCTAGACACACGTGGCCTCAGCTCCTAGGATGCCCCTGGTACTTCGGCTTCCCACCTGCTCCCAGGCATTCGGCTGGGGGTCAGTGACTCCCCTCTGCCCAATGCAGCCCCTCCCTCCCCCAGACACCCCACATTTGTAAAAACCATCATTCCTACATGGAGCCCCTTTCCTGAAATGCGTGGAGTGACTCTGTGTTCTTGTCTGAACTCAGACTGGCGCATGTGGTCAATGGTCTGCGGGGCGTGGAGAAGTCTCTCCTGTTGGTCCCAGCCTCTCCTGCTGGCAGCGCGCTCCGGGCATGGTCTTTGTGTCACCAAACAGAAGAGCAGTTCTCCAAAGATGGAAATTTCTGGTGCCTCTAGAACAGAGAGGGCCAGTGTGGGGCGAGGGGAATTCCTGCCCACTCCCGACAGTTCCCTCCCCGTGGCCTTGCCCTGGGCCCTCGCTGCTCCCCACGGAGCCGGTGAACCTCCTGGTGGTGGGTGACAGCCGTGGTCCACCTTTCCCGACCGGATGCTGACAAAATCTGAGAGGCTGCGGGGACTCTGGGCCCCACTGGCCGGGGGCGAGGGGAGGGTGAGTGCACCTGCCCAGCTGCTCAGCCTCCCGCCAGGCCTGCACGCCCACCCGACCCCTGAGAGCCGGCCCAGCCCAGCCGCACGCGTGACCACGGCGAGCGTGCGGTTCTCTGCCGGCTCACTTGTTTCCTGTTTGGTTCAAAACTTGGGTTTCAGGAAGAGGGGTGACGTTATGAAAGACCTTGACAACAGGCAGATTTTAAAAGAGCATTTTAAAGCCACCCACTGTCTGTCCTCCACTTTGGTCTTTCCCTGTTTTAAACAGAACACGGCTCTGGAGGCCGAAGCTTGAGGGTGAACCCGGGTTCTGCCGCTTATTAGCTGTGTGGCCTGGGGATGCTCAGCTTCCGAATCCCCGGATCCCCGAAGTAAAGTATAGATAAAAATACTTTTCACTGATGTTTTCAGAGTGAACTGAGAGCGTGACAGATGAGCACGTGCCGTGCAAACTCCAGAGCAGTGTCATACTCTGATCCACTTCACCAAACCGCACACACCCTTCCCACGCCACCCTCTCTGAGACCAGGATGCGTCCGACAGCGAGTGTGGCTGTCAGGTTGTGACTGTCTGCGCCTCTCACATGTGACCTTGGTGGGGTTCCTGCTGCCACTTGGGCAGCTGCAGCCTGGACACTCTGGTCCACAGACCACGTACGGACCAACCGAGGCAGGAACAGAGGTTCTGGTCATGGCTGAGAACCTTCCTTCCAAACGTGGTGCGGGTGTCAGTGCTTGGAAGAAAAGTGAAACTACAGTGGGACCTCTTTGCAGAAATGCCCCGTCCTTGCTCCTGACACCAACCAGAGGACAACAGCGTGCGGGAACTCACAGATGTCCACCTGCGTGTCAGGTGACACAAGAGAAAGGGGCTCTGAATGGAAGGAAATTTAGAAACCACGGAGACTAACTTGGTTCACTTACGTTTCCTTTTTCTGTTTGTGCAGTGAAGGAAGTACGGTAGGAAACCATCTCTAAGTCTAAAAGAGTTTTTAACAGAATTTGAAAACAAAATTATAGGTGATAAGAAAGCATGGTGTTACAGTTTCACTGGCGGTATTTTTTATCCTTTCTTAATGGTCTCCAATAACGCTATGCCCTGGACTGGTGTGCTGTGTGGTTTATTCCAGGCAGATTCAGACAGATCCGAGTTACAATTTTAGGCTCAGCTCTGCAACTGCCGCCGTGTGACCTGACCACATTGTTAATCCCTTTGAGCCTCAGTTTCCATATCTGGCGGTGGGGATGATACCTGTTCTGGCTCTCTGGGTAGCAGGTGACAGGGACTATCGGGTCAAGCCAAAGAAAGGGATGCAGATTCTGTGACCGCAGACCGCCGGGCCCAGCCTCGGTCTTCGTGGGGGCCTCAGCCTGCAGTTCCAGGTGGGGGTAAGACTGGCAGAAGCCCAGGGCCGCATCCTCCCGGACCTCCCCGATTCCAGCCACCTGGGAGCGCGCCTGCAATCGCTGCGCTCTGATTGGGTCACGTGCCCTGTCCTGAGCCAATCATCGGAGCCAGGGGACAGCCGGAGCTGATTGGCCAGGCCCACTGGGGGTGGAGTCAGCTCCATCCGAGGATGCCGCAGGTGGGATGCGCAAGGGGAGGACGCTGCGCTGGCGCCCAGATATCCAAGTCTGCTGTGCGGCTTCTGCGCGCAGAGAAGGCACCTGCCGTGCTGGGCAAGGGACAGGCACTTAGGGGCCTCGACAGACTGAATTCTCCTCTCCTTGTTTCCTCCCATTTAGGGTCAGCCGCTCTCTGGGACTAACCAGGCGGGTCGGAGGGTGCCGAGGTGGCCGGGTGCCGGCGTTGCGAAGGGCCCTCCTGCAAATACCAGCACGGTGGCGCCTCTTGTCCCGCAGAGACGGGCTGGTCGGTTCTCCTCCTCCTGCGAGGCTTCCTCTGTGCGGGGCGGCATGCAAGGCCGCCCCGGAAAACACTGGACTGCGGCAGCCTTTGCCTCCTGTTTCAGAATCAGCACCTGCGCTTCTGCTCAGGGCGGGGAGAAAGTCTCCGGGGGCACCTTGCTGACATCCGTGTGGCAGAGTTCCCAGGAACTCTTGGGCTACTAATCCCAGGTCGGATTCTCACCCAAATCCACCCGCGCAGACAGCCCCGAGTGCTGGGTGACGGCAGGTCGTGACCACACGGAGGAGGCCAGGAGCCCTCCAGAAGGCGTTAAGGGCACAGGGGATTTATTTCTAGGGTCACCACCCCTGGGCTCGGCAAAGAGGAGGCAGGGGGCTGTTCTGAGCGGCTGGCTCAGAGCCCGGAGTGTCCCAGAGCTCCTCGTCCTCCCAGCGAGATGCCCCGTCTGCCTCCCTCTCACCTCTGGACCCCGTCAGGAGATCCGCCAGCCACAAAGGGCTCGTCCTCTCCAGGGCTATTTGTGGCTTTGCTGCTCACGGGTCTCCCACGCGGTTGGGAGGGAGGCTTTGGGTGCCAGGAAGGCGTCAGTGGAGGAAGAACTCCTGCCACTTAATCCCAGCCCACGGCATCAGCCGCTTTTGCAGGGACAATCTTTTCCCTTTTCCGAATAGGGATGAAAGTCATCTGTATCCGGACCCCTGTCATGCTCAAGAACAGCGGTGGCGGATGGTGGTGCTCCTCCCTCCTCAAGGACAGGATCCTCTGCGAGGGGGAACGGGATGGGGGCCAGGGGCTGGGTGTTTCTTGAGACCACCATGTTCTCTCGGCCACTTTACCTGGTGACTGAGGCAAACGTCAGTGGGTGGCTGGCTGGGACACCAGGCAGCAGAGGACCAGTGACCTCAGGAGCTGTGCGCCTACTCACATTCCACAGGTGCTTTGATCGACAGATGGAACTATGGAGAAAGATCCAAACACAAGCCACCTTCTCTGTGCTACGAAGGGGCTGCCACCAGCTCCAGGGAGGCCGGAGGAAGAGATGGAGGCGCCCAGCTGTCCAGTCCCTGCGGCACTTTGAGCTTGCAGGAACAGGTCCCTGCCCCGGACTTGCCCTGGGCATCTTCCCAGCCTGCTGCCCCGGGCTCTTGGTTTCTGCACCCACACCCTGCGGACACAGCTGGGCTGGGTGCACTCTGTGTGTCTGAAGCAAAAGGTACCTACGTTTCACGCCCACCTGTGCCACCTGCCCCCAGGTGTTCACTGACCAGCCCCTTCCCCTGCCCAGTTCTGCAGGTTTGAGGCAACACTGGGCACTGGTGCCCTGAGCGCCTTGGGGAGGGCAACCAGCCCCGGCCCCTGCAGCCAGATCATGGCAGGAAGGTCTCCTAACACCGTCTCCATCAAGCTTCTCCACACGCCAGCCCCGGCCTCTGGCAGGGAGGCGATGGGCTGGAAGGGGCTCAGGGAACTTTCTAGAGACAGAAAAGTCCTGCTGTGCCTCTTAGTTTGGGTGGTGATTACAAGAGAAGGCGAGTGGCTGCCTGTGAAGCACCAGACAGTACCTGGTGTGTAGTAAGCTCTCGCAGACGGTCACCTCCTTCCTCCTCGGTGTGCAGGTGAGGAAACCGAGGCGCCAAAGCGCTAAGCAACTTCCCAGGCTCAGCCCTCAGCACCCACGGCCTGGACGCTGCCTCGTCCCCACCTTCTCAGGTCACACCTTGGGCACAGTCAGGACTTGGTGTCCTGCCAGGGGGCCACCCGCTCTCCTCATCCTCCCCAGTGATGCACCAGGGTCTGGGCCCATCCTTCGGCGTCACGTGGTGTGGGTCGGTGGGTAGACTCCATGGCAGGGACTCGAGCCAGACGCAGGCCTGGGTCAGGCCGTGAGGTGGTGTGCGGGCCTGGCCTCCCCCAACACCCCAGCTCCCTGTAGGGCACTTGGGGGAAACTGGCTTTATTGTTTTTCTGCACCAGGTGATGTCTGGAAACGCCAGCTGATGCGCAATTGAGGCCCCTGGGCCTGTGGGGTTTGCGGCCCCTTGGCCTGGGTGGCGTTTGTTTGCTTGGAGAAGGGGGAGCCCGGTCCCAGCTGGCCTGTGGTCCAGGGTCATCTGGGGACAGCCCTTCCCATTGTATTCCACGCTGCCCTGGTGATGGACGGATGGATTATGTAAGATACTTGCAGAGTCTGAGGGATTAAGAAAAAGTTTGAAGTCACTGCAGACGCTCTGACAGCTGCCGGCTGAGCCAGGACGGCTCCGATGAGGCCCTTTTGAAGTCGGCCCTCCCGGGGGCTCGCTGGAGAGACTGACCTGGGGTGGCTGTGGGGAGCCAGCCAGGTGGGACACCAGCAGGGACCGACCCCTCTGCTCCTTCCTCCTCCTCGGGGGCCCTGCCTCCCTGCCCAGTGCTGGGCCTAAGTCACTTGCACCCCCGCCGGGGAGGCACCCCCACAAACCCTCCCGTCGCTCCTTAAGCAGTGTCTCTGCACCGGGCCTTGCCTGCCGGCGTGGGCGAGGAGTGACGGGTAACTCCGCCAGCTGTCAGCACCGGGAGGAGAACAAGGGACCCGGAGGGGACATTCCGAGCGGTGGGAGGAGTGAGGTGTGCGGGTTTGGAGAGGGTCTCGGCCTCCGTCTGGTCTGTTCTCACTGCTGCCGCCACACGGACGTTCCGCGCCCCCCAGCCAAGGCCACGATTCGTCCCCTGCCTGTCCCTGACCACGTCCCTCCTCTGGTTGAGGGGCTTTGTGCTCCCAGCCACCCAGGCCAGAACCAGCAGAGTCATGGCTACTCTCGTCCCCTCCTGGCCACCCCCCAGTGACTCAGCCCTGTTTGCGCTGTTCGAGGCTAGAGGGCCCCTCCCTGAACCAAGCCGCCCGGGACGTCCTCGCTGCCTCCTGGGTCTCCGCGAATCGTGCCAAGTCTCTCTCCAACCAATGACAAACGCCTTTCTTGGTGGGGACCATCTGGAATCCTTTCCTGAGTCCCGACAGTGGTTAACCAGGTGCCACATTCCTAGAAGGTGCTTGATGCTGGCTGAGCCCAGTTCAGTGACGCTGGCCTCCTGGACACCCGTCCCGGCCCTGGGGTGGGCTCTGCGCCCTGCCCCCCCGGCCTGCCTCAGGGCACTCAGCCCCTGAGCTCTGCTTAGGGGTGTCCAGTGTCCTTCTGTGTCGGGGAGAACAGGGGAGCGGGAGGCGGCCGCGCAACCCCAGGCAGAGCCCTGGCCGCAGGGCACCACTCGGCACCGTGTGCCGGGGATCAAACCGCATCTGGCTGTGGAGGCTCCTGCCCCCAACACCTGCCTGCGACGGAGGGGGCTGCTCCATAGAAGCTCATTAAATACGAACACACGACGTTGATTTCTAGCAAACTTAAATTACCTAAGCTGCTGTAAGTGGATAAATATTTCATGCTAGCATTGATTAAGTTCCTGCTAACAGGACGTCTGGCTGTACAGCCAGGGACCTCTCTGGACGCCTCTCGCTGGTCTCGGCTGGGAGACCCAAGGGGACCCCTCCCAGGTGCCTGCTGGGTTTTCGGGGCCGTGCTTGGGCCCAGCTGTGAGTCACTGGGCCCTGGGGTGGCCCTCTGATGCCATCCCCAGCACAGTGGGCGATGACCGGGACCCAGCGGACAACTAGGTGACATTCACTGGGCTGCTTTTTTTTCCTTAGCAGGGAAATTAGAGCCATGACAATTTGGAAACTTAGCTGCTTCCCTGCTCCTCCTCGGCAGGTGTGTACCAGGCGGGATGCTGGTGGCGGGGGCTCCCCTGGGCCTCGTCTGTGGAGCGTCTGGTCTGCTGGCTCCGGAGGCGCCTGGATAGCGAGGCCCATGGCTGGCTCCCGCGTCCCCCTCTGTTTCACTTCTCCGCTAAAACCTGTAACCAGGAAGAGCCGTCTGTGTCCTAAACAGCTGTGCAAAGATTAGTCTCCACCCGCCTCGCAGACAGGGGGAGAGAAACAAACACACAGGGCGTCCGAGGGGCCCCAGGACACCAGCAGCCGGTTCTGGCCCTGCCGGGGCCCCTGTGCGGCTGCCCCACCGGCAGTGCCCCTGTGTGACACGAAGCCCCTCCTCACAAGCTCGTGGCGAGAAAAGGCCATGGCACCTATCAGCCCGAGGGGGTGGGCTCCCGGGTGAATCGTGTCCCCCCAGATTCCTGTGTTGGAGTCTTACCCCAGCCCCTCAGAGTGTGGCCTTACTTGGAACCAGCTAGGACGAGGTCATTGGCGTGAGCCCGGATCCCACGTGACTGGGGGCCTCGTACAAAGGAAGGGAAACACACCCACCCACGCACGCACACGCACGCACACCACGTGAAGAGAAAGCAGAAGTCAGGTGACGCACCTGCAGCTGCGCAGTGCCGGAAGCTACCGGCAGGCCTGGCGCAGTCGCTCCCGCACGGCCTCCAGGAGGAACCCGCCCGGCAGACGCCCTGACGTCAGACTTCCGGCCTCCAGAACTGTGAGTGTACAAGTTTGTGTTGTTTAAGTCGGCAGGTCTGTGCGGCCTAGCAAACTAAAACAGCCGACTCTGTTTCTGGTGGGCGGGAAGGAGGGCCGGAGGGGTGTGGCTGTTGGTGCGGGTTGGCGTGCGGAGAGCTGGCTTGGCTCTGGGCGGCGCCGCTGGGGCTGAGGAGCGGGGTCTGGGCAGGGGGTTCTCAGCAGCCACTCACCATTCCCACGTACCCGGCACTGTCCGAGGTGCCTCGTGGGCTCCTTTGGCGCTCGACAGCCTGCCATGTAGGCACTGCCACTCCCCCTCGACCCACACAGAGAGGCTGAGAACTTGCCCAGGGCCACACAGCTGGCAAGAGACAGAGCTGGGATTTGAACCCAGGCTGCTGCACTCTGGGGGCCCCGCTCTTGTAGGGCAGAGTGGAGACTGTCCTCAAGGACATCTGTCCCAGGAGGCAGAGGTGACTTGTTAGCCAAGTGGCCCAGACAGTCCCCTAGCTCTGCAGCCCCAACTTGCCTGGAGAGTGGCCCCGTGGGCAGCGCCAGGTGCAGAAACTGCTCTCCCTGCCCCAGGGGTGAGGCCACACTAGGCCTCCCCCATGCAGGCCCCGGTGCCCTCCCTGCAAGAAGGGAGGTAACTGCCCTGGTCCCGGAGCCTGTCCGTTGCCGGCTGGGTCGTTCCACTCTGAGGTCCCCCTAGCGTTTGCCACTTGTCCCCACTGTTGTGGATAGATGACTCAGCTTCTGCAGGACCCTCTCCCAGGGATAAATGACCTCCCTCTGCTCCTGCCACTTCTCCTGAAAGCTAGAAACAGATACCTCCAAAAGGAAGCTTTTAATCTGTCAACTAGTGGGAGACAGTTGCATATTTCACGGTTCTGCGAGGCAGTCAGGCCTCCAAGCACAGGGCACTGCAAGTGGCAGAACAGCTAAGGGGCGATGCCTACATTCCAGGGGAGTAAACTTAGAGGTCTCCCCTCCTGTGCTTGGCAAGGATCTGTGTACATTCCAGAGCCAAGATGAGGTCTCTGGGAGGGGACAAGGGCTGACACGCCAGCCACCCTGTTACATAAGCACAATTTGGGGCTCCTGTCTGTGGTGCAGCCCTCCACGCCTGCAGGTGCAGCTTGCTCTGGCTGCGTCGCCTGTGGGAACTGGGGCTGGGGGAACTGACCTTATGATGCTGCTTGGAGGCTGTTTTTGCTGTGAGTAATACATTTTCTGTTTCGGTAGCCCAAGGGTCTTGTGTTTTTCTGCCCAATTATGTACATAAACTGTTGCAAACTGACTTGTTAGTTTGCAAACAGGTTGACAGCTCAGACCCAGCACAGTTTCTGACTCAGCAATTCTGGCGATGAGGACGGGGCTCCGTCAGTGATGTGGCCTGTGGAGGGGGAAGGTGAGGGTCCTCTTGGCTGCTTCACGTACTGGGGAACATTCCGGGAATTGGTGGCAGATGTGTCGGTCAGACTCTGTGGTTCACCGATAGGACGTGGTCCTCTGCTTTGTTGTCTGTCAGTTGGGAAGGGTTGGGAGGGGTTGGGAGGGGTTGGGAAGGTGGGTGAAGGCTCCCAGTTGGGAGGTGGGGTTAAAACAGGAAGCCTAAATGGTGCATTTGGTTTCTGCTTTCTCCTCCAGTGGGGAGGAGCAGAGGTGCTGGGGTCCCCGCAGCTGATACAGGACGTCGGGTGGGGCTGAAAATATCAGAAGTTCGTTTATCGTTCTCTTCTCCAGCAGGAGGAGAAAGGGTCAGGCGTTTCCCAAAGCTGGTGTGGAGATTTCAGTGGGCCAAGCACAGGACAGCTGAGCCACAGGGAGCTTTGCCGCTCAGACCCGAAAGTCACTGTGTCCTGCATATTGGCACAGGGACGTTTCTCAATGCCTCCCGATTCACTGAGGCCCCCCATCCTATGGGTTAGGGTGGGGTCAAGGTCTCTGGCTCTGAGGGGAAACCAAGGCCCTACACACTCATCCACATGTGCTGGGCACTTCCGGGCGGACGGAGCTCCAGTGTTGGTAGTTCTGTCAGATGTGGGCAGCCAAGTCACCGTCCTGCGCGTCCCACGGCGGAAAGGGGTGTGGGTGTGGGTGTGGCTGATGGTGTGAGCAGTGTGGGATGCAGTAGCAGGGCTTGTGCGGGGGCAGAGGGGTCCCTATGTGCCTGAGAGGAGGTGGCCCTGGGCCGAGGGGGCCGAAGAGAAAACACCTCTTGGCTGCTTGGTCCTCCTCACCCTCTCCCGGGCCTGCCTCGGCCTCCTCTGCCCACAGCCGGCCTGGAGGTACCGTCGTCTCCGGGAGGCTGGACAGCAACTCTGGACGTGCCAAATTTAACTGACGGGTTTTGGAGAGAGTTGCAGTAAAGGCAGAAAAGGCCTAAGTGAAAATGTGGCCTTTTGGGCCCATTCGCTGTCCTGTCTCTGCTGCTGCTACATCCGGCTGTGTTGCAGGAATGATGTGTTGTGTCCTTGTCATTGTCCATCTCATAAGTGCCAGGGGGCGACACAGACCAGGGAGGGCTGCCTTTTTTGGGTTTGTCGTGTTTGTGGGGTTCTCAGGTTCTTTCATCTGTAGGTCTGTCTGTCTCTCACCAAATTTGGGATGCTTCTCAGCCGTTATTTCTTCAACTTTTGCTTCATTTCTTCAGCACTGTACTCTTTTTTTTGAGACAGGGTTGTTCTCTGTTGCCCAGGCTGAGTGCAGTGGTGTGATCACAGCTCTCTGCAGCCTCGAACTCCTGGGCTCAAACAATCCTCCTGCCTCAGCCTCCCAAGCAGCTGGGACCACAGGCACGTGCCCCTGCACCTGGCTAATTTAAACTTTTTTTAAAATGTTGTGTAGAGACAGGGACTCATCCAGGCTGTCCTGAACTCCTGACATTGAGCAGTCGTCCTGCCTCAGCCTCCCAAAGTGCTGGGACTGCAGGCGTGAATCGCTGTCACCCCGCCCTGCCTAGCGTTGTACTTACTTCTCTTCTTCTGGGACTCCAGTGATGTGAATGTTAGAGCTTGTTTCCCCTTTGTCATCCTAGAGGTTCCTGAATCTCTATATTTTCCAGTAATTATTCTCTCTGTTGGGATTTGACAATTTCTATTGATCTAGCTTCAAGTTTACTGACTCGTCTGTTATTTCTGATCTACTTTGAGTCTATGCAGTGAGTTTTAAAAAAAATTTCAGTTATTGTATTTTTCAGTTCTGAAATTCCCATTTGGTTTTTCTTTACGTCTTCTACTTTGCCAAGACTCTCTCTTTCCTTTTGTTTCAGGCGTGTTTGCGATCGCTGGTTGGAGCACTTTTACAATAGCTGCATTAACGTCTTCGTCAGATAACCCTAAAATCCATGTCATCTCTTCATTGGCAATGTTTGTCTTTTTTTATGTGAGTTGAGATTTTCTGATTCTTTGTATGCTATATAATTTTGGATTATACCCTGGACATTTTGAACATTCTGAGACTCTGGGCTTTGTTTAAATCCTTTGGAAAATGTGATGTATTTGTTTAAGCAAGCAACAAACCTGGTGGAGTTCAAGCCTCATGTTGCAACTCGCCTTCTGTGGGTTGTGGTTCCAACGACAGGTCAGTTTTCCGAGGCTTTGGAGCACCATTCAGATCTGCCCCACACGTGTGCCATCTAGTAGCGGGCATTTGAACTGGGAGGTGGTTCAGTTCTTGAAGTCTTTGCTGTACTACCTGGGATCAGTCCGTGCTCTGTGCAGCGTGGAGGGTGAGACCGGGAGGTTACAACTAATTTATCGGGTTGTTTTCCAAAGCTTTTCCATCTCTGCACTCTTCTCGATACTCTTTGGTTCGTTTTGGTGATTTGGCCAGAAACCTAGGGCTCCGGTTACGCTGCTCTGACCCGTACTTCTGTGACTGTGCCCTTATCTGGTGCCAACTGGTGGAGAACAGAATGAGGAGAGGGAGCAGCGGGGTTTGCCTGCCCTCGGGGATCACAGATCCACTGGCTGCGGAGGAGGTTTTCCTTCCTTCAGGGTTTCGGCTCTTGTGGGCCCCTGTTGGTGTCTCTGCCAATGTTGCCACGGGATTTCTTGGGGGCCAGAGTGTGGAGCACAGAGAGGAGAAGAGATGCGACTTTCCGTGTTTCCTCTGAGCTCGAGGAGACCGTTTTCATGCTCCTCCAGCCAGAGTTAGAGGGCTTCCCCGGAACGTCCTCTGTCTGTGCCAACGCCCGTGTTTGGGTTTCCAGCTCTGTTGCGTTCAGGCCGGGTGATGCTGGAGGAAAAAGATCGTAAAGTCACGGCTGACTTGGTGGTGCTTTGAAATCTGGTTTTCTTTCTGTCCATCTGGCTGGGGTGAAAAGGGTGGAGGAGCTGGGGGCTCCTGCAGCCTCCCCCCCGGACTTGCAGAGGGCCGGCTTGCTGCGGAGCCCACAGAAGGACAGTGGGTGCAACTGAGGTCTTCAGGCGCCCGCTGAGCACACGCAGGCGATTCCATGCTGCAAAGAGATGAATTCACAAAGGAGAAAGAGAAACTGTTAAGAGACAATAGAGCTGGGGACATGCAAACCCCAGGACAGCGAGTGTGTGTGGGGACTGTGCCCCTGGACGCTGCAGCTGAGTCGGGGTCACCTCTCCCTGGCACCATGGAAACAGTAATGTCAAAAATAACTGTTCTCAGCCAGGCACGATGGCTCACGCCCGTAATCCTAGCACTCTGGGAGGCCAAGACTGGAGGATTGCTTAAGGGTAGGAGTTCAAGACCAGCCTGAGCAAGAACGAGACCCCATCTCTACAAAAATATAGAAAAATTAGCTGGTGCACACCTGTAGTCCCAGCTTCTCAGGAGGCTGAGGCAGGAGGATCTCTTGAGCCCAGGAGTTTGAGGTTGCAGTGAGCTATGTTTGCACCACGGCATTCCAGCCTGGCTCACGGAGCAAGACCCTGTCTCAAAAATAAACAAAAAACAAACAACCATTCTCCATAGTGGCATGCTCCTCCCACGCACTTGTCCACTCCACAAGCGTCGTCGGGTGTGAGTGATGACGTCCTGGCCATGCGGTCCCATCACCACACTAAATTCTCAGGACAGTCCTGATAGGCAGGTTCCTGTCTTCTCATTTTATAAACGAGGACAACAAAGGGTCCGAGAGGCCAAATAATGCAGCCAGGAGGAGGGTTTGAGCCAGGCTCCTGTCCCCAAGCCTACACCCTGGACCCCTCAAGCCCCCCACGCGGGATCCTGGGGACCTTCCAACCCCACCGTGCTCAGCCCAGGACACATGGCCGCACTCCGCTTCTACATCCCAGAAACCAGGTGACGTCTCCCCTCCTTGTCCTGCTCTTAATTGCTGTTTTGTGGCAAAAAGTGCGCAGACAGCTGAGCCCTTCTCCTCATTTCCTGCTCCAAAATTCACAGTCCCCCTTCCCTCCTGGACCCAACAGAAGCAGCTGCTTCTGCTGCTCATGCCTCCCAAATTCGTCACCCCACGAATGCTCGCGAAAATGCAAATAAAAGTAAGACTATGATAGTTTTCGTAAATAAGCAATGAGGCAACTCAAATCTGATTTGGGCCGTCAGCCCAAACCACCAGAGAGATATTGATGTTGAAATATTTGCGTATGTTCTCGCGGAACATTTATTGAGAAGCGCTGGGCTCCAGTACAGCCTCCACATAAATTATTCACGATGGAATTCAGATGAACACCAAAGGGCCCCCACCGAGGGGCTGCCTCTGTTCCTTTCCATTTTTTTATTACCCCTGAAGAGCTAGTCTTGGCGTGTAAGGCCACGGGCCAGGCAGGTGGTGTGATCACCGGGGGATGGATTGCCGTGGCCGGACAGCACTGACCGTGTGACTGCGTCTCTTTGAGGAACCGCGGCTTTTCTCAAAGGATTTTCTCTGCGGGGGGACCGCGTGCTGACGTCCCCGCCCGCCTGCGAGCTCTGGTTTCCTGAGAATCACCGGGACATGTGAGTCCCTGTCTCTCCTGCTCTCATACCTGGAGAGGAAGCCGGTGGCTCCAGTCGGCACCGCCCGGGGACACTCACAGGGCACCTCGGCCCCAGGCTGGTAGATGTGCTCTGAGAGAGGGGGCAGGCGTTGTGTTTCTGTTAAACGAGGAGACGAAAGCTCAGAGATTATTATGGGCTGAACTGTGTCCCCCAAATTCATGTGCTGAAGTCTTAACCCTCAGTCCCTGTGAATGTGACCTTATTTGGAGAGAGGGTCTTCACAGAGGTAATTAAGTTAAAATGAGCTCACTAAGGTGGGCCCTGATCCAGCCCCTCCGGTGTCCTTCTAAGGAGGGGAGGAGGCCGTGTGGAGGGGGACACACCGTCTCTGAGCCAGGGACGGACGTCTCAGCAGGATCCAGCGCTGCCCATGCCGTGGTCTCCGGCTGCTGCCTCCGGGACCCGGAGAGAAAAACTCCTGTTGTCCGACTGCCCGGCTGGCAGGGCCAGGAAACCCACGGAGATGAGGTGACTTCTCAGGGTTCACTGTGGTGGAGGCGGATTTGATGTCCCGGCCGCGGAGTCCGGCCTGCTGGTGTCTTCGGGTTGGAGGATGTCGGAGCCGTGCCAGTGGCCCTGTGGCCGCATGAGGCCAGAGCGCAGCGTAAGAGGCGTTTAACCGGGACGCTGCTAGCGCCGTCGTTTTTTCCCTTTGACGAACTCCCTAATATCTCCGCAAATATCTATGGAATTAGTTTCACAGTTCACAGATGAATACGTGACTGCATGAGCACGTGAGTCCCACTTGCTCAGGATGACACTTTAGACACAAGGCTGTCCCAACGCCAGCCCTGTCGGTGTGGTGACGAGGTGTGACAGGTCCCTGCTGTCCCGTGACCTCCTCTGGGTCCTTGAGGCAGCTGCTGGGGGTGGGAGTGGGGCCCAGCTGAGGTCCCTGTGCCCTCGGAGACAAGGCTCCAGGGCCAGGTGGGCTCCTCTCCACCCACAGTGCTGGAGCCTCTGGGGGCCTGGTCTGGGGACAGTTGGGGTCTGCCCCCCAGCCAGCCCCGGACACGAGGGCAGCTACTGAGAGGAGAGAGGGTCCGGGGACGCTGCCCAGACTGTGGCTGCTGGGCAGCTGGGGACTCGCCCTCCCTCTCCCTGGCCTTCCCCGCGGGGCCAAGTCCGGGTGTGGCCGGGCGCAGCGGGCTCTTCCAGTGCCCCTCAGAGGGTCTCTAGGGGTTTTAAAATTTCCGTATTTTAGCATTATCAGTCACCTTCTTTTCCTTTAGGGAGAAACAGGTGATGCATTAAAATTTTTTTTGAAAGCCAAAAATCTATGATATTTATTAGATTTATGCTATAAATGTTGAACATTTCACAGAAAGGCATTGGGTCCTGAGAACCTTCCGGATCTTAGGCTGGGACACAAGTGCTCAAGCGGCGACTGGAAGTGAAGCAGGAAAGGGCTGGCCTGGCTCGGAGCCCGGTGTCCCAGCCAGCGTGACGTTGCCCCCGACGCCGCATCCATATGTGTGTGTTTTAATTTTCATCGTTTGTTGACACTTTCTGTTAGCATCTTGTTGAAGATTCCCAAGCTGCGTTGAGGACCCAGCCACAGAGCTTTCTGGAGTCCCTCAGTCTGGCTGGACCGAGAGCCGACCCCTGGCGGTCCCTGGAGTGGTTCCTGCCCTGGTGCTGTCTGGGGGGACATCCTTTCCCTCCATACTTCCCGGTGACCGACCTGGCCCCGGCTCTGGGGTCCGCCCGGCTGTCTCCCTGTCCTCCGCTCACCCGGCCACCCCCGTCCCCGCCCTGGACCCGGAGTGCTGTGTCCTGCTGTGTCCCGGCACCTCGGGGCCTGGTCACGGCACTGTCGCCTCCCTCCCAGGGCCTGCCCTAGGTTTGCTGTGACAGGGCCGCTGGCCTCTGCGTGGATAGCCCTCGAGCCAGCATGTGACGAGTGAGCTTCGGGAGGAGGGACGACGGCACTGGCATCTTAAAAAATCCGTTTGTTCGGCGCTTCCCCGTCTGTGCAGCGATGCCCTTTCCTTTCCCTGAAAAGCGCAGCGTTCGGGAGGGAGGGGGAGGCCCCGCCGCGGCTCTGGGGACTCAAGGATGGAGCCTGCGACAGATGTGCCAGGTCCCCGCACACCTGTTCTCATTTGCACAAAGCAGGGAGGTCTCTGTTTGTGTTTCTCTCTCTCCGTCCCTCCCACGCGTCCCCCACCCTGAGCCGGGCTCTGAGCTGTGGTCTAGACCAGAGGGAGTCCCGGCTCTGCTCCTGGACGCCACGTCCTTCATTTACAGAGCAGCAGAGAGGGACGTCTGGGTGCTGTCCCCGCCCCTGCCCGCACACCGCTGCACCGCGTGTGAGTTCATGTTCTGCCTCCCCGTGCCCGGAGCGTCCTGGTTCTGGGCCCTGCGCAGGGGTGGGGGTTGAGGGCAGAGGGATGGTCAGAGATGACACGGGCGAGGAGGGCGGGGCAGCCCTGGTCCCTGTGTCCCTCCTGGGGCCCTCGAGGTTGGCATGGCAGGCGCTGGGTCCTTGCTGGAGCCTCTCTGCTGTGCAGCGATGTGTGGTAACACATTCCTGGAACGCTTCCTCACCATCTGTCTCCCGAGCTAGATTATCTCGCTCTCCGAGAGAGGAGTTCCGATTTGCAATTGTAAATTGCCTTTTTTTGCTTCCCTTTTCCCTCCACATGCAGCGACTCTGATGGCTTGAAGGGGCTGTCGTGGTTTGCGGCGAGCCTGGCGTGTTTCCCTAGGCGTGTAGGAAGCAGGGCCGGCGAGGGGGCTCGGGGCACCCAGGGCCCGTCCAGGTGAGCTCAGGACCAGCGGAGCCGCAGGCCCCCAGGGTGTCTGGCGAGGGGCGTCCCCTTTCGGGAGACATGGAGGCTGCAACCCGGGTCAGGCCTGGGGCAGAAGCAAGGTCAAAGTCAAGGATAATGTCCAGGGGGAGTTGAGCTTGGTCCGAGGCCTGCAGGGGATGCTGCGCGTGCTGTGGGGTTCGAATAGACCCGGAGGAGGGAAGGGTCTGGGAGCCTGAAGTCCAGGAGCTGCTCTCTGGAACCACAGGAGCGGCCGGCCTGTCCCCCTGGGGTTTCTCAAAGGTGTCAGGTGTGTCTCCAGGACTACACCAGAGGGGCTTCGCTCAGTTTTTAAAACCACATTCCATCGTGGCTCCCACGGCTTCCAACAAGCCCCTCCCATGTCCTCATGTTGCCTGAGATGCCGTTTCCCTTACACCCCCCCATCCCTGCCCCACGCCCGTGCCCCACCCACATGCCCCATCCCCTGCCCTGCACCCCGCCCCCGCCCCACGCCCCATCCTCACCGACACGCCGTCTTCCACCCGTTCCCAGCCTCCTCCTCCCATCCGTGTGGTCTGGGTTTAATTTCAGCAAACACAGGCTGCTCCTCTTCCCACTTGGGATGAGACCTGGCAGAAATGTCACAGCCTCCCTCCTCCTACCAGCCGAGGAAAGCAGAAATCAATAGGCAGCGCGCGGGGTCTGATTAAGCCCCTGAAAAGTGCGCATCTCCCTCGACTGTGTCATCCCCACGTTAGTCTCAGCCCTGGCGCTCACAGCGCTCCTGACAACAGCATCTTCCCCCGAGTGGCTTCACTCTCAGAAAGGGAGAAATGACTCCTGCAACCCACGGGGTGCAGAGGGGAGTTCTCAGCCCCAAACCCGGGCCGTGGCACTGGTGTGAGGTCAGGGCATGGCTGTGCTGATAGAGAAGCCACGTCCCACCCTCGGTGTTCCCGATGAGTTTGAGTCTGGAACATCCCTCTGCCGTCTCCTCCGTACGACGGGGCAGGTACCACGGCCCCGACTCCAGGGTGCTTGTCCGGTGCTCGCTGGAGCCCTGAGCTCCGTGTCTGTGTTGTGGATTTGTTTCCCTTCTGGTCTTAGAAGAATGACCGAAATGTGACCTTGGCAGCCCATGGATCTGCGTTGCACCCTCGCCTGGCCCCTCGCCAGCTGCGAGCTCAGGCTGCTTCCGCTGCGCCCTGCGGTCTGCGCAGGAGGTGGACGCGGGAGTAAGCAGCACGGCGTGCACGGCTCTCGGCGTGTCTGGTCCACGGCAGACGCTCCGTGACCGGAAGTAAGAAGGGCGCTTGGTGCTTTTCCTGGGCAGCTGCTGCGCTTTACGGTGTCCGTCTGCACAGCTGGGGCTACGTTAGGCCCCTCCAGCAGGTGGGTAGGAGTTTGCTGCACACGTCTGGGTCTGGATTCCTCCCTGCTTCCATCTTGCCTTTGCTGTCACAGGCCCTGTCTCCGCATCTACGCGTGACTGTCCACCCGCCATGGGGGATTCTACCCTGACCCACTCGCTCAGTCCCTCAGTTACTGCTCAGGGGTCTGTCGTTGCCATGGCCGTGCCTGGGCTTTGCGTGAGGTCGGAGCCTAAGAATGGCTACAGCAGAGACGGGACCGGGAACGCATCGTGCGTGGATGGCGGCATTATCCGTAACCGCCATGGCCTGGAGCAGCCGCGACATCCTTCAGCAGGTGAGTGGGTAAACACGCTTGGCACGTGCAGACAAGGGAATATTACTCAGTGCTGAAAATAAATGAGTTATCAATCCATGAAAAACCACGGAGAAACCTTGAATGGATGTTACTAAGTGAAAGAAGCTAATCCAAAAAGGCTACGCTCTGCGTGACTCCAACCCTGTGGCCTTCTGGAAAAGGTAAAAAGATCGGCGGTTGCCAGCGGTTGGGGGGGTGGGAGGGACAAGTGGGCAGAGCACAGAGGATTTTAGGGCAGTGACACTCTTCTGTGTGACGCTATAACGGTGGACACATGTCATTAAACTTTTGTCCAGATCCATTGAACATACAGTGCCAAGAGAGAACCTCGTCAGACTGTGGACGCTGCGTGATCAGGTTGTGTCGGGGGGCAACGCAGAGTCGGGGGCTATGTACGCAGGGACGGGGGTGTACGGGGACTCCTTGTACCTTCTGTTCAATTTCATTGTGAGCCCAAAACTGCTCTAAAAAAATAAAGTCCATTAAATAAAAAGCAACCAGAGGCTGGGTCAAGCTCTGTGATAAAGGTATGAGGAGAAGGAGGAGGAGGAAGGAGAGAGATGAAAAGATGAACGGGACAGTCGGGGGGTGGTGGGGGGTTCTTGCCTTTGCCCTGCGAGAGGCTCCGTGGCAGAGGCAGCAGGGCGAGGGCTGGGCGGGGGGCGACAGGAGAAGGGCCTTGGACGAGGAGTCGGATCCACGACCATGGTCCCCGAGGGACTGGCGCAAGGTTGGCACCCTTTGCTCTCTGCGTGATACGTCTTCGCATGTGATTCCCATCGGGACGGCACCACACGGCCTCCTAGCTCGTGTCCGGGTTACATTTGTAAATTGAGTTTAATCCCTCCGGGCCAGACAGAGGTGGGTGTAAATATAGAAATCATACGAACTGAGAACCCCGCTGGATTGAAAATGTCCTTGTGTGGTGGCCCAGTGTGACATCTCCCACCTGCTGGGTGCTCGGTGAGGGGCCTTCGAGCCCTCCCTCCCCCAGGAGGAGCAGCAGCGGATCTGGGCTGGTGACTCTTCTGTGACAGGGGGAGCTGCTCTTCGTCCTGCTGAGCAGAGCTGTGCTTGGGTCTGGTCTCCGTCGCTGCCTTTGTCTCCCCCGTGCAGATAACGGAGCATCGATGGTATTTGACGCCCACAGCAGTAAACACGCCTTTACTTTTGCACATATATAAAATCAATTGTGGGACCCGCCACGGGACCCTTGCAGTCAGATCGGACAGCTCGCTGTCCATCAAAGACATACACTCTCCTTCTGAACTGCGGAGACGCTACTGGGAATCGGCTTTTCAGGCAGGGACCACGGTTCCCAGCCTCTGTCACATCTAGGTGGGGCCACGTGCTTGAGTTACGGATACAGAAACATGGGCAGCAGTGATGTTTGTCCACACGCCTCGCCTGAACAACCTTCGTTCTCTGCCCTCCCCATCCAGTGGGGGCTGGGGCTGACCCCGTAAGGGACTCCTTTGCCCAGAAAGTGGCCCCGGAGCTTGTAGGGCAGCTGCGTACTGGCCGGGAAGACCCATTTGGACTTTATCTGAGCAAAACCCAAAGTGCTGTAGTGTCAAGCTGTTGTATAATGTTTGGGTTTGTTTGACTGTAACAGTCGGCATCACCTTCACTAATCCACACTAACACGACAGGAGAAGCTTCTGTTGGGTGTAGGTGATATGCGCTATTTTTCATCCTGAATTAGAGATTCACAACAGCACTGCCAAAGGACAGTAGAGTGAAAAAATCAGAGCTACAGTGACTGGAGTTTCTGTCTCTGCAACGATCGTAGCACTGAGCCGTCGGAGTGGAGGGAACCTCTCTGCATGAGTTGTTACTAAACACAGGCCCGGCCGCTGTAACCAAGGAGGGGTGTCCCAGTGGCAGAAATGCGGATGCTTCTTCCTCTCACACGTGACAGTCCAAGCACAAGCCGTTCAGGACCATGTGGAGCTGCACGTTGAGGGGCCAGTCTCCTGTCTTGCTGTCTCTGAGTCCAGTGTGGCTGCCCCTGCTCCGGCTGTTATTGCTACACCCCAGCCAGGGGCAGGGGGACAAAGAAGGGGAGAGCTCAGGGACGGCTCTGGCCCTGCGCAGTGCGTTGGCGGAATCTAGTCACGTGGCCGCAGACAGCTGCAGGGACGTGGGAAAGGGAGTCTGGGCTGCTTGGCCCCGGGGCCGGCAGAAACTGCGGTACGGCAGAGGGGAATTCTCGTCTTGGTCACTTCAGGCTGCTGTAGCAGGTCACCACAGACTGAGTGGTGACAGCCAACACTTGTTTCTCGCAGTTCTAGAGGCCAGAGGTGCGAGATGAAGGTGCTGGCGGATTCGGAGTCTGGCAGAGAGAGACAGCAACGCGGATTTAATCCCAGCGATTGAGGCTCACAGACGTGGAAGGGGAGCCGTGAAGGCCAGTTTCAGGGAGCCCAGAGGTGCAGAGATGCCGGGGAAGCCCCGCAGGTGTCCTTGGCTGCTCTCAGCACCGCGGGAGAGAACAACTCTCAGGAGAACTGGAAACACCCAACCACAGCTGCCACCGGAGGGGGACTCTGCCCCTTCTCCCTCAGCCCCGCGCCGGGTGTTGGTGGCTCTCGGAGCCAAATCTAGCCTGGAGCCCCATGGGGGGTCTGGGCAACTGGGGAGGAAGTAGGGGTGACAGGGACGACGCCAGTTGGCACAGATGACCCTATCCACGCTCCGCCTATTCTGTTCTCTCAACCCCGAAGAGCAACTGGTCCACTGGAAGAATTTATCACTCAAAGGGCTTCCAGGTGGTGACAGTTCCGTTTCCTCTCCTGGATAACTTGCTCCCAGTGGGTATTCTATGTCTTGACCCGGGACTGAGCCCCCGCAGGGCTGGGCGTGGGATCGACACTGGGCCCCACCCAAGGCCAGCCCCGCCCGGTGCAGCCTGTGCTGGCTTCGTCCTCGTCCACTCAAGCTCTTTGCTTGGGTGACTTTCTCCCCTCTCTGCATCCTCAGCTACCGCCGCTCTCCGTGGCTCTCCTATCTGCGTTTGAGCGTGCTGCAATGCCCGGGCTGGGGAAGCCTCGCGCCGCCCAGCCCTGCTGGTGCTGCCCGTTTCTCTGCTCCCCTCGGCCTGGGAGTCCTCAGGAGAGCAGCCTGCAGGCGTTCCCTCCATGTACCCGGTTCGCCTGGCTACCCACCCACGGCCACAGTGCCAGGGCAGCCCTCTGTCCTGCTCCCATCTGACCCTGCAACAGCCTTTCGCAGGCTGGGCCCTTCCCCCTCCTTCCCGGGGCCGAGGAGCTCCCTGTCTGCTCCTTCCTCGTGCCTGTCCTTGGTTCCGCTGCCCTTCTCAGCACCCCACTTCCAGCCCGTCCCTCCGCCGTGTGACCTTCCTATGGGCTCAAGTTCAGGGAACATGTTTCCCAGACCCGTCGATGTCAGGCGTAGCCGTGTGACCTGCTCTGCCCAAGGGAATTTTATCAGACACGGCACAAGCAGAGGCCTTAAATGTGGCCCTGAGGCTTGGCAAGCCCTCGGTAGCCTGTGGCCTGCCACTCAAGGAATGTGCCCCGGTGGCTGCCATTCCCGAGCGTGGAAGCCCCGGGAACCCCCAGAAGACCCGCAGCCGCCCGGCAGAGGTGCAGACCTGTGACCCAGAGCAGTCGCTGCCTGCAGTCACGAGCCACTGAGTCTCGGAGTGGCTTGTTCAACAGCGTTACTGTAGCAATGACTGACTGATATGTAAAGCAACTGAATTTTGTTTTTATTTTTGTCACAGTAGCGCAGCTCTGCGTGTCCTGCCTGTGACAGATGTCCCATCACTTCTTCCTCTGACAGTCTTTCCATTTTCAGTTTGTCATTTCAAGAACGCGGAGTCATTGTTTATTCCTCCTCCTCTTTCTTCCCCCTGCTGTCACTACGTCAAAGCGATTCCTGAGTTGGTCTCTCCACGGCCACTGCCACCCCCGTCCGGCTCCCCCGCCCCCACCGGGACTGCCGTACCAGCCCCCGCCTGCCGCCCCCTCCACACCCCCGTCCGCCTGGGTCCTCCCGGCCACGGTTTCCGCACCCCTGCCTCCCCGCACCCCTGCCTCCCTGCACCCCTGCCTCCCCGCACCCCTGCCTCCCCTCACCCCTGCCTCCCCTCTCTCTCCCCTCGCACCTGTGCTTCCCTCCCAGCTGCCTTCTGTTTCAGTTTAACCCCGTGGCCCAACTCCTGTGCCTGGAATGTTCTCTCGCCATCCCCTGTGCAGTGGGCGCCGCCGCCTCATCTGGCATTGTCCCCACAGACCATCTCCCCGGAGAGATTGGCAACTGCTGCCGACAAAGACAAAGCACAGATCTGGGCTTTTTTATTCAAAAGGATTATGCAGGGCCGGGGGAGCTGGGGGGGCACCACTGCCTGGGTGCTGGGCCCCCCTGGAGCGCAGTCAGCCCCGGCCCTGCAGAGGAGCCCCCTGAAATCCCAGCTGAGCTCCGGGTGGGCGGAGGAAGAACTTCCCACCAGCAAGGTCAGGCCCTCGGGGGAGGAATCGGGGAACTCCCATCCCCAGGGGCGGCTTCAAGAACTCGAGGGGACGGGAAGAGCATGTTTGGGGCACATGACCTGGAGCACCTTGCCCCCGCCGGCCTCAGCTCACCCCTCTGGAACTCTAGGGTTTTGCGTTAAAGGAGGTCCACTTTCCCCGCCGCCTGCCAAGCCCAGCGTGCCTGGGAATGGGGCCTGGCCACCTCGGTCTTTGTCTTGGCCAGTGTCTGCAGGCTCCCAAATGCTGGGCCTCGTTCATGTCCCCCCAGTACGACAAAGGAAGGGACCCAGGAACCGTGGCCTGGCATCACCCAGACGCATTTGGCTCCCCCTTGCTCCCTTGACCCCGGAATGTCTCTGCTGCTGACAGTCGAGGCATCCACCCTCTTTCCTGCAACATGCGTGTGTTTGACTTCTTGCCTCTTCTCCCCTCGACCTTGTCACTCCTGGGGTCGGGGACTGGGCGTGAGCCAGGCTTTCCCCCAGCTGCCCAGAGGGGGCCTTGTATTCAGTAGGTGCTCAGTACGTGGTGCATGTTGATTCCGTTTGATCAAAACTGCACGTTGACTCTGTAAGGTACAAATGTGGGAGGCGGGTTACGCCCCGGGAAGGACATGCTCATACTCCACGCCTGGCTGTGTGGGGAGGAGGCCGTGGGAGTCTGTCGTTCCGCCGGGAGGCACCAGAGAACCGATTCCTTCCCGTGTGGACCTGGAGGATGCAGCATCATTTTCTCCTCCCTCCCTCAGAGAGTCTCGGGGCACTTTCTCTTCCCATTTCCTCTGAACGCAGCGTTCACCTGGAGGATGCAGGTAGACCTCCCGGAGCAGAGCTCACCTTTGCAGCGTCAGGACGGTGCCTGGTACCGACCCGGCTGCGGGGGCTGTGCTGGGGGGATGCCGCCCACGCACGGGCTCAGGGCAGCGCTGTCCATACCCGCTTCATTGCATCTGGGCGCCTCCTTTCTCCTTAGTCCTTTGTGAAAACAGCTTAATACTCAGACACTTGGCAGACAGCGGCCCTGGTCGCTCTTGCGGTGTGGGGCGGGGCGGGGCTGGTGCACACCCTGCGATGGTGCAGGAGAGAGAACTGCCAGTCAGCCGTGCTGTGCTCAGAATCCTTACTTGGTCACCCCAACCTGCAGGGCAGGGATATGTCTCACTCTCTGCAGACGAGGACTCTGAGGCTAAGAAAAGCTCTGGTGACTTGCCTCAAGACCCACGGCCAGCACACGTCAGCACCAGGATTTGAATCTTCTCTTCAACGCCTCTGTGCATGCCCATGTGTGTGTATGCATTCATGGGTGTGCATGCACGAACACGTGTGTACATGCATGCATGTGCGTGAGCATGTGTGCCTGTGTGTACATACATGGATGTGTGTTTAGATCACACTACCTTCCATCATTTGTTGAGCAGCCATCCTGGCCGTGTGTGCCCCAGAGTGGATTAGGACACGCAGGACAGCCCTGAGCCCTGGGGTGAGGACCCTGGGAGGCCCTCGGAGCAGGAGGAGCTTGGCAGGAGGAAGCTGTGCCCTCACCCCCAGGCCTTGGCACGCGTACAATCTCTCTCTCCCCAGCCTGTCAGTGGCCTGGGGCTACTGCCAGCCTCTGACCTGGTGTCAGACCTGGGTCCCCCTGCCCCCAGCACCACTCCAGGCCTGGAGGCACAGCATGGGGTGTGTGGACAGGGGTTCCTGGGGGCTCCTGTCCCCAGTCACCATCCCAACTAATCCCTTCCTTCCACTGTGTGGTGTTTTTTTTATTTTATGTCCTTCAACATAGGACTGGGCTGGCCACACCTTGAGGGCCGGCACCTGCCGATAGCCCCATGGGGATAGAGGTTTTGGGTCACTGGCCTCTAGCTGCGTGTCCTGAGCACCTCCCTCCCAACCCCGTAGCCCCCCGATTTCCCCCCATTCCTGGCTGCATTATTACACCCATCCCCCACCCCCAGGGGTGGGATCCCAGCCTTAGGGCAGCAGCCCAGGGCCTGCGGGCCGGGCCAGGGCGGGCTCCTCTGCCTGCAAGTTGGAGTGAGTTTCTCCAAACTTGGGGTAACAGCCGTCTTCCCCTTGCTGGTGCGTGACTGTCACTTCCCGCACAAACCAAACATTTTAAACCATCCTCATTTAATTCTGCTAATTTAGGAGGAATGGCAGCGATAATTTGCTCAAGTTGCTGCGTCTCTTTGAGACATTAATATTCTGATTCCGAGAGGGATCTGTCTGAATTCCTCAGTTACAGATAATGCAATTATATTTCTAAATTCTTCCCCTAAATTAGTACAGATGGTTAAAAATACTCTCGCCTTTTAATTAATCTTTTGAACAATAGTCTTATGAATACAAATGGATCATTATCCCCTTCCACAGATGTTGTGGGGGAGTGAGGGACGGTCACAGATTCCACTGTGGTCCTGGGCCCGCAGGTGCCGGTCGTGGGGTCTCAGTGAGGTTTGGGGGTAGCTGACCGGGGTGGAAATAGGCCCCCGGCAGGCTGTCTATGCTTTCTGCTCTTCAGCCCTGTTGGGCCCTCGGTTGTGCCTTTTGCCTCACGTGGGGCTGAGAGAGCCGCCCTTTGCCCGGTGAGCCCTGGGCCATCCCAGGACCCTTTCAGTTGGAGAAGGAGCGTCGAAAGGATCTTTCAACCCTTCCGTTACGGTGCCACGTCTCTCTTTGCCACTTCCTGATCTGCTTGGGACTCCCTTGTCCTCCTTCTAGGCTCAGCCCAAATGTTTCCTCTGCTGTGAGGCCGCCCTGACATTTTCCTCTGTGTGTGTGTGTGTGTGTGTGTTTATGTGTGCGCATGTGTGTGAGCATGCATGTGTGTGCATGCAAGTGTGTGTGGATGTATGTTTTGTAGCGAGCTCTGTGTGTGAGCATGCATGTGTGCGTGTGTATGTATGTTTTGTAGAGAGCTTTGTGTTAGGTACCATGGCTGAGAGGAGGCTGCTGTTATTTGTGTGCTATTTGAGCTCTACAGACTGCAGGCAGCCACAGGTTTTCTTTGTGTCTCTAGACCCTAACATGGGGCTGGCCCCGAACAGGGTCAACTACTTGTTGAGATTACTATGTTTGGCCGGGCATGGTGGCTCACGCCTGTAATCCTAGCACTCTGGGAGGCTGAGGTGGACGGATCATTTGAGCTCAGGAGTTTGAGACCAGCCTAAGCAAGAGCGAGACCCCGTCTCTACTAAAAAATAGAAAGAAATTAGCTGAACAACTAAACATATATAGAAAAAATTAGCTGAGCATGGTGGTGCATGCCTGTAGCTGCAGTTACTTGGGAGGCTGAGGCAGGAGGATCGCTTGAGCCCAGGAGTTTGAGGTTGCTGTGAGCTAGGCTGACACCACGGCACTCTAGCCCGGGCAACAGAGTGAGACTCTGTCTCAAAAAAAAAGAAAAAAAGAAATCACTATGCTTTAAAATTCAAAGCCAAATTCCCTGGACTACATCAAAATTACAAACTCCTGTGCATCAGTGGACACTATCAAAAGAGTGAAAAGGCAACCCACAGAATGAGAGGAAATATTTGCAAATCATGTATCTCATAAGGAGTTAATGTCCAGAATATTTAAAGAACTACGACTCAACAACAACAAAAACAACTCGATTTAAAAACGAACAAAGGACTTCACTGGATGTTTCTCCAAAGAAGAGGCACACGGCCGGGAAGCCCGTGGACAGATGCTCAGCATCGCTACTCATTAGCAAATGCAAATCAAAACCTCGATGTGCTAGCACTTCACATGCGTTAGGATGTGATTATAAAACCCAGAAGATAACAAGGTTGGCAAGGACATGAGGAAACTGGAAGGCTGGTGTGTTGCTGGTGGGAATGTGACATGGTGCAGCCACTGAGGAAAACAGTCCGGTAGTTCCTCAAAAAGTTGAAAGTAGAATCCCCACGTTACCCAGCAATTCCCCTTCTGGGTATGTGCCCAAAAGAATGGAAAACAGGATGCAAACGATGTGTGTGTCCCGTGTGCAGAGCAGCGTAGTTCCCAGCACCACAAGGGGAAGCCATCCACGTGTCCACTGGAGGGGGATGAGACACAGAACCTGGTCCACCGTGCAGCGAGATATTATTCAGCCCGAGCAAGGCAGGATGCTGGGATGCCTGTTTCATGCCGAGGGCAATAGGCCAACACCGAAGGACAGATGCCGTGCAATTCCACCGTGCGAGGTCCCCAGAGTAGTCAGATCCACAGAGACAGACAGGGGACGGTGGGTGACAGGGTGGGGGGGATGGGAGTTGGTGTTTGATGGGGACAGAGTTCTGGATGGGAAGAGGCAAACTTTTGGAGACAGATGGCATGATGGTGGTACAGCAAGGTGAATGTCCCTAATGCCACCGAACTGTGCACTTAGATGTGGTTAAGATGTTGCAGGGGAAGAAAACTCTCTCCCTTACTCTCTTAGGGTCTCCAGCGGGGCCTGAGAATTAAAGGAACTTAAGATGGATTAACAGAGAAAAGAACACAATTTTGTTGGAATTTTGCATTTACATAGAAACCCTCACAAGAAAATGAAGACCCAAAGTGACCAGGACAGACACTTATGTACCTTTGAGACAGAGAAGTTAGTGAAGAAATGACCAGATCAAGGGTTTGGGCTGTGGGGGGCAGTGTGTCGGGCAGAAGTGGCTAGGAGCTGTGTTGGGGGAAACTTCTGGAAGACAAGAGTTGTCTCAGTGGGCTCGTTTACAGACCCCCGTCAGCCTTGACTCCAGTCTCCCGCGATGGGCTGTTCTGCTTTTCCTGGTGTGGGGAGGCCCTTCTCATGCACGTTGTATCACCTGTTTTTAGGTAGAAAAGCAGAGGTCAGAGACCTGCATTGCTCCCACCTGTGTCATTGTCACGTGGCCACATTTCCCTGTGTCTGTCTTCAAGTGGCCACGTTTCTCTGTGCATCTGTTGTCATGTGGCCATCTTGTTGTAAGGACCCCAGTCATTTGCAGTGGGGACCACTGTTGGGAGCGGTCTCTGATTACGGGTGAGCACATAGCCAATAGAATCATTGCTGGGAGCCTTGTCAGGGCCCTCTACCAATCACTTCCCGCCACGACTACCTGCAATGGTATATAAGCCCACTGTCCTTCCTGTTCGGGGTCTCTCGCCATGTAACTAGACTAGATACCTCATTAAACTGCTGTTGGAAGAACTCCAGTTTGTTGCGTCGTCCTTGCAGGCGAGTGCGGCGCGACAAGTGGTGCCGAAACCCGGGAACTTCTCGCACCGGCGGAGACGACCTCTTTGGAGGTGAGTTCAGAACCACAGCAGCTGGGGCGGCTTTATTTTGGACCCCTGCCCTCTTCTGACGCCGGCACCGGGTGCTTGTGACCTACCCCATGGGGAACTCTCCTAGTTGTCACCTGTTGCGGGCCCTGCGGGGTCTTCTGGCCTCCCGGGAGCTTCGTATCCCTGACCGTGTCCTGCGCCATTTTGTGCAGGACGTGGACCGGGTGGCCCCATGGTTTCTCCACTCGGGGTCTTTAACGATTCCGAGTTGGGATAAGCTAGAGCAGGACCTTCGCCGTGCCCGAGAGTCTGGTCCCCTTTGGGAGTGTGTTCTCCCTGTGTGGGCACTGGTGCGCTCCTGTTTAGAGGACGACCGTTGCAGCGGTCCGGTCCGGGAAGGTCAGCAAGTACTCAGTGATTATCAAGATAGTATGTCTGAGAGAGGCAAAGTGGGTCCGGCTCGGCCGGGGCGGCCGAGGAAAAGGCCGGAAAGGAAACGTAAGTCCACGGGTAAACAGGAACGGCGGGGACGCCCGCCGCCTGAAAGGGACATGGAGGAGGTGGCTCTCAAAATGGCCTCCCTCCACATGTCGGCTTCCTCTTCTTCCTCTTCTTCCTCTCGTCCTTCTTCTTCCTGTTCTTCTTCATCGTCTCGCTCTTCTTCCCGTTCGCGTTCTCGCGAGGCGGAGGAGGGGCTGTCTCCGCAGGAGAAGGCGGAGCTGGAGGAGGCGGCGGCTAGATATGAGGCGGAGCGTAATCGCCCGCCCCCGTACGCTACTGCCCCTCCTTTTCCCGTTGCGGGACCCGCCCCTCTAAATATGGAGGGCGGAACCTCGTTTGTGCCTCCCCGAGCTAGAAAGAAGATACAGAGGGAGTTTGCTTTCCCCGTCTTTGAGGACGCTAATCAACATCGCTTTCACGAACACCTAGATTACAAGCAACTAAAAGCTTTGGTTGAAGCTGTCAAGGCTTATGGGTGCAATGCCGCTTACACCCGTGGCCTACTGGAACGGCTAAGTGCGCATGCCATGACCCCCAGTGATTGGGCTGGTACCGCGCGGGCCTGTCTATCCATGGGGCAATATTTAGATTGGAAATCCATATAAATTCTTGGGCAGTACTCTGTTGTATCTTCCCAGGAGACATAGATAACCATTACCCTAAACATCCCCTTCTTCAGTTTGCACTTCGCAATCAGCTTATCTTTCCTCATCTGACTTCCCCTGAGCCTCTAATTGGGGCTACCATTGTTTATACTGACGGGTCATCCACAGGCACCGGTAGCTATGTAATCAATGATCAGGTGTTTACGGCCCGCTTCGCTTACTCTTCTCCCCAGCACGTTGAATGTGCTATCGTTGAATTGGTTCTCCGAACCGTGCCAGAGCCCCTTAATATAATCTCTGATTCTGCTTATGTTGTTCAGGCTGTCCGTCACTTGGAAACAGCCCATTCTCTTAACTCTCGCAGCACGGTGTTCTCCTTATTCTGTGCTATCCGTGCTGCCATCCATTCGCGCCGGTCCCCATTTTTTATAACGCACATTCGGGCCCATTCCCTTTTGCCGGGCCCCATGGCACGCGGCAATGGCCTGGCGGATCATGCCACTCACGCTTATTGGGTTGGCTCTCCGTTGGAGGCAGCTCGCCAGTTTCATTCTCTATACCATACTCCTTCACTGACGTTACGTCTCAAATTTGGCCTCTCGCGGGCAGCCTCACGCGATATTGTGCTGCAGTGCGCAGCCTGTGCACCTTTTCGTCCAGCACCTCATGTAGGTGTCAATCCTCGTGGTCTTCGGCCACTCCACTTGTGGCAAATGGACGTCACTCATTACTCCTCCTTTGGCACTCTTTCTTATGTCCATGTTTCTGTTGATACCTGCTCTGGCATAATTCATGCCACTCCCTTGACAGGTGAAAAGGTAAGTCATGTCATCACCCACTGCTTAGAGGCTTGGGCTGCCTGGGGTAAACCTCAGGTTATCAAAACTGACAATGGCCTTGCCTATACCTCACAAGCTTTTCGTCAATTCTGCACACGCCTAGGCGTGGAGCACCGCACGGGCCTTCCCTACAACCCCCAGGCCCAGGGTATCATAGAGCGTGCCCATGGCACCTTAAAGGCCTATCTCAAAAAACAAAAGGGGGAGACGGGGACGAGCCCTTTGGGCTTACGTACCCCTAAGCCTGTGCTCTCTCTCACCTTGTTCCCTTTAAATTTTCTTTTGCTGGATGATCAGGGGCGCTCTGCTGCGGACCGCCACGCCAACCCCGGTTCCCCTTTATCAGAGCAGGTCTTGTGGAAGGATGTCCTGCTTAACAAATGGAAAGGCCCGGATCCGGTTGTGAGCCGGTCCAGGGGAGCTGTCTGTGTTTTCCCGCAGGACACTCCTGATCCAGTGTGGGTCCCGGCATGCTTAACGCGGCGAGTGCAGCGGTTGGCGGATGTGGAGGATGCAGATGATGGGGCGTCCGCTGCCGGGGATGCTGCTGCTCCTGACCTTTCTGCTGCTGGCCGCATCAGTGACGACGGACCGGCGCTGGGCCATCCTGTCGGTGTTCCCGAGACCGATGCCGGTGACCCATGATGTCCAGATCTTCCCCCGGCTGTTCGCTACTAATGCCTCTTTGGGCCTTGCCAATCTTACATGGAACTCCTCCTCAACATTTGAGACGTCGGTCCACGCTATTCAGCAGCGTAATCTGTCTTTCCCCTCCACACCTGTTTGCCTCTGGCCCCCTTTTATCTGGATCACTGCTACTTCCTCTGGTCCTGGTGTTCTCAATTGCTCCACGGCAAACTGCTCCTATGCCCGTTGCTGGAATGCCTCCAGCCAGTCCATGGCAATTGTTGCCCGTATGCCTCGGCATATTCCTTGGCCGGTGGAGGCTCCTAGCTTCTTGACCCTTTTCCGACAGCGAAGAGATTTTGGCGTTACTGCAGCTGTAATTTCCACATTGGCAGTGACTGCCGCACTGGCAGCCGCTACGGCTGCAGCGGTAGGCTCTGTTCAGACAGCACAGACGCTGAACAACCTATCGGCATCTGTGGCTACAGCTCTGGACACACAATCCGCCGTCAACGCGCACCTGAAGGGTGGTATCATGATACTGAACCAACGTGTGGACTTGGTCCAGGAGCAAATAGATGCCTTATGGCAGCTGGCACAGCTGGGCTGCGAATGGCGTTTCACAGGACTATGCATTACCGCGGTACCGTTTGATAATGCTTCCGCCGCGGCCAACAAGTCTCGTCAATTATCTGCTATGTTGACAGGACACTGGTCTAGTCAATTTACCGCCTTGACCCGGCAGTTGCAATTGGAAATCACCCACATTAACTCCACACGCCTGGACTTGACAGTGACCAATGGTCTCTTTCCTACATTTCAGTCAATAGTCCGAGGACTTCGGGACTGGGCTGGCCTGGGGTCCCTAGGGTTCATGGGGATCCTGGGAGCAGGTTTCGTGATCTGGGGGTTCCTGCGCGTTCGTGCACAGCGCCGCAGGGACCGAGTGGTGGTTACCTAAGCCCTAGCCGCCCTCGAGTGTGGTCAATCCCCTGGCATCTGGCTACAAATGTTACGCTCCAAAGGTCAAGACCGCCTCCCCTCTCGCACAGCGTGACATGGCCCATGCACTCTGAGGGGTTTCCCCATTGCACCAGATTGTGGCGTGTCACCCCCTTACCAGCCGTTGCACCTCCCAGAGTCTCTGCTCATTGCACGGGAGACGGTGGCCTTTGCACCTGCTTCAGGGACTCCACCCCCTGGATCCGGACCTTGAGGTTGGAGTCCCCAAAGCTTGTGTTGCAAAACAAAAGGGGGAGCTGTTGGGAGCGGTCTCTGATTACGGGTGAGCACATAGCCAATAGAATCATTGCTGGGAGCCTTGTCAGGGCCCTCTACCAATCACTTCCCGCCACGACTACCTGCAATGGTATATAAGCCCACTGTCCTTCCTGTTCGGGGTCTCTCGCCATGTAACTAGACTAGATGCCTCATTAAACTGCTGTTGGAAGAACTCCAGTTTGTTGCGTCGTCCTTGCAGGCGAGTGCGGCGCGACAGACCACCCTCCAGCATGACCTCGTCTGAACCAATTGCATCTGCAATGGCCGAGTTCCCTATAGGGCACGTCTGAGGGCCTGGGGGTTGGGTCTCCAACGTATCTTTTTCAGGGGACACAGCTCAGTCACCCCAGGGTGAGCATGGAGAGCTGTCACTCATCGTTTGCTTGTTCATTCGTTCACCGTGTTTAGGGGTCACCTTCCTGCTCACCGTCTGGGTGCTGGCGTCTGGAGATGCTCCCGGCAGATGTGGCTCCTGCCTTCGTGGAGCCCTGGGTCTAACAGGCAGGATGACAGCAAGCCCCTCCTCATGTTGTGACCCGCCCCCCAGCGGCCCCGGCCCGGGTGTGGCCACCATCCTCTCCCTGTCCCACGCAGGGCCGGGAACGTGGCTCTGGGCATCCCCAGGGCCGAGCCCCACACGGGCACCCCCAGATTGGCCCTTGAATTCACAGCAGGAGGTGACGTCCCAGGCAGATTGGAAGGACAACAACCCAGTGACTCAAAAAGTGCATTTAAAATAGAAGCCTCAGGGGACCAGGGGACTGGCGTTGCCGAGGGCCCGGCCGTACCAGGGACTCTGCTGACGGGTCTTGGATCTTGTGCCATTTTCTCAAGGGTTGGGCAGCCACATGCGTGTGCTCAGCTCTGGCTCTGTGGTCACTAGCAGGCTGATCCTGGGTCAGATGTTTAACTTCTCAGCCTCAGTTTCCTCATCTGAGAAATGAGGTGACAGTAGTCCCCACCTTGAAGGTTTGTGGTGAGGTTTGATGCGTGAATGTCGAGCAGCCCTTACCCCGTTGCAGGGGCCTGGGGTGAGGGGAGCCATGGCAGCCCCCACGCCCAGGGCTGGGCACTGACCTGTCCATTCGGGAGCCCAGGTCTGGGGTGCATGGCCTGTCCAGTGTGGTGCCCGGATGGAAGGAGGACGTCTCATTCCTTAGCAGGTGGGGTGAGAGGGTGTGGCTGGCGAGGCGCAGGGGTTTAGCTCTCCTCTTTGGCTGTTGCTAGTGTCCCCTGTTTCCAGGTGGGCGGCAGCAGTTCAGCCAGGAAAGGGGGCGGCTCCAGGGCCCCCGCAAGGTGTGGGCAGCCAAGGTGCCTGCAGGGGATGAGTTTGCACAGCGGGGGTCAGGCCGGGGTGGGTGGAGCAAGGAGACTGTGGCAAGGAAGCCTCCTGTGTCCACGACGGGAACGTAAGCCCTGGCCAGATCCCCCACGCAGGCGGCACCCGGCAGGGCGAGAGACCCCTCAAGCCCCTCTTCTCAAGGTGAGGAGGGAAGGAGCCCACAGCCTGAGGCCCCCACGGCCTGGCATTGCCTCTGAGCTGCTCACGTGCAGGGCGAGCCTCCTGGCTGTGTCGGGCCTGGCTCCGGAATCCCCTCGGGGGGCACTTCCTTCCCTTCCTGCCGCTGAGCTATCTCACCCCTGCCCTGCCTGCGCCCACCCTCAGCTCAGGCTCTGTGACTCGGAATGCAGATGGCACAAGTCTGCCACTGCTGGAATTGACGGGAAAATAGGACCAGCAAACCCCGGCCAGGCAGAATTGCTGTGGACCCAAGTCCTGGGCTCGTGGCTCCTGATCTGCCGTCTGCCCGCGGCCCTCACACGGCTGTGCTACACGCCAGGCAGGGGACTTGCCCCGGCCCTGGCCAGCGCTGAGCAGAGCCGGGACAGCTGGCTTTCAACAGGCCGGCAGCTGCCGGGTGCCCGGCCAGGACGAGTGCTCCTGGCTGTCAGCGCTGTTCACACTCGCGCGCTTTCTCCTCGGCACCCTCGTCTTTTATTCTGGGCTCCCTCGGCTAAGGACAGGATGGCAGCGGGTTCCTACGCAAGTGCGGGAGGGCTCAGGGCAGCCTGGCTCCTAGTGGCTGGGAGATCTGTGTGTTGACGAAGGCCGCCGTGTGCTGATGGGCTAAGTCTGCCTGAGCACAGGTCTCCCAGCTCTGGCATTTCTGTCCCACCTGCGTAGTTTCTGCCACTTCCGTGTCCCCACTGTTTACTTAGTATTTTTCTCTAAGCCAGCATCTGCCAGCTCCTACCCACTGCTTTTTTTTTTTTTTTTAACTTAGCCTTGTCCTTAGTAATATCTGTGAAATCACAGGATTGATGTGCTAGTTATGTGCTGTTTCTAGTAGATGTTCAAATAAATCTTCAGCTTTTAAAATAAAAGTGTTTAGCAGGGACCACCTGAATCTCCCTGGGTGCAGTGTTAGCACATGTCCCGGACTTTGGGAACCATGTTGGAGGGTGGGGGGTGGCCCTGTGACAACAGCACATGGTCAGTGGGGGTGGGGGAGGGAAGCTGGACTCTCCAGGCGTCTGCCTTGTCGGATGCAGCCGGCAGGGTCTGCTCCCCACACGGAGTAGCGGGGGACTCAGAAGACACGATCCTGGTTCCTCCCACCAAGACCTGAGTTTCAGAGGCAGACTCTTGGGAGACTAAAGAGTTGAGCACAAGATAGCTTACAGGTAAGGGCTAATCTGTCGCTGTAGTTCAGAGCAGCAAGGGTGCCTGGTTAGACTAGAGTGGTTAAAAGCATGGATTTCTGGGGTAAGAGTTTGAAATCCACCTCTGCCATGTACTCACTGTCTAGCCTTGGCCATATTAACTACCCTTTCCAAGCCTTGCTTTGCAAAGCAGGGATAGAGGAGAAGAAAACTTCTCCTCTACACTCTTATGTCTGTGACTGGGGCCTGCAAATTAAACTGAGAAAAGACAGATTAACAAGAGAAAAAGTTTATTAAGCACATGGTAGGTAGCATGACAGATAAGAAGTGACAACTCAGGCCGGGTGCGGTGGCTCACGCCTGTAATCCTAGCACTCTGGGAGGCCGAGGCAGGAGGATCGCTTGAGGTTAGGAGTTCAAGACCAGCCTAAGCAAGAGCGAGACCCTGTCTCTACTAAAAATAGAAACAAATTATCTGGCCAACTAAAAATATATATAGAAAAAATTAGCCGGGCATGGTGGCGCATGCCTGTAGTCCCAGCTACTCGGGAGGCTGAGGCAGTAGGATTGCTTAAGCCCAGGGGTTTGAGGTTGCTGTGAGCTAGGCTGATACCACGGCACTCACTGTAGCCTGGGCAACAGAGTGAGACTCTGTCTCAAAAAAAAAAAAAGTGACAACTCGAAATGATGATTAGATCTGGAGGCTTATGTCTCATTTTAACAAAGGGTGATAAAGCGGGAGAAGAGTAGACACAGGAAAATGGGCTTTGAGCTTCGGGGGGAGAAGTGACTAGGAAATGTGTGGTAAATAGAAATTGCTTAGTAAGGTTTGTTAAGCAGACTCAGGTCTTCTCAGTTGGTAAGAGTTGTTTCTGGAGGCTTAAGGGAGAGGAGGACACCTTTACAAATGGAAATTTCCTTTGCAAATGTAAATTACCTCACAAAATGGAAATTCATGCCCTGTTTATGCAGAAAGGGAGGCAGGGAGCTCCCCCTGTGTTTGTTGTTTCTTAATTGCCTTCAGCTCAAAATAACCCTTGTGGGCAGTGGCATGTTTTGGGGGGGCACATTCCGACGCCCTTCACAGGGATTAGAATTCCCTCCCCACAGGGGATTGAGAAGACTGAGGAAGAGGATGGTGTGCCTGAGGTGCTCCTGTTGGGGACCGGCCAGGGAGCAGCCTGGGCCCGCAGAGGACACGCACTTTGGAGGGTGCTTGACGCTGTCACTCAGCCCTGGCTCAGTCAGCGCTGGGAGTCACAGAGCCACAGCCTGCCCTGCTGGAAGGGGCTCTTCAGGTGGGGCCCTGAGGCACTCCAGGGGAGACGCTGTCCCTGCTGCGGGGTGCACAGGGTTACGCTGAGGCCTTGTTAGGGCCTTTCCCTCATCTTGAGCTTCCACCTCTGGGTCCCACAAAGCTGCTAGTCTCATTCCAGGCTCAGGAGAAGAGTTGGCCTCCGTTACCTGGGACCAGCTCAGGACAGGACGGGCCCCCAGGTGGAGTGGGCTGGCTCCCGGAGCATCCGAGAGGAGCAGCAGAGTCTCTCCCAGGGAGACACAGGGGCAGCTTCCACCCCATGGGTGCGAGTTGTGTGGGGTCATGTATGCAGGTGTGTCAGTTAGGCTAGGGGAAGGCTGGCCACCGTAACGAATAAATCCCGACACTGTTGGGGACTTCGCAGGAGTTCGTGTACCTATCTGTGTCAGGCCCAGCCAGAGTGTGGGCCGCCCACTTGCAGAGCCAGAGGCAAGGACTTCAGTGCAGGGAGATCAGTTGCAAGTAGATTCCCAGGAAGCAGGAGGGTGGATTGGCGGTGGTGGGACAGGAAGGCAGGGACAACGGATAAAGGATTCCTTGTTGAGCTAGTCCCTGCTGCTGGCGGCAGGATCTCAGTTCTGCTGGAGGCCCTCTGAGGCCTCGGTAGAATGCTCTCTGGAATCGCTCTCTGAAGGAGGCAAGGTGGTGTATTTATCACCAGCTCCCTATCTTCACCTCAGCTGGCCGAGGAGGAGCAGCTGAGGACAAGTGTGGCGCTGCGCTGGGGTGTGCCTAGGCTGGGGATCCTCTGCGGGCCCTCGGCAGGTGTGCGGCTGGCGGGGCACCTGGCAGGGGGCAGGGCTCACGGAGGCCGTAAGTGTCTAAGTGTTGGGCAAAGGGATTTCTGGGCTAGGTGCTCCCTCTGGGTCTTAAAACAAAGCAAAACTCCTGTGCACTTCAAAAGGAAATGCTTCCTCTCTTGACGGGCACAGAGCCGCGTTTGCAGAGATTGTTCTAAGTAGAGCTATGGCTGCCCTGGTTCGGGATGCGTCGCTGTTCCCACGTATGGACTTCGTGGGATGTCAACACACAGCCACGGCCTTGCTGTAGCTCCTGCTTCCCCATTTCCTTGGTTTCCACTTGGAAAGGAGCCCTTTGGAAAATGGCAACTTTGCCTCCCGTTCTGTAGGCGGGGAAACTGAGGCTGAGGTCCAGGCACTCGGCCCGCCCCCTCCATCCACCGGCAGAGGCTGAGCTAGGAGCCCTCCCTGTCCCCAGGGCCTCACGCCGTCGCTGCCAAGTGGATAACTGCTTAATATATTTTCCTCCAAAGCTGAATAAATGGGCCTTTACGGAAATTTACTGAGGAAATAAACCACAGATGAAAAATCAAACACTTAGAAAAATCATTTAACGTTTTTATTTACACCGTACATGAAAACACCAGCTTGGTTTGGGATTGGAGCTGCTACATAATTTATGGCCACAAAGCCGATTCCTAATGCGACGTGCTCTCGAGTTCTGCAGGTCCCCGAGGCGCCCGATTTATATTCCGCTCTGGCTCGGAGTGGATGAATGGCAGGCCGCGGCGAGGGAAGGTGCCCGCCCGGGAGCCGGGGAAGGCGGGCGGCTCAGAGGAGCGGGTGGCAGCGATGCCATGTACGTGGGACAGCAAAGTGGTTTATAATGGAAGGATTGTAGTTTATTTTGACACTGATCATGTATTATTCAGCTGGAGTAAAAATAAACCTTATTAGCCAGGAAAATAGATCCCTTTCTCCATGCCCACGCTATGCCAAGCGCAACACAACAGCGATGATCGGGACGATAGTGGCGTTTGCTCAGACGCATCATCCGGCACTCGAAGAATCAAATCCCTCGCCGAGAAGAGATTTACAAACACGCAAGTACATCTGCATAATACTCTTAATCTCTCCTGGAGCCCTCGGCGCTCCCGGGGGGAACATGTGCCGGGCGGGCAGCCTCGTCGTGGGCACGTGGGCTCCTGGCGTACTCACTCGCCCGCTCGCGCCTCCTCTGTTCCACCAGCTCTGGGCCGGGCACCTTTACACAGCGTCGCTGGCCTTGATCTTGCGGACGATGGAGAGGAGGTGCTCTGAGGCTGAGGCACGTGGCCACGGTATGTGTGCTGTGGGCTCGACGTGACCCTGTGAGCATCTTGCTCACCCCACGCCCCCATGGTGGGTTGAAGAGTGTCCCCCCATGGGGAATGTCAGACGGTGACCTTCTCTGGAAGTAAGACCTTCGCACGTGCAATTATTTACGACGAGGTCGTGCTGGGTTAGGAGAGCCCCAAGTCCAAGGACTGGTGCGTTTGTAAGAAGAGAAAAGGGAGGCACGGAGACGCAGACACACAGGGGACACAGTGCGAGGACAGGCTGGGGCTGGAGTGACTCGGCCACCAGCCAGGGGAAGCCAGCAGCCACCAGCGGCTGGTGGGGGGCCTGGCACACCTTCTCCCCTGGGCCTTGGGAGGAGCCAGCCACACCTGGAGTTTGAATTTCTGGCTCCTGGATGGTGAGAGAATGAACGTCTTGTCTCAAGCCACCCGGCGGGCATTTGCGGGGGCAGCCCTGGGACACGTGTTCGCTCCCGATACCCGGGCCAAAGTCAAGGCCTCACAGGCCGTGTCCATCCTGGCTTCTCTGTCCTGCACAGACAAGAGGGGACTTGGGGAGGACCAGGCGTGGCACTGCCCAGCGGTGCGCTGCTCTCCTTGGGGATGTTCTGGGCAAGATGGCGCCACCCCGAGGCCGGGCTCCGAGGGCCCAGTCACAGTGTGGTCGCCAGCTGGCTGTGGGCTCCTGGACAGGTCACGTGCCTGAGACGTGAAGGGCTCTTGGGTCAGCTTTGGCCTCTGGAAAGATGCAGGGACGACTGAGGTGACCCAGAAGCACAGGGTCCCCAAGCGCAGCTTTGGGGGAGGCCCTTGTGCTGGGCCAGGCACAGCCCTCGCAGGTCCCACGCTGGAACAATGATAAGTATCTTT
Source organism: Lemur catta (assembly GCF_020740605.2). NCBI lineage: Eukaryota > Metazoa > Chordata > Mammalia > Primates > Lemuridae > Lemur > Lemur catta. Next base: position 124,529,664 of record NC_059130.1, on the reverse strand, counting down.
TCCAAGATGTTGTACACAGACACAACACAATGAATATAGGTAGGTTCTTTCTAGAACCTTCTGACTGCAGAGTTGTTTAGGTGCCGGTGTGGGTTGTGGTGGCGTGTGCCAGCTGTCTCCCAGGGCACCTGGCACAGCTTGCCACGCAGGATGGCTCCGGCCTCCCCAGGGCACCTGATTCCCTGCCTGCACCTGCCCCTCATCCCCTGACTCAATTTTATAGGGAGACTTAGGGCTGTCTGTGCCCCCCTTGGAGACTCATCCCAGAGCTTTCTCCTCCAAAGCAGGACTTCCGGGGAGAGTGGATGGTGGCCGTGGCGAGGGACGGAGTGGCCAGATTCAAGGTCCTCTGTAGAGAAGGAGCGGGGGTCTCTGTGCCAAGGAGCCTCCTTAGGAGGCTGGAGGTGGAGGTGGCATCGGGGCAGGGACCTTCCTGTGCTCATCTGTCAGCTGTCCACTGGCCATCTCCATTGAGGGCCGGTGTCTGCATTTCCTGGGGCCGCTGTCACACATGGGCACAAATTGGGGCCCTGAAACAATAGGAATTTATTCCCTCTCAGTCCTGGGGGCCCAAGTCTGATACCCAGTGTCTGCAGGCTGTGCCCCTGGGAAGCCTGGAGGGGAGGGTCCCTCCTTGTGTCTTGCAGCTCCCAGCGGCTCCAGTGTCCTTGGCTTGTGGATGCGCTGCCTGATCTCTGCCTGTGTCCCCACAGGGCCTTGCTCTGTTCTCTTTTGTCTCGTAAGGACACGTGTTGGGTTTAGGGTAGTCTGGGACGATCTTACCTGGAGATCCTTCACTGGACACCTGCAAAGACCCTTCTCCAAATAAGGTCACACGCACAGGTTCCAGGGGTGAGGACATCAACATGTCTTTTTTTGGGGGGGTCACCCTTCAGCCCACCCGTCAGTCTTGAAGTCACATGGGGTCCAGGCCCTGGAGACCCCCCGGCACCCTTGCCTATAATTCACATTCCAGGCCCCACCACAGCTCTGCCACTGGGGTCCCTGAGGGTGCCCAGGACTGTGCATTCGGCAGAGGCTCCCAGGAAGCCCACACCTGAGCACAATGACACTGACCTCCAGTACCGAGGTCTAGCCGCGGTCTAGCCGCAAAGGAAGGACAGTGAACAGAAGGAAAGATCGCTTTTGTTTCTTTCTGTTTTATGATTATTTTTTAAGTCGATAAGCTTTGCTCTCTTAGGGCAGTTCCAGGCTCGCGCCACCTCGGAGCTTACGGCACAGGGAGTCCCTGTATCCCCGTCCCACGCACGCTTCCTTCTGTCTTTGAAAAGACATTCAGTTCCGACCCGGCCGGAAGCTTTTGGAAGACTCGATGTCAGAGGAAACCTGCACCAGCTGGGGAGGGACGGCCCGTGTGGAGTCCCCGCGTCACCTGCAGGGAGGCAGGTGTCGTATCTGGTCTGACAGGTGTGAGGGAAGCAACTTCTCCACGGGCTGCACAGGTATTTCCAAGAGGACGTTTCCTTCTGGAAGCGGCTCAGTCTCTTCCTCTGACCGCCGTCCTCCTTGAGCTCCGCTCGGCCTCCCAACGGCGGCTCACTCAGTGCGCGAGCACTCGTGCCCGCTGTGCGGCGGGTCCGGCCTCGCGGTTTGGCACCCACGTCCCCGTCTTAGTCTGCTGGGGCTGCCGTGACAACATACCAGCTGGCGGCTTATAAACCACAGACATTTATTCCTCACCGTTCGGGGGGCTGGGACGTCCGAGATCAAGGCACCAGCACGTGTAGCCTCTGTCAATGGCCCTCCTGGGGCCCAGGTGACGTCTCCCCCATGTGTCCTCACACGGCGGCAGGGGAGAGGCAGCTCTCGGGGGTCTCTCTGCAAGGACGCTGACCCCATTCGCCGGGCCCCACCCTCATGGCCTCATCACCCCACAGAGGCCATAACCTCCTAACCCATCACCTTGGGGGTGACAATGCCAACATGAATTTGGGGGGGACACAGATGTTCAGACCATAGCCCCCTCCACCCCACACGACAGTGGGTTGACGTCAAGGGAGGGAGCATTTATCAAGCACCTGCTCTGTCTGGAGAGAAATGGGGATGGGACAGGCACCGTGGTGCCAGGAGGAGGTCACCACCTCGGCAGGCCGTGGCTCTGGGGGGTGTGGACCCTGCCTGCCTCTGCCTCCCAGCTGAGCCGCGTAGTGAAGCCACTTAACCTCTCTGTTCCTTGGTAGGCTCATCACTAATACTAATATTACCAAGGACGGGTGCAGGGGAATGAAATGAACGTGTGGACATAACCTGCTTAGAGCTGGGCCTGCTGGAGTCAGGGTCACTGGGCGCTGGCTTCGCTCAGCCGGGCTGCGGCTCCAGCTCTGGGCTGTGAGTGGTCACACCTGTGCGTTCCAGCCCCAGGCTGCACCCGCCTCAGCTCCTCAGTTCTTTCCACAACCTGGGGAGGGGGCTCCTCTGTCGTCACACCCCCAGGTCACAGACCAGGCACCCGGGAGGTTACGGGCAGTGGCTGAGCTGGGACCACAGTGGTCTGGAGTCATCTCGAGACAGAGAGGGAGGGGACTGGGGGGCACATTCACGCAACCGCAGGGAGAGGGAAGGTTTCGGGCCGGTCGGGGTTTTGTATGTGACAAGACAATGACCCACTAAGTTCCAGCGGGTTCCGTGGCGGATGGAACAGGTGAGAGGCCTTCGGGGCTTTCTTGAGGGCAGAGCTGGGCTGGGGAACAGAATAAATGAATGGCATCTTTCATTGATTCTAAGATGCATAAGGTTTTTCTCAAATTAAAAAATGTTTTTTATTAGAGAGAGGGTCTTGCTGTGCTGCCCAAGCTGGCCTCGTACTCCTGGGCTCAAGGGATCCTTCCTCCTCGGCCTCGTGAGGATGTGAAGTGTTAATGCTTGACCATCTCTGGGGTTGGGATGTGCCCATCATCAAAGGCGTCTCCCACCGTGGTTGCCAGGTGGCCACTGGGGCAAGGCCCTCGTGCCTGCCTGGGCCTAAACGAGACAGCCTCAGCCTCAAAGCTTGCAGGGAGGTGGAGGCCTGGAAGAAAATTCTGGAAACAGCAGTGTTGCACGTGTGCCCTCAGGGGACGACAGGTTGCGGGGAAGTGGCCGGGGAGGTTGAGAATCAGGTGTGCAGCAGAGGCGGAGGCGGGAGGCTGGCTTTGGGGCTGGCGGCCACAGCTTTCTGTCCTTTTGTGGGTTCTCGGAGTCCGAGATGCAGCCGGTGCCCGTGACGGCTGGGAGGTCACCAGTGAGGAGGGCACAGACCTCACGGGCTCGGAGCAGAAATGAAATCGCAAGGTTTGGACTTCAGTGTGCGCAAGTTTTAGAATTACCTTAACAAATTTATTTTGCTTATATCTTTCCTTTTATGTGTGCACCGAAGTGATAGCCAATACAAATCCATGTCTAATTAAGTCCAGAAGAGCTCCTTCAATAAGTACAAAATAAAAATTATAAGTGACCAGAAACTACGGTGTCAGTTTAATTGGCAGCTTTTTTTCTTTCTTAGTGGTGTATAAAACAACAGCGCGGTGCCCTCTATGGTCTACGTAAAATACAGCTCTTAGCAGTGGCCGCTGCCGGGTGCGGTTAGGTGCGTGCCGAGTATTCGCTCATTTAATTCTCACAAGGTCACAGTGTGGAGGAGGCGCCGGCCGGGGGTGTTCCTGGGTGGGTGGGAGTGCGGGGTCCGGGGCTCCGGGAGAGGTTTGGCCAGGAGCCCAGAGGGTGAGGGTGCCGAGCCTGGGGCGGAGGGTCCCGGTGGTTCTCAGGGGACACCCGGGCACAGGGCCCTGGCTCACTGGGGCACGGAAGCAGCTGCGACCAGCGTGAGTCAGCCACGTGCCCTGAGTCTGCCTCTCCCTGTGGCCCTGTGGGGACCCGGTGCTGCCAAGAAGGACGTGCCCCAGAGAGGAGCGGGCACCACACTGCCCACTGGGTGGGCACCGGGCCACACACCAGGCGGCGGCTCTTCTCTTCTGTCCTGAAGACGTTTGCAGTTTTGAGATGAAAGGGAAGGAAAGGGACGGATCCAGGTTTCCTCTGCGGTGACCCGCTGGTCTCCTCCAGGCGGCTGAGCTCTCGGCGCTGTCACTGCCAGCCTGGGTGGCTGCAGCAAAGGACCATGGGCTGGTGGCTCATAAATGACACCTGCTCCCCACAGTTCTGGAGGCTGGAACTGGAGCTGAGGGTGCCAGCGAGCTGGGCTGGTGAGAGCCTCTTTCTGGGAGCAGATGGCACCCGGGGTGTTGCGTCCTCACGTAGTGGAAAGTGGGTCGTTTCATGGCCCGGGATCCTGATGAGACGGACGTCCGTGAGCAGCGAGTGCGGAGGGGGAAACGCAGGATGGAGGGCAGGACCCCGCGGGGCTCACGGAGATGCTGTTGGCAGACGACCTCCTGGCCTCCGCTGGCGCCGTCCCCGTCTCTGTGGCCCAGATAACAAAACGTCACAGTGTGGGGCATCAGGTGAGATAAAATCTATGCTGTCCTCCCACCCGGGCCCTAGAATTGTCCGGAATGATGCACAAAGCTCAGTCTTTGAGCGCAGATTCAGGCAGGGCCGGCTGAGGCTGGTTCCTGACGCGGGGGCAATGCATCGTCTCGAATATTTACACGGGTTTTTATATAACGCTCTGGTAAACGCGGGCGTTGGTGCTCAGGCCTCTCTGCGACGCAGCTGACGGGAGGTGTGGGCTGGTGCGTGCAGCTCGGGGCGTTGTTTGGCGGGAGAGGGAGGCCCCAGCGGTGGGACCTGTTGTCCAGGGTGGGGGGCAGGAGGCCGTCTGGTCGGGTGGTGGGTTTGTGACCACAGCCCTTGGGAGAGCTGGGGGCCGCCAGGCTGCATGAGGTGAGGCCGTCAGTGACCACGGAGGGCTGAGGAGGGAGTGAGGCCACCCGGGTGTCCGGGGACAATCTGCTGAAATTGGTGTGCTCTGTGACCCTTTCTGTATTGAGAGAAACAACACAGGTGCCCGGAGCACCCCGGAAAGCTGTCGGGGACTGAATGGGGGGCTGTGGGAAAGGCTGTCACAGCCACTGGTGCCGGGCAACTGTGGAGACGCCCTCTGCGTCCCGTGCCGGCGGGCTCCTGCCCCGGGCTCAGGGCTCCATCCGGGCTCTGTCTCGGGCTGTGCTGGCACCAACAGCTCCGCACCGCAGGGTGTGGCCGGGAGGCCCCCCGAGCAGCACCGCGCCCAGGGAGCGGGTGGCAGCAGACGAGCTCCCCCCACAAACTCGCGTTTCGGGGCAGAGAGCAGGTCCAAGCTCTTCCCTCTCCACAGGACTTTTGGGGAAAATCTCACCGCTGAGCCTCAGCTCCTGAGCCCAGTAGCAGTTGTGGGGTGACGGGTGCAGGTCCCCTCCTTGCCTGTCCCAGAGCCAAAGCCCCGAGATACCAGATTTCAGATCGGCAGCTCTGCAAGCGGCTGCCGTCCTCTGGCTGCTGGGAGAACCGAACCGGCGCGGCCGCCTTTGCCTGGGCTCGGCCCTCGCCGGCCCCCTGCTTTGCCTCTGGGGCACTGGGAAATCTAGAGCCGAGTCCCTGGGGCAACAGGGAGCCCCTGCAGGCTTCTGGGTGGGGGCAGCGCGGGCTCCAGGCCCTCAGCCGGGCGGCCAGGAACCTGTGACTTGGCCCCGTGCTGACTTGGCCTCACACTCCTCCTGAACAAATCCTCTGCCCCAACGAGCTCTGCCTGCTCCGGGTGCCTGGAACATTCCACGTCTCTCCCTGCCGCTCAGCCTCGGATCTTACCTGCCCCTCCCTCCCCCCGTCCTCCCAGCTCACCTGCCCCGTGGTCCGTGGTGCCGGCCCACCCCGTCCCGGGCTTTGCCCTCTCCGTCTGCCCCACAGTCATCAGGGAGGAGCTGAGACGGCACGCCGGGTTCTGGAACCGCCCACCTGTCACCTCCAAAGAGAACAGGGAGGTGAGGGGGGCTCCTCAGCAGGAGGAAGAGGCTTTTTCAGTGGAGCCCAAGGACAAGGGTGTGTGCTGAGGCCAAAGACTGGGTGGGGGTGGCATCAGCTGATGCTGTGCCCTGAATGTCACCGGGGCTGGGGCAGAGGGGCCACATAACCTGGTGTCCTGGGAGCCTGTGCACCTTCAGCCCCTTGGGGACATGGGACTGGCACTGGCTCCCTGCCCCAGGCCACGGGCACCACCCAGGGCTGAGCTGAGGGCTCACAGCAGACATCCGGCGTCGGCTCGACTGATTGCTCATCCGGGTTTGGGCCGTCACTGTGGCGTTCCCGTTGCCTTGGCACAGGCTTCAGGAGTTGGCATCACAGTTCCTCCCTCTGTAGGGGCCAGCAACCAAGGCATGGAGGGGCTGAAGCAACCACCGCAAGTCACACAGCCAGCACGTGCCAGGGCGGAGCTTTGAACTGGGGCTGCCGCCAGCGCCTGTCCCCTCAGGCCCCTACCGGGCACAGCTCTCCACTGGGGACACAGGTGCTGCCTGCTGGGCGTCCCCGAGGGCTGGCAGGACAGACCGATGCTCCCCCACCCACAGGTTAGGGCCCCAGGGGCACGTTCTAGAAGGGCTGTCGTACAGTGTGAGGACACGAGAGATGGGGCGTGTTATCCTCTGGAATGTGCTCGCGGAGCTAAGTATTGGAATAGCGTGAATTACTCACGTGACAGCGGCCTCGCTTCACGGGAGCAGGTGGAGTAGCTGCTAAGTGGCTGCCGGTTAAATAGGGCACCCATGTCACAGGGAGAACAAGAGGGATTTGGAGGGTGCAGGGAGGGGGGGAGGAGGGCACCCAATGGCCGGGACCCACCTGGGAGGCCCTGGGGGCAGAGCCCGCATCCTGGGAGTGTTTCCCTCGTGGCAGCCTCGTGGCCAACGTGGCAGCGGCAGCTGGAAGGCCCATGTGTCCATTGATTTCTTCTGCCTGTTGCAGAAGCTCCTCTGAAGGTGGAGCCCAGGGCTCCATGCTGAGGGGTCACCGGCCACCATCCGCAGCTTCTCTCGCTGGCCACAGAGAGGGTGAGGGCCACGGGGCTGACTGTGGGGCCACCGCAGGGCCTGGGGAAGGGCGTGGTCCTGAGCAGGGACTCACAGACCGGTGCCGGCCCAGGGCTGGCGTAGCTGCAAGAAGCCTGCTCAGAATGGGATGGGAAAGGGGGCCTGCAGGTGGCCCCCAGGCAGGGCTGGGCTCTCTGCTGGACCCGGGGGCCTTCTCCCGGCCTGCCTTGGTGTGACCCAACGCTCTCCTGCAGCTTCCGGCCCAGGGAGTTCATCGCACCTGTGACTTTGTCACCTTTAAGAAGGGCTCTGACTGGCCCGCTGAGGCCACGTGCTGCAGTGGGCACCCACGGCTGCTCGCAAATTGCCCAGCTTAGAGCAACAAGCACGGCCGCCTCTCATGGTTCCTGAGTGTCAGGAGCCCAGGAGGGGCTTAGCTGGGGGGCTGTGGCTCAGGGTCTCTCTGGAGGTTGCTGCCAAGCGGTTGGGCAGCACTGCCCATCTGAAGGCTCAAATGGCGAATTTCCCTCAGAGCCCACTCCTCGGCCACGCTGGCCCCGGCTTCAGTTCCCTGTCTGCTGGGCCTCTCCTTAGGGCAGCTCACGGCATGGCTGCTGCTTTCCCAGAATTTGAGGAGAGAGACAGGTGTTGGGGAGGAAGAGAGAGACGCAGAGACGGAAACAGAGAGAGACTAAGAAGGAAGCCACGGTCTTCCATAAGCGAATCTCAGAGGTGACGCCGCCCCTTTGTCAGATTCTGCTGGTCACACAGACCAGTCCTGAGACAGTGGGGAGGGGGCTGCGCAAAGCCGTGACCTCCAGGAGGTGGGGGCACCGGGGTCATCTCGGAGGCTGGGCCCCCACATGCCCAGCCTGAACCTGCCCCTGTGTCCAGCCCCAGGGACTCCCCTGTGCCTGCAAAGTGGGGGTCACATGACTGATGTCCCACCCAGGATCAAGTGAAGGGAGGCCTGTCATGTCCCCCTGAGTCTGCCCGTGTCCCAGTGTGTCACGATGTGGTGGACACGGGCATGTCAGGGGCTGGGGCTTTGGGGATTCTGTCCCCATCCTAATCCAAGCTTTGGGGGGACATGTTCTACTAACAGATGTCTCCAGACCCCCGACCCCGGACAGTCAGATTCCCCTGCACACCCCTGGCGAGTTCTCCACAGAAAGCTCTTCCTCAGCTGTTGTCTGAAGGTGTGACTCGGGCAGATGCAGAATGTTCTATGTCCCTGTTTCTGTTCACCAGAATATTTCTGCACATTTGTTTTGTTGTAAGCGTGGAGTTTCTCGGGCTCCGCTGGGCATCAGAGCCCTTCTCTCTGCTGGCGTGGGATGCCCCTGCCCTGGAGCCGGCACGGAGAAAGCCGTGGTCGCAAACGCCACGGCCGAGGGGGCCCTGGGCTCCGGAGGGTCTCGGGCCTGCGAAAGGGAGCATCTGTCTTACAAGCGAGCTGCAGTCCTGATGAGGTGTCCTGAGTAACAGTGTGTTGATGCAGCAATAGTATTTAAACCAACATCTTTGTTTTCTTAAAGGCACAATATTTGTGATTTTTCCAACCAGAAGAAAATCATTAGCACATTTTACTTCTCTCATAAGAATAGAGGGGAAACAACGAGAGAGAAAAAAACCCCTGCATAAACTTGTTGAATTTTTAAAAAATTAAGCGAAATGAGAATTTAATGACATTTAAATGAACAACAATAATTCTATAAAGAAAGTTTATTTATTCAGTCGTCAGAGGCCCATTTCTGAGCGATTTCATCTGCAGGCTGCCCGGGGACTCCCCGTGGCTGAAGTCAGACGGGCCAGGTGGCGCCAGGTGGTTTCCGCGCTGCCGTTGGCAAACGGAGTTTCCGTGCCCGAGTCCCCCTGGCGGAGCTCTCCGTGCGGAGGTTGAGAGATGTGATCACACAATTGCTCATCTTTCGAAGTGAAGCCCAGACGACTCCTTTTAATAAACAGCTGGTTTCCTGTGGCCTCTCTGGGGGGGTGGGGGCATTTGGTCCTGGCAGGAGGTCTGGTTAGATCCCTCACCTGCACGCCCGGGTGTCCACCTCGCCAGCAGCGCCACTCGGCGTCACCCACAGGTGTCCCTGCTCACTGCCTTGCAGCGAAAGCCCAGTGATCACCTTCTGAAGATCGTTTGCGAGATATGCATCTGTCCCTACCTCCGCCTGCTCCGATTCTCCTCTTGGAGGCAGGAGTCTGCGTGTTTAGCCCCCGTGACTGTGTCTCCGCAAAGGCTGGTCTTCCCCGAGCTCAGTTCTCCGCGGTGCCCCGGCTGCGCTGAGTGTCTGTAAGGAAGAGTGGCATGAAGCGTGGCCACTCGAGGCCCCACAGAAACGTTTTCAAGAGCACGGTTTCTGCTTGTCACACAGGCTTCCCAGGTCAGCTGCAGCAGGATTTTCCTTTCGGGAATGTGTGTGCTCCCCCCTTTCTGATAAGACCCGTTCACCTGTTCACTGCTCTGCACTTGGTCTGCCAGGGAGCTTGGGGCCACATCGGAACCTCAGCTACAGAAGCCAGTTTTGTCTCCTTCTTGTCCCTGGCTCTTCTCCCCTTGGGGCCCCTCCTCTCGGGGTCCTGATCTGCATCTCAGCTGGTGTTTGTCATCTTCCAGAGGCACCAGCTGGGGCAGGGGCTTGGGTTTTAGGTTCAGCTGGGTTGGGTTGAAATCTCAGCTGTGTGGCCTTGGACAGGTGACTTAACTTCTCTGAGCCTGATCATTACGAGTATCCATATTTTACGTGCAGTGAGCCCTGTTTTGCAGGTCAGGGAGCTGGAGCCTAGCCAGGACTCAAAGAACTAGTCCAGCTTCTCACACAACGTACAGGTAAGCAAGCACAGAGCGATCGCATTTGCCATGGGGTGCATGAGCAGGTAGAATGATTGGCTGCCTTACTATTTTTAATCTTTGGAGGAGGACAGAGGGGTTTTCAGTATCTCAGGGTTGGGAATGTTCCCTCTGTGCATTTCAGAGTTGAGCCCTCTGACGCGGTGGGGTCCGCGCTGCCTGGGTCTGGAGAGCCAGCAGCCCTGTTCCCAGCTCACTGACAGTGGAAACCCCTCTCACAGAAAGCACATCGGGGACCCGTTTCGGGCAATGCTGCTGCAAGTCTTGCATCAAAACTTTAAACAAGGGGTGAGGGAGCGGCCTCATGCCCAGTGGCCGCGGTGTGAGGGTGGCCTGGGGAGGCTGTGGCAGGGGCAGGCAGGACCATGCCAAGCATCAGAGTGGAGACCCCCGGGCCGTCCCTGGCTGGGCTGGTTCGGTGGGGTCGCAGGCCGGGAGCTCACGGGTGACTGGCTGTCGCTGGGCAGGTTCGGGAAGCCCCGGCCCGCAGAAATCGGACCAGGTGACCCTAACTCCTTCCAGCCCCAGGCTCGGGGCTGGCCCAGAACCCACCTGGGAGGGTCTGTCAGATCTGTTACTCTTTTCCCACAGAAACCACCAGGAACAGAGCGCATTTTTAAAAATTATCACTTTTACTCCAGTTTGACTTAGTTGTTTTCTTTTGAAGGCGAGTTGACACCAGAGATAACAAATCTTGGGGGGAGGGTGGCACCCGGGAGGGGCCGTGTTATGAAAACCCGGAGCGTGATTCAGATGGATAGCGGGGTTTCCATGGCAGCTTCCCCGGCGGTCACCGAGTCACCCCCGCCATGCAGCGTCCTGCGACCCAGTCCCTGCCAGAGCAGTGATTGGTGCCGGGTTCCAGGGCCCACCCCGGGGGCTCGGGGATGTCACTGAGTGACCGCTCTTCTGGGCCACTTGGTTTTCGTGTGTGCACACTTGAGACCTCGGAGCCGGGGAGGCCCTGGGGGGGCACCCTGCCTCCCCACCCCCACCCCGTCTCTGCTGTCTGACCAGCAAAGCAGGGCAATCCTTCTGGAAACCTCTCTCCATCCTAGGCTCCTGGCTACAACCATTTGTCACCGTGTCCGGCTTCTGCGGTGTATTTTCTGTCACTTGCTGTGTGTCTCTTTTGTCAAAATCTCCCCTCCATCCGGATTATCTTCTCTGGGTTGGGGCGCGCTTATTCGTCTGGATTTGCAGGGACATTTGTCCTCCGACTTCCTCCAGGATGGGGACTGGCACTTGCTCTTCCCTCAGGAGCCCCTCGTGCACCTTGCACAGGGAGGGGGTCCCCGGTCCCCAGTGGAAAGGGAGGAGAGCCAGGCAGGGCCCTCGGAGCCTGGCAGAGGTGCCCTGGCCACCCCGAGTGTTTGAGATTTGTGGGACATTAAAAATTTAAAAAAGCAGGAAGTTAACACCAAACAGGGTTTCGATATCCTAGACCTGGTTTTACACGCATTACACAGATTAACATGTTTGCTCCCAATGTTAACTCTGTGATGTAGGGAGGGGTGTTACCACCACTTTGACAAGATAGGGGCACAAAACAGGATTTAAGAACTAAAACAATCTAAAAGGACAAAAAAACCCATCATGAACTTCTAAATAATTAAAGATCTATTCATCATACATATAAGTAGACTCATAAACTTTGAGGGTCCACTTATATGTGGATTTCTCCTGCCTCTGCTGCCCCCGAGACAGCAAGGCCAGCCCCTCCTCTTCCTCCTCTTGCTCAGCCCACCCAAGGTGAAGATGAGGAGGATGGAGACCTTTATGATGATCTACTTCCACGTCATGAATAGTAAATATAGTTTCTCTTCCTTATAATTTTCTTAATTACACCTTCTTTTCTCTAGCTTGCTTTATCGTCAGAATACAGGATCTAATACACATATAAAATGTGTGTTAATTGCCTGTTTATGTTATTGCTAAGGCTTCCAGTCCACAGCAGGCTATTCGTAAAGTTTTTGGGGAGTCGAAAGTTACGCATGGATTTTCAACTCCCTGGGGGTCGGCACCCTAAGCCCGGTGTTGTTCAGGGGTCAACTCTATATGCGCCTAAATTCACAGCTTCAAAGAGTATCAAGCAGTCCTAACGTCCGAACAGAAACCCAGGAAGAAATAGATCCATCAACACTCGTATCTGGACCTTCCAGTGATCAAGTAGATAAAAGAAATCAAAGCTACTGAAGTCGTCGCGATCAATGCGCGTGCGCTGGAGCTGTGAGCTGCTTAAACTCTCCTCCACGCACACCAAGCACGCGCCCTTCCCACCCCCACGCCAGACTTTACAGGGGGAGGGTCACATCTGGGGCCATGACGGAAGGCTCCAGAAATTCCTGAGATTAATATGATGACCTGCGTTCTCTAACCACGGATAAATGACATTCCAATAAACAAAAGGATGGTTTTTTAAAAAAAAAACACTCCAACATTTTGGAAACTAATTAGCATATTTATGAACAATCCCTGGAAATGACCAAGGCGATTAAGACATATATAGAGTGATAATAAAATGTGACACGTCCCCGTCCTTGGGGAGAGCCAAAGCAGTTCTTAAGGGGAAACTGTTAGTTTTAAGTGCATTTGTCAGGAAACAGCAAGTGGGAAAAACAGAGGAGTCAGGGATTTCACATCCACAGCTGGAAAAGGAGGGAGAGAGCAGCCCCCGCCCCACCCACCCCAGAAAAAATTAGAAAAGAAGCAAAAAAGGTAAAGGCAGAAGCAAGTGGAATAGACAAGACCTATGGAGGATGCACAAAACCAAACTCTGTTTAAAGAATCAATGCGCTAGGCAGACTTCTGGAAAGACCAACCAAAAGAGAAGGCAGAGAAGTTGGAAATAAGTACGAGAATAAATTGAACAGGCATATCTCAATAGATCTGACAGATGCCTTCTTCTTACAAAAGGTACAAAACGCCGAACTTGTGAAAGAGTAAACATAACTTGAACAGACAAATCATGTTACAGAGTCTACGTGGTAGGCAAAGACTTCCTATCACCAAAAATTCCAAGTCCAGATGACTGGATTTGGCGGTTTCTACAATAATTTCCAGAAACAATTCATTTCTATTTTATACAAGATATTTGGGAAATTAGACAATGAGTGACAGCGTCTGGCTGATTTGAGAGGCCGTGTAATCTGGATTTCAAAATCAAATGGGAACAACAGGAATAAAAAATACAGATGTATTTATAAACAAAGTTGAAAAACTCAGTAAAATATTAGTTAATGGAATCTAATAGTGTATTAAGAAAAATAATAAGGGGCGAGTTATCCAGGAGCATCTAAAAGTCTCTCGATGGGACCCCATAATAGACTATAGGAGAAGCATCGCATGTTTAGCTCAATCACGGCAGAGAAGGCATTTGATGAGGCTGGTGCCCGTCTCAGCCCATCTTGTGCCGCCATAACAGAATGCCTGAGATTGGGTCATTTATAATGAACAGAAATCTATTTTCTCACAGTTCTGGAGACTGGGAGGTCCAGGATCTGGGTGCTAGCATCTGGTGGGGCCTCCTCGCTGCGCCATGAGCAGAAGGCAGGAGGGACAAACTCACCTTGTATAATGGCTCCAGTCCCACCCACGAGGGTGAGGCCCTCAGGGCCTTATCACCTATCAAAGGCTCCGCCTCTTAATGCTGTTATAATGGCAATACAATTTTAACTCGAATTTTGGAGGGGGACAAATATTCAAACCATAGCAGTACCTATGATAAAATATGAAAAAACAAAACAAAACCCCGAATCTTACCTGGCATCATATACTTAGCTGGATTCCAGGTGGATGAAAGTCCAAACAGGAAAAGCAAAGGTTAAAAGAAAAGGTAGGGGAAAACCGTTGTTACTTACAAGCAGAGATGTCTTCAATAAGAAATCAAAAGCACAAACCGCAGGGCAACAAGTCGATGCCAGAGTGAGACTTCTGTTCAGGGAAAGACGATGCAAAGTTAATGCACAGCTGAGCGAACCAGAAACCGTATTTGCAATGTTAAAGCCCGGCAGGGGATGAATACCTGGGATCTATGAGGGACTCCTGCGAATCAGCGAGATGAAACGTGGGCAGGGGTACGGACCACTGATGGGGAGGGAACTCAGAATGCCACTGTGCATGGGAACAGAAGCTCAATGTCATTGGCAGTCACACGAATGGAAATCAGAACAAGCACTACCTCATGTCTACCGGATGGGAAGAAGTTTGACACACTGGTTTCCCACCCACGTGTGGCTGGGGTGGGAAAGCTCCCGGTGGCTGGCGGGGTGTGGGCTGCAGGGCTGCAGCCTTTCCGGAGGACCTGGGGCTACGGGAGCAAACTTCACCCATGCATCCCTGCAACCTCGGCGTTCTGCCGCCAGGTGTGCAGCCAGGGACGTTCCCACAGGATCCACAGGAGATGCCAGTTTGAGTCTGTTCGTGTGGGGCGTGCATGTGGGAGAGCTCTGGCGGCTGGCCGGGTGCCCGCCAGTGGGGGTGAAACACGTGGGTGACACTGGGCCCCACGTGCGGGAGATGGAAACTGCGATTGGATACGCAGGTGCGGCGTGGACGGGACCTCGAGGACTGGTGGCTGGAGAAAGAAGTGTGAGGAGGGAATGGGGCACGGGACACAGTGCCGCTCGCAGGCGCCATTAAGACCACAGCGCCCAGCTGGAGAACACTGACGGGGGCACCGCGCGGGTCGCATGGAGTTGTGGTCTACGGCGGGGGAGGATACGAGAGGGGGTGCGGGACCAATGCTCAGGTGATAAAATGACCTCGCGCAGCCCAGGGATGAAAATTTGCTACAATATGATAAAAATGTGATTGACTCCACCCGCTGCCTCTGGGGGTCTCAAAAACAAGTAGATAAAAAGCAAAAACCCAAGGAGAAGATCTAAAACAAAGTCGTCAAAATGGTGTAGATTTAATTACATTGAACAAATACATGTTTTTAACCAAAAGATAATTTCATGTAATTTTCATATTTCGTGTTCCATATTTCCATAGCTATTTACAAGCTAATTATAGGATTTGTTTAAAAACGGTAATTCTGAGAGCACTGCGGGAGTGTATTCTGTGAGGTAGACACAGATTTCATGTCTTCTTTAAATTCTGATAAAGTATCTCTGGGATTATAAGTGTTTGGAGACAACGTCACAGGTTTCACTTTGGATCCCTTTGTGACTGTGAGGCCAGGACCCAGTGGTGCCCTCTGCCCCCACCCCTGTCTCTCAAACCCTGGGGCCCCCGCAGGCCGGGCCTGACCTGGGCATCCGGAGACGGGGGCTCCGAGTCCCCCCGGGTGGGACGATGCCTGAGGAGTTTGAAGAGCTCCTGGTGACGGCGGCTGCCACCCCCGTGGGATCCAGGGTCTTGCAACAGTCGTGGGTACTAGGGACACTTGAGGGCACCTGGAAAGACCAGTGGTGGCGGCACTTAGACACGGGTGAGACGGAATGAACTGGATACTCTGCCGCGCCTTTGCGTGGATATTGTGGTTCAGTCCTTGAGACAATCCGCAAGGTCAGCACTGTGGCCATCGTCACCTTTACCCTCCAGGTACAGAAAGTGAAGAAAGGTTACACATTTGGCCCGGGACACAGGGCACAGCTGTGGACCCAGCAAGTGGCGGCTGCATGGGTGGGCACAGGGAGCAGGGAGGCGAGGGGCTGGCCAAGCTTTGGGGCCAGACGGGAAGACGGCCACGCAGTGACTGCCTTTGGGACTTACGCGTCGAAACTGTCTGTCTGATGGTGCAGTGGCCCCCAGCTAACAGCCATGGGCTCCCGCACACACCAGTGCACGGGCCCGTGTACACGCACACACAGACACACGCACTGCTCGGCTTGCAGATGGGGGTGAGCAGAATTCAGGGATCTCGCATTTTTCTTTTTTTGGTACCGAGATGAAATAACGTTGGCAAATTCTTTATTAAATTTAGTATCTTTGATCAAGCGCAACAAAACCCGGGAAGATGGAGGTTCACCTTCCACTGTCCAGGCTGTTGTTACGCAGTCAGAGAGTGTCCAACTCGGGCGCTGTGAGAAACTGAGCACGGAGGAGCCACCAGCTAGTATTTCTCTCAAAGGGCACCCGTTCCTTGCCGTCCCCGAAGCAGTGTCTCCCATCTCAGCTCCCTGCCAAGGTTTCAGCTCTGGGGGACTCACAGGCTCATTGACATGCACTAATTATCAAAAGGTTGTCTTTGCAAATGACGGATTTCTGAGCCAGGCGCTGTGCGGGGCCAGGTGTTAGCCATGTGAGATGCTGGCAGGTGAGTGGGGGCTGAGCGCGGTGTGTGGGAACATGCTGTTCCATCGTCTCTGTTCACGCGTACCGCCTCTGGCAAAGAGGAAGGTCCCTTTGACGGGCCAGCAGGATCCAGAGCGTTGCGCCCACGTTTCGGACATGGCTGACGGCATCTGCTCCTGCTGGCCCTTGGTGTCTCTTTGAGCTGAGAAGGCCGGGCAGGTCCACACCCACGTCCCACGTGGGCTGTCGGGCCGCGGGTGCGGGCAGACAGCACCGTAGCCTCGTGTGACAGCCCTGGGCATGGCTAGCATGTGGCCACATCCTCCCACCATGTCCTCGAGTGTGTGCCCATCCCTCCCAAGTGGCAGGGGCAGGGAGGGGACTGTGGGTCAGGCACCTGCTAGTGATCTCCTGGTAGAGGCTCTCATGCCCGGGCCGAGCCCTCGAGGCTGGTGGCCCTGTCGTCTTGGTGGGGCCTCCCAGGGTGCAGCTGAGGGTGTTCAGCTGACCTCTGCTGGGGGCGGTGGGCTCAGGGTCATCTGGGGCCCATGAGCAGAGCCCCCCAAAGTGGCAGACACCCTCTTTCCCTGCCTTGGCAGGACTCCAGCATCAGAAGTGTGGCCAGGGTGCTCTAGGCATGGACGGGGCCTTCCCACGACCCTTGCAGCCTGGGAGCCCCGGTACCTAGTGCAGGGGGTCCAGGGAGGCAGGGCGTGGAGGGAGGGAGGGCAGCCGAATTCTGCCCTGTCCTGAGTCAGGAAGACACAGGAGAGGCAATGCTTGGACAAGGGCCGGGCCCAGCCCCAGGCAGCTCAGAGGCTGCTGGAAAGTTCCAGCCCAGGCAGCGACCACCAGCGGTAAACAGTGGGCAGGTGGGTGCACGGGGGCTGTGCGGAATCGGTGCCCATCTGCCCCTCATCTCCCGGGCAGCCCAGGAGCTGTCAGGAGACACTCATGGCTTTGATCTGCTGCGGGGACAGATGCTGCCCCTCCGAGACACAGCCGATACCTGCTGTCTGCTGGCTCCCAGCCCGGCTGCTCTGGTGGGCGACGTGATCCCAGAGTAATCGCTAGTTTGCCCTTTTTCATTCTCTCTCTCAACTCATCAAAATGCGCTTCAAGGGCTGGATCCTTCAGGGAATCGGAACACGTGGAGGATGAAAACCCTCCGCGCGAGCGTCGGTGGGTCGTGTTCGCCAGCGAGTCCTAGGAACCAGGGTGGCCCCCAGGACAGAAGCCAGAGAGCCTGTGGGGTCCTCGCCCACGTCCCAGAGCAGATCTGCGTCCCCAGGGTGGAAACGTGGCCCGGCACTGTGGGTGGGGTGGTGCAGGGAGAGGCGCTGGGCAGGTGCAGGGGCGGGAACACAGCACCCACTGCAACCTCCCATGGCGTGGCCCTTCCTGGGCCTCAGTTTCCTTTCTTGAAGGGCAGCATGGCGGCACTGCTTTCCTTTGCATCTCACGGGTGGGGCCGGGGGCTGCTGCACAGCCCGCATGGCCGGGGCAACGAAGGCATCTTTAGCCCCAAACGCCGGCAGGACGGGGTTGGGAAACCCGATTCGGAGGCTCCTTTTAGGCTCGGTGTCCAGTGTGCGTGGGGGTGTGACGGGACGACGCCCGCCCTGGCCTTGCCTTCCGCATCCCAGAGAACAAAGCTGAGCTTTGCCGCAGGACTTCAGGACGGCTCTGCTCTGACGGCCCCTCTACCCGAGCGGCCGCCTTGGGGGGGCTGCCTTGGGGCTGCCGTGAAGGCAACGGGAGCCTGGGGGGCCGGGGGGGCGCTCTGGGGAAACTGCCAGAAGGAGACAGAGGAGAATTTGGCCCTTAGGCTGCTGGGAGACCAAGAAGGAAATGGGAGGAAATGGAAAGGCACCCACAGGACCCATCGGGGACGCAGAGGAGAAGGAAAGTCACTTTGAGGAGGACACACGCCGGCGTCTGAGCAGGAGCTCGCGTTGCTGCAAACTTTCTCCGCCGGCTCTGGCTGTGCTGGCCCGGCTGGCCTGGGTCCCCACGGCTGCTCTCCCCGGCTCCTGCCTCTGGGGTCCTGCGTGGTCTGTTCCCGGCAGCTCCCGAGACCCGGGGCTGGCGTGGTGGGGTGGCCCCCGCCCATGGCACCTGCCACACGCCAGCTGCGGCAGCTTGAAATCTTAGTGCTCTATTGACCTGAGCTTCTTTTGGCATCTCAAATTAATTTCATTTTATTTGGATCATGATGGATTTTAACATAAGATAACAGCAAACCTCTGCCAACCTCAGGCGGTTTAATAACCGAAACCTTTGATTAAAAATTTTAATAGTCTGCAATGATGGAATGGTATAGGGCCAGGACAAATTACGCTGCTGCCATTCATGCTGATGTGCATTTTCCTGCCCAGATGCGAAAATCTTTTTTTTATTATTATTATTTTATTTTACATTTTCCCCAAAGGAACAGAAAAAAAATATTAAACTCTTGAAAACAAGGTTTCGTTACAATATTAACCGCGGTTCCCACGCGCGGCCTCTCTGTCTTTGGCGAGAATCGTGGCTCAGGCTCCTCCCTGCAGGGAAGGGGAGCTTCATCCCGGGCCATCGCTGGCCCCGTGCTTGGTCCTCGTATTGCTTTCCTGGGGTTGCTGTGATAAAGCGCCACAAGCCGGGTGGCTTAGGACAGCACAGATGTGTTCTGTCCGTGCTTCCGAAGGCAGGGCCCGAAACCCAGTGTTCTAGGCCACGTTCCCGCGCAGGGGAGAGTCCTTCTGTGCCTCTTGGAGCGTCTGGGGGCTCTGGCCGTGTCGGTCCAGTCTCTGTCTCTGCCTTCATGTGGCCTCCTCGTCTTCTCTGTGTGTCTCTCCTCTGCGTGTCACTTAACAGGGACCCTCGTCATTGGATTTGGGGCCCACATGGATGATCTGGGATGATCTTACCTAGAGATCCTTATCTTAGTCACATCTGCAAAGTAAGGTCACATTTTCAAACCAGGTCACATCCATAGGTGCCAAGGATTAGGACTGGGACGTATCTCACTCTCTTATCAGCCTGGGAGGAGGGTTACGGTGGAAGACGCCGAGTGCCTCTGCCCAGTGAGGAGGCAGTGGGACGGGGTTCGGAAGATCCCAGCGCTGGAGCTGCTGGGGAGAGGGCACCCCCGTCCCGTTGGCAGGGAGGGTGGTAGGGACTGGATGTTTATGCCCCCAGGTTCCTGTGCTGGAGCTGTGGCCCCCAGTGGGTGGTATTTGGAGGTGGGGCCTTGGGAGGTGATTGGGGTTAGATGAGGTCATGAGGGTGGGGTGCCCGTGATGGGATTAGTGCCCTTGTAAGAAGAGACACCAGAGCACTCGTTTGTCCCCTCTGCTCCCCCCTTGCATGTGAGGGCACAGTGAGAAGTCACCGTCTGCACAACAGGAAGGGTCCTCACTGGGACCTGAGTCTGCGGCATCTTGATCTTGGATGTCCCGGGCTCTGCAGCTGTGAGAAAGAGATGTCTATTGTTTAAGTCACCCGGTCAGTCTGTGATACTTGGTGACGGCAGCCCGAGCTGACCTCAGCAGTGGGGTCAGTGCAGGTGTCTGGATTGTCCCTCAGTCCTCCTAGGTGGCATCTCCCTTTATCTCTGTGTGTCACGTCTGCCTATCTAGAGATCCTACCTACCTGCCTTTCTACCTCTCTACCTAGCTCTCATCTAACTCAAGGGCTTGAAATTACGTATCTTTGACCCGGAAATCCCTCTCCTAGGACCTCGTCTATCCCCAGGAGCCCCCGAGACAGGCACCAGGGTTTGCACCCGATGCTGGTCACAGCAGGTCTATGATACTGCAGATACCAGGTGACCAAAATGTTGGGAGCGGCTGGTTCCACAGTGAACTTGGGAGCCGTGAAACCCCGGGCACTTACGGACGTGCGGCACTGCTCCGGCAGAAACAGGAAGGAGCATGGAGAGGGGGGCACTGACTTCACAGAGGAGAACGTGCAGGAAGCGATCCGGAAGCAGAATCGGGTATCAACAGCTGCTAATTCGGAGGGGTGGGACCACACGTGATAGTTTTAAAATTTGTGTTTTCTTTAGCTTCTATGTCTCTACATCGTTCAGGAGGTGCCGATAGAGTCCTGGGATACAGAGACGTGGTTTTGGCCCCAGAGAGCTCCTGGTGCAGCTGGGGGAAAAAAGACATACAAGATGTTAATGCATGAGCAAATATTTATAATGCCACGTGGCTGGGAGAAAACAGACCGTGGGCAAAGTCATCCGTGGCTGGGGAAGTCTGGGGAGGGGGTGGGAGACTCGTTGGGGCGTGGCAGTGGGCGCAGCCGTGTGCGGGGGTTGGGCATGCTGGGCAGGGCAGTGGGTGCAGCCGTGTGCGGGGGCATGGAGCGTGTGGGGAGGATAGAACAGGGGGCGCTGGGCAGCGAGGACAGCCTGTCCGTGGCTGGCTGTGGGGTTTCGTCTTCTCCTCGGGGGCCTTGGGAACTGCTGAGTTCAAGATCACATCTGTGCTTTAGAGAGCCTGTCGGGGTGCTATGGAGGATGGACTGGCAGGAGATGGTTCTGGAAGCAGAGGTCAGAGGCTGGAGCAGTGAGTGGTCCAGAACCTCCTTCCCTCGTCCCTGGAGTTCCGCTGCCTCTCTGTGACTCGTGCTCCCACCTGGGGGACCGGGGCCTTGTTGTCGGAAACAAATCTCCAGGCTACCGTTCTCCATGGAGACGCCCGTTTCTTTGGCGGCCTCGCCCACCGGCTGCCCTCTGGGAACTCGCCAGGGCCCGCTGGTGTGGCTCAGGCTGGGGACGCTCATCTACGTCTTCGGTGCCGGGGGAAGGACTGGCACAGCCACGTGTCCCCGCGGAGACGATGACTGCGAGGCCCGTGTTTATCATCACGACATGCGTCTCTGCAATTCCACAGACCTCAGATCTGGGGAGAGGTGGAAATATGTGAGCCTCAAAAAATACGTTAGAATACTTTGATCTCAAAGAAATCCTCTCAAGTCCAGCAAATGGGTTCAGGGACCTGGTGAACCGAAATCGCCCTCAGCCCTTGTTGGGAAAATCATTTTCCTGCAAGCGATCGAAGCCGTTTGCTGTACTTTATTATGTTGCCTCGGAAAGATGGGCTCGGGCGGGGAAGAAAGTAAGAGAGAGGAGTTTAATCAAACCGGAGCTTGGCCTTGGGGATATCTGAAAAGTTAGCTTTAAAACAGCTGCCGGTGAACCTGTTTTGGGGGATGTGTGGCTGCCCCACCCTCCACAGAGGGCACTGTGGGAGGGGGGAGAGGAGAGAGGCGAGATCAAAGCTCTGTCCCTGCGTTCTGGCCCCGTCCCTGCTGAGTTCCCAGGGCCCGGCGAGATGTCTGGGCACTTGGCTCCGGACCCTCCATGTCTGCACCCCAAGGGGGCCGCCCAGGTGCACCAAACTTAGCTTGAGAAAACCGGTATCTTAGGATCCTAACGGAGCCAGGTGGTCCTGGCCACAGCCTCCCTCCGCAGGGTTCCCCCTGCCAGTTGGTTTGATGACAATGTCCATGTGGCGAGGCCAGCTGCAGGCTCAGACACAGCAGAGGGCTGCTGGCCTGGTGGGGCATTCCTCGGTGGGTCCCGGGGCAGCCCTTCCCTCTGACCGGCCTGAGGTTTCCCCCAGGCCACGGCAGCTGACTCGGCCCTCCCCCATGGCAGGGGCGACAGCGGATTCTGGGCTCTGAGGCCCAACTATCCCGTCTGTCCCGCAGCCGGGAAGGCAGACCTGAGGTTTCCAGGAGAGGTTCTCAGAGAGGTTCTCAGCAGGAAGCCCCTCCCAGGCAGCCTGGGGAGCTGTCCAGGGAGATTCGCCTCCGGGGAAGCCCCAGTGGCGGGAGGGTAGTGGGGGTGGGTGGTGGGTCGGGTGTCACGGGGCACCCTCCTCTGGGCAGGCCAGGGGCTCCCTTGCTGATGCTGGAAGGAGTGTGCTCCTAAAGGCTGGGGGTGGATTTTTCTTGGGGGAGAGAAAATTAGAAACAAAATTAATTCATCTTTCCTCTTACAAAATTAAGGTATGATAAAACTGACTTCTTTTTAGTGTACAGCTCCATGAATTCTAACCCATGTGTAGGTTCGTGTAGCCACCACCTTGATCAGGGTGCGGAGCAGCCCCCCTCTGCAGCACCCCCTCACCCCCACCCCAGGGTCTCTGCTCTGTTCTCCGTCTCTGCAGTTTTGTATTTTGGAGAATGTTGCATATGTGGAATCAGGCGGCGTGTTGCCTCTTGAGACCGGCTTCTTCACTCAGCGAGAACTTGGAGAGTCCTCCAGGTTGTCTGTGGATCAGTAGTTTACTCCTTTTTACTGCTGAGCAGAACTCCGTTGTATTGATGCAAATGTACTACAGTTTGTTTATGAGCCAGAGCCCATGGGCCGAGTGGACCCCAGCAGGGTGCAGGTCTGCGCCCAGCCATGCAGGCCTTGCTGCGTGTCATCGGCAGCCAAGCAGGTGCCCTGTTCCAGCCCCGAGCACCCCTCTCCCCGACCTCCCCCTGACCTCGATCTCAGCAGGGTGGAGCCGGCTGTGCTGTTCCCCTTCACAGACGCACTGAAGGGCGGGGCGGGGTCTCAGATGTGTTGGTGTCATCAACAAACACAGCGTCATGAGCTGAATTGTGTCTGCCAGAAAGGTATGGTGAAGCCCCTACCCTCAGCACCTGTAAATGTGACCTTATTTGGAAGTAGGGTCTTTGCAGACGTAACCAAGTTATGATGAGGTTATCAGGGTGGGCCCTACATGCAATGACTGGTGTCCTTATCAGAAGAAGATTTGGAGAGAGGAGGAGCCAGAGATATGAGTGATGCAGCTGTGGCCTCAGAACACCGAGGACTGCCAGCCCCCACCAGCAGCTGGGAGAGGGAGAAAGGATTCTCCCTAAAGCCTTTTGAGGGAGGGCAGTCGACACCTTGATGTTGGACCTCCAGCCCCTGGAACTGTGGGAGAGTAACTTCCTGTTGCTTAAGACACTCAGTCTGAGAGGCTTTGTTCTGGCTGCCCCAGGACACCCCTGCAGGGCTGGTGGGGCTCAGTGACCCGCAGGGTCTGTTTGCAGCCAGAGAAGAAAGGGCAGAGTGGGGCGGAGGCTCAGGCTTGGCGTCCTCCTCTGTCCAGCCCAGGAGGAGCATGGACAAGGGCCAAGGGAGCCCATGCCAACCCCGGAGTGTCTGAGTCATCCCAGCCCTGGCTCGAGCAGCAGGCCCCGCAGGGACACTGGCCATTGTCCCTCCAGCTTCCGCAGTCTACACTGGACAGGGTCAGGGCTGCCATGGGGACAGACTTGTTCTTCTGAGCCAGCCCAGCCGCGTCTCAGCAGGGCCACAGCGTGTCCTGTGGCTCAGCTGAGGACAGTGGCCGGGACCTTCTCTGGAACATTCCTGGGAGGGCTTGGGTGGTGCCTAGTAGGAAAATAAATGAAACAATCTCTTGTCTCCCACTGTACTCTCGCCACTGAGCACAGAACGCTTCTTACACCAGATGCATGGGTTCCTCACACCCTCCCGTGCTCCGGCAGACACCAGGGGCTGCCATCCCGCCACCAGGGGCTGCGATCCGCTGCCAGCAGCTCTGCCCCGACGCCCATCTGAGATCAGAGCGGGATTCCTGCAGGACCCCTGGTTTCACACAACAGCCCAGAGTCAGAGACCAGGACACCTGATTGAGGGCACAGGTGGACGGAGAACCTCCCTGGGCCTCAGTTTCCACCTGATAAGCCCTCGTCTGCCCCTGGGGTTGCTGGGGAGGGCCGTGTGCAAAAGGGAGTGGGAGGTGGTGTGGAGGAGGGCACAGATGCCAGAAACTTGCCTGTCACCTGCATTCCAGGAAGCCACTGTGGCTTAGGCCCCTTCTTCCCGCCCCTTTGACACCTGGTGCCTCTGGCCACTGGGCAGGGTGTGGCCAGGAGTGACTGTGTTTCGTCCTTGCTGGGCCCAGCTAGGCCACCACCCTGCGGGCCTCTGTGTTCTGGCTGGTCTCTGTGATTTCCCGCGGGCCTGGGCTGGACAGTTTGGCTGACACCAGAAGCCCCTGCAGTGCAGCATGAGGCCCGGGGGGACCACCCGGCTCTGGTGCACGAGGCTTTAGGGTCATGGCGAGATGCTGACCCCCATGACTGGAACTGGTTGGGGGCCTCTGTGATGAGTCATTCCCGATTCTTCTTGCCTCGGGCTCCGGGCCCTGGCTTTTGCCTTGGGTCTGAGATTTACACGTGTGAGCAGGAGCCTGGCCTCCAAGGCCCTTCTCTGGGGGACACAGGCTGTGGGGACGTGGCAGGGAAAATGCAGCCAGCAACCGTGGACACCAAGAGCGTTTCTTTCTTGGCATTACGGAAGGTCTTGGCTTCTGGGTGAGATTCATTTGGAAGCGGCAGGTGAGCCCAGATTGGCAGGACGGTTTGTGTGGCTCAATGTATGTGTGTGTGTATGTGCGTGTGTGTACGTGCATGTGTGTACATGCACACATGTGCATGCATGTGTGCCCTGCATGGTATAAAATCTACTTTCTGAAATAAACACAAAAAAGTCTGGCCCTTCCAGGAAAGCCGGCTGGAGCAGAAAAGATGACGCGGAGGGTCACAGGCCCTGGAGGGCAGATGCAGGACCCGGGCAGCACGTGCCATTAGCCTGGGCCAGGGGCAGACAGCACTCACGCCAGTGGAGCTGGAACGTTCCGCCGCTAGAGGAGACAGGTTTCCTCCTGCAGTGGCACCGTCTTTTCTCTTGGCTTTTCTGAGCCCCGAGTCTACGTGGGCCAACTTACCAACGCCGGCTCCCTGCATAGACGTCCCGATTCTTGAGAGAGTCCGGCGGGACCAGCTCGGGTCGGGTGTCCAGGACGAGCAGCTGCAGTGGGGGGTCGAGGGGTGTGTGGACCCTGTGTGGGGTGGGCCGCAGCCTCTGCGATCAC
This sequence comes from Lemur catta, assembly GCF_020740605.2. NCBI lineage: Eukaryota > Metazoa > Chordata > Mammalia > Primates > Lemuridae > Lemur > Lemur catta. The sequence goes on along the minus strand of NC_059130.1, from coordinate 124,504,708 downwards.
ACGAGCCGATTCCTTACGGGAAATCTCTATCTGCAGACGGTTCCTGATCTGTGATGGTCTGAATTACGCTTCTCTGACTTGAAGAAGGTGCTTTCAGCCGTGTGCATCAATGGCAAGCGGCCACACAACCTTCCACTTCTCACTTTTGCTGCCGCACTCGATAAATTACACGAGATAGCCCACACTTGATTATAAAACAGGCTTGTGTTAGATGACTTTGCCCACCGCGGCCTAACACGGATGTCTGGGCCTGTGTGAGGCAGGCTGGGCTGAGCTGTGTGTGAGGTTTGGTAGGGTAGGTTCATTACACGCATTTTCGATTTGTGATAGTTTCAACGTACGATGGGTTTATCGGACTGTCACCCGGTCGTAAATTGAGGTGCATTTGTAGTTGGCAACAGAATTCTCCTCCAGGAGGGAATGCTCTTTATTGGGGAAAATACCTGAACCAGTTGCCACGAGCGGAAGGGGGATTTCTGAGGGCCCAGCAAGAGCAGAGTGTTTAGTAAGGGTCAGGAATTTGGGGCGGGTGAGAAACGGAAGAGAAAGGAGAAGGGAGGTTGGGTTAGGAGGTAATGGAGGTCTAGTCCTTGGCTCTGAGTTATCTGCTCTGCAGTGTGGGGGCCTTTGGGCTACCCATCCCCCCAAACTCAAGCAAGTTGCTATTCACTCAGACCTTGAGCACACACTTCCTGGGGGAGACTGAGGAGGGCGCTGTGCTTTGCGTGCTGGTGAAGGGTGGGAATAACGACACCCACAGAGGCAAGTCAGAGGCCAGCAGCGGCCCAGGGATCCAGGCTGGTGCCTTCTGTGGCTCCAGGCACATCAGCCTCTCGGGATTTGCAGAAACACGGGAGGTATCGGACTTTCTCACAAGCTTGACATGTTCGTTTTGTCTACACCAAAAAGGGCAAGAAGACCCCAGCTGACCTTGGTGGTGTAGCCCGTGGCCAACCCCAGCAGAAAGCAGCACTCCATAAGGAGTCAAGGTCACCGGTGGGAGCCCCGCACGCCCCAGGGCTGGGTGTTCCGATTCTCGCGTTCACCGCTGTCTCCCACGTGGCTCTCTGCACGCGGACGAGAGGCCCTTCTCTGCCGGCCACGGGTCTTTGCCACGTTCCATCCCACGCTGGGCCTCCCCAGCCACCACCAGCAGCCCCTGCCGGGTTCGTAATTCTTCAGGGGATCAAGATTTAACAGCGTTTTACCGTTGCTGATTCACGGTGGAAGGGCGTTAGCTCCTCCCGGCGGGGCGTGGCCCCGGCTCTTTCCCTCCTGGGGGCCGGGCCTGGAGGTGGAGGCTCAGCGTCCCGCCAGGTCTGGCTCAGAGCCTGGGCTTGGGGTGGGTAGGCTGAGGCCTGAGCACGAAGACTTTAGGACGGGGATTGGTGTGTTTGTGACCCGACGGGCACTGGGGAGCGTGCCAGGGCGAGGAAGAGGAGGGTGAGTAGGAGAGGAAGGAGGGAGAGGAGAGGCAGAGGTAGACAGGTAGCTCTGGGGGGAGATGGGGTCTTGTTCTGAGGTCTGAGCTGTCTACACGGAGGGAGGAAGGCAGTAGCTCCTGTATCCCAACTGGGTGATCCAAAAGTCAATTATATCTGGATTTGAAGTGAATCACAGGGCTGTTTGCAGCGGGGCCGCCTTCCTAATTATGATTAATTAAGCTAATGCTGGGCTTAGTTTGCCCTCCCAGGGCAGCGGGTGATAGCGGATGTGGGCATCGCTCCCCAGCCCATGGAGGGCAGAGTGGCTGGTGGGTTTGCGGGGCGCCCTGCCCTCCCTCAGCTTGCAGAGGGAGGGGCCCCGTGGGGCTTTGCTCTGCTCCTCCGCGGCGGAACAGGTGCTCGGGCTCCCTCCGGGCCACCGGGCCGTCAGCCCAGCGCAGCCATTCGAGCCTTGCGAGGCGCCCAAGACAGATGTTCAACTCGGGGCTTGGGCCTCCGAACCAGGAAATTACATTCTGCTGGCTGCAAATGAACTGCGGTCCCGCGGGGCCCTTCAGAGCCCTGCAGGGATGAAGACAGCACAGTTACCCACTCTGAACGCTGTCTTCGGCGGCGGGTACTCTGTGTACCTCAGCGGGTGCCTGCCCACGTGTGGCCTCCGCCTGGGAAGTGGCATCTGACTTGCCTGTGTCAGCTGCACAGCGGGCGTCTGGAGAGAGAGGGCAGCTGAGGCCAGCAGGAGCCGGCAGGGCCGTCCTCCTCGGCGGGCAGGGAACAGCTGGCAGGGCCGTCCTCCTTGGCGGGCGGGGACAGAGCCGGCAGGGCCGTCCTCCTTGGCGGGCAGGGAACAGCTGGCAGGGCCATCCTCCTTGGCGGGCGGGGACAGAGCCGGCAGGCCACAGACGTTGTGGAGGGGATGTCTGTCGGTCAGGGCTGTAGCGGCGCCCTTGGGTTTCCAGGGCAGAGTTGGGGGCAAGGGGGGGAGGTGACACGGTACCACCCCCCATCCAGGGGGACAGGCTGGACTGCAGCTCACACCTCTCCTTCCCCTGGGTGTTGGCGTGGCCAGAACAGCCGTGTGCAGGGACCTGACTCAGGGCTGCAGCCGTGAGTCACGTGACCCACGGGTTCCTCACCTGACCGCACTTCTGACTCTTCCAGGGACAGGGAAGGAAACTGTCCCGACCCCGGCAGGAATCTGAGTGGCCTCCGGTGGCTGCCAGCTCCGCCAGCCTGCCGTCAAGGCCAGAACACAGTGTCCCTGGTGGCAGCCAGAGCGGTGGCCAAGCGGCGCTGGCTCTAAGTGGTGATGAATTAACACGTCGCTCCGATTTCCCGGTCAGGCTCCGGGATCTGGGCCGTGTCTCTGAGGACAGAGGCGCGATGCCCCCCCACCTGGTCCTGCCTGTCTCGGCACACTGTCCCCTTGGTGCTGGGTCAGGACTTCACATGCGGCCGGGGGATTGGAACACAAGGTTCTGCTCGATGGTTTTGCTGTGATTGTGCAGAGGTGGCCCTGCGTGCAGACGGCTTCCGGCACGTCTCTGGTGTGGCCGTCCCCTGGGACCCCTGGCTGTGCGGGGCCCTTTGTCCCTTGGAGTATGCATTGCACACCCGGGAGTTTCCGTCTCCCTTGCTTCAGAGACGGTCACTCGAGTGAATTGCTCACATTCGCACTCTCGTCTCATGGTTGTGCCTCGCTGGGTGGCTCAGGAGTCCCGTGGAGTTCGGGCCAAATGGCTGGTCTCGTCCATTTCTCAGAGGGGCTCGGTTTCCAGGCTGCGCTCGCCGGCAACCCCTGCCAGAGAGGACACCTGGGAGTGGGCTCTCGGGCAGATGCCAGGCTGTGGTCGCCCCTGAGTGGGGGTGTCGGTGGGGCCCCAGAGGCCGGTGTGACAGGCGGGGTGGGTGAGTGCCCCAGGGGGCTGCTGCAGCCTCAGCTGACCCCATGGTTGCCGGGCAGGTTCCCAGAGCCTCAGGAAGGGGGCGGTTCTCAAGGAGGGGGAAGGGGAGGCGGGGAGGAGGAGTCAGAGGAAAAGGAGAGGAGGAGAGAGAGGGAGGGAGAGATGGGGAGAGAGGGAGGAGAGGACGGGGGAGGTGGAGGTACACATGGGCGGGTGGACGCAGGGAGATTGACTGGAAATTAGCCCGGGAAAGCAGGCAATTGAGGCTTTTTAAAAACATTAAAGCAGAGCTTCAGTATAGAGAGCTCTTTAAAATCCAAAAGAAAAAAAGAAAAATTCGTATTCCATTCATTGCCTGGCTCCGTCATTTCCCCAGTGTCCTCACTGGGACCTGCCCCGTGCTGGCCACCGTCCCCACGGCTTCCTGAGCTCAGTCTGGGCGGGGCCGTGGCTCAGGGGTTTGGAGTCAGAGCAGCAGCGTGGTTGGGGGAGGGGAGCCCCCCTGGCAGGCCTGGCTGGGGCCAGCGACTCCAGCACGTTGAGGGAACCAGCCCTGTAACAGGGCGGGAAAAGCGTTCCGCACAGGGAACAGCATGTGCGGAGACTTTTGGGGAGGAGGCACCAACCTGGAGACCCAGATGCCCCTGAGGCCGCAGGGAAGGTCACGCCTGTCGGGAGAGATGCAACTGAGACGTGAGACAGGGATGGCAGCAAACAATGATGCACAGATGTCACCGGAGCTGGGCACAGGCAGTGAGCGATGGTATTTTCGTGGGGGAATATTATGAAATGTGGGTCCAATTTTCAGAATATGTTAAGTGAACAAGTGGGTTGTGATGCATTTGGGTTCGGTACAATCCCAGTGTTGTGAAAATGTGCACCATTCCTGGGACCAAAGCCTGAAACAATCAACAACAACACGTCAACGGTGGTTACTGCTTGGTGGGAAAAGGAAATTTTGATTTTCTTCTGTTTTTTTTTTCTTTGTTACTTTGATAATTAAGGAAAAAAAATCACTGGGTGTGGTGGTGTGAGCCTGTAGTCCCAGCTATTTGGGAGGCTGTGGCAGAAGGATTGCTTGAGCCTGGGAGCTGGAGACCAGTCTGGGCAATATAGCAAGACCTTGTCTCTAAATAAGATAAGACTAAAAAACAAAAAGAAAGAAATCAATAAACATGAAGATACACATTTAAATATGTGTTTGTATGGCCTTTTTCACCTCTTCCAGGCCACTGTATGATGCCTCCCTCCAACCCCCGCCAGTCTCCATACCTCTCAAGTTCATTTCACATGTGGTCCCCAGCCTCATTTTTCTAATGCACAAGTACGCACATGTAATGTACCTTGGGCTGAAATGTCCCACTCCACAGACACCTCTGCTCACTGCACATTGGCCTCAGGTGGAACCCAGGCTGCAGAACCTGGCACTCACTGTCCTTCACTAATTGCCTCCCTCAGCTGTTTTCTGGCAGGTTCTCTATGATCCAACCCCCCAACCTCAGCCCCTCTCAAGACCTCATGCTCTTTTATGTGCCTCCATTTTTATTATTCTGCCTCCTTTTCCTGGAATGTTAAGCCTCATAGCTGCCTTCTTGGGAACTCCTACTCATCCTTCAAAACCTTTTTCAAATGCCCCCCATTGTCATAACATCCCTTCTGGTTTTCAGCCCAGTGCTCTCAGGATGTAGTATCCATTCCTTATCATGGCCCCATCCCATCCTCGTCTTTCATCCTCCTGTCCCTTCATCCCCCCCAACTCTGCCCTGCGTACTGCACTTCTCTGACCCCATGGACTCCCCAGGCATCTCCTTGCCTGACTAACTCCTACTCTGCTCTTGAGATTTAGTCTAAATGTCCTTTCGCTGCAAGACTCCCTGACTCCCAAAGTTCATACGCTGGAATCCTCCCCCCAGAGCGATGGTGTTAGTAGGCGGGGCCTTTGGAGGTGATGAGGTCACGAGGATGGAGCCCCCGTGAATGGGGTCAGGGCCCCTCTAGAAGGGCCTCAGAGAGCCGCCACGGGAGGACACCTCGAGAAGGTGCTGTCTGCAAGTCGGGGAGGGAGCCCTCGCCTGGAGTGAACCTGCTGCCCCTGCCTGTGCTCGCCATGTGGGACCGCAGTTTTCCATTTACCTGTCTGCCCCCCCACCGGAGCCCAGGTGAGCAGGGGGCAGGGCTGTGACTGGATGATGACAGTGGGGATAAGGATGATTGGTCCACGTAGCTCCGGCTGCCTCCGAGCCCACGGGAGGCTTTGAACTGGCTGCCCTGACAGTCTTCACGGTCCCAGCTGGGGCACCGAGTGTCCTCCCTCCGCTTGGGGGAGAGCGCCAGAGGCAGGCACCTGGAGGTGAAACAGGCATCCTGGTGCCCGCCCTGCAGGTTGCCCAGAGCAAGGGCCCCGCACAGCCCTGGCGTCCTGTCCCCGAGCACAGGCGGGGCCAGAGCGGAGGAAAGGAGCGGCGCTGGGTCTCCTGGTGCAGAAGGGCCGGCTGTGCCGACACGCGGGCCACGGCACGCACAGGTTGCCCACGCCTGCCGGGCAGTCCCTGCCTGAACGCTCGCCTGGAGCTAGAGCTGATCCACTCTCCAGCAGGACCTGGAGACTCAGGGGTGGGTGATGGTCCGGGAAGCCATGCATGTGCACCTGGCAGATCCCGGCAGCTCCCAGCCCAGCCTTCTGCAAGCGTCTGCTGGGGGAGGAGCCCGGGGCTCTCAGTGTGACGCCGGCTGACCTCGCTCTGAGGCCGTGGGCTAGTTGGCCGCCATCCCCAGCCTCAGCACCCACGCGGAGGCGGCTCTCTGTGCCGCTCTCCCTCTCGACTTTGCGCTTGTCCACTGGATTCGAGGCCACTCCACTCCAGCCCCAGGAGAGGCCGGGCTGATGACCTCGCAGGGCCGCGCACTTGACCGGCCTGGAGCCCAGCCCAGGAGTGGGCGATGCTTCTTCACTGACTCAAATGACTTAGAGACGAATCCAGTTGGAAGTAATTGTTTAGATTAAACTCCATTACCCTTAATAAATAATTAACCTGTCAGACGCAAGGCACTTACCAAAGAGCCATTCTGCTGCTCAGACCGAATGTGTCCTGAACAAAGGTTTTCCAGAGGTTCTGAGCAGCTGCCCCAAATCACCAATTATGGTCAGATAGGTCTGGCTCCTGGGGCAGCACGGAGCTGGCAGGTGGAGCTGGCAGGTGGAGCTGCTCCCAGGTGGTGGGTCAGAGGGGCAGGAAGAGCAGCTTCCCCAGGGGCAGGGCCCCTCCCCCACCACACAGGCTGCACAAGTCCAGCCTGCAGCCCAGCTGTGGGTTCTCTGGGGCCTGGAGGGCAGAGGGCAGAGGTGACAGCCTCAGTGTCTCCCCAGCCCACCCCCTCCCCGCTGATGACCTCTTTGTGTTCTTACGACCCAGCGATGCTGGACTCTGCCCAGACGCACCCAGGGGCCCACGTAATCCCGTGGACTTTGCTTAGCGCAGGCAGGATTTGGGTTTACAGGTGACCCACGTCGGGTGCCTGTCCTGAGAGCCAGCTGTCCAGAGTCATGGCTCGGACCACAGCCTTGGTGGCAGATGGACATCTGACCCCAGTTCTACCGCTCGCTTGCCGCCTGCCCCCGAGCCTGTGTCCTCACTGGTGACTCGGCTGCTGGTTGGGGCAGTCCGTGGGGGGAAGTGGCACTGTGTGTGTGAGACGCAGGACCAGGGCTCCGTGCGGGATTGAGGCCTGGCTGCAGCCCCTCCACAGCCCACTGAGGGTGAGATTGGTGGGGTCCCAGAAACGGCCATTGTCCTGTCCCCAGCCAGGCCAGGTAAGCCAGCAGGCTGGACACTGGGTTCTATAGGTGACTGCCCTGGAGGCCATGGGTGGGGGGGTGTCACAGACCCCAGAGCTTGGTGGAGCCGGGAGTCAGCCCTACCTGCTGCCCACTTTGCATAGACAGCTCCCACAGCAGGCAGGAGCTGTGGTCTGAACGTTTGTGTCTCCCCCAGTTCATATGTGGGAAACTTCCCCCCCAGGGGATGGTGTTAGGAGGTGGGGCCTATGGGAGGTGATAAGGTCACGAGGGTGGGGCCCCCGTGCTGTGGTCAGTGCCCTTACTAAGGGGAGCCCGGAGAGCTGCCGCCCTTGCACCAGGTCTGCAAGCCGGCACTGGGCCCTCGCCAGGGACCGAATCTGCTCACTTTGCTCTTGTGCCTCCAGACTGGGAGGAGCGAACGGCTGTCTCTGTAGCCACCCAGGCCATGGCATTTCCTTATGGCTGCCAGAACGGGCTGGGACAGTGGGGCGGTGGGGGCTCATTTCACCTCCAAGGGTCAGGACAGGCCCAGATCGTCCCCGTGGCCCTGACAGCCCGGACGTCTCCCTCCTCTCCCTGTCTGCCCCACAGGCCTCTGAGCCCTGCCGTGCCGGGGGGCAGAGATCTCTCCAGGAGGGGAGACCCCCGTCCCGGGAGAGCAGACGGCAACACCTGAGTCCTGCTGAGCAGACACGACGCTGAGGATTCGTTTGTCAGAAACACGTTAGGTTATTACAGGGCGGTGCTTTAGAAGCCAGTGGTGATTTGCATATGTAAATTAGTGCCATAGCAAGTAATTTCACCTTCATCACTTCATTTGAATTTTAACACTCCTTGGCACCGGGACAGCAATGATTATTTAGAAATTATAACATTTAATAACAGTGGCAATGAGACGATGATGACAATGAAGATGATGTGTCGTCTTGGTAAATCCCCATGGAAGCGCCATGTGGTGGCACCGCCGTCCCTCACCTGGGGGGGGGAGGCTGCCAGGCGCCCGGGCACAGGGCTGCGTTCCTGCCCTCCGTGGCCCGGCGGGCAGCCCCGCAAGCATCCTCGCCACGCCGAGCATGCTGGGAGTCAGGGGCGCCCTCACCTGCCGCCAGGACAGGTGCGCTGGGGAGGGGGCTCTCGCTCCCACCTTCTACCGCTTTCCGCCGGGAACAAACAAAGCGGTGGGTGAGTGATGTGCGTAAATCAGAGGCATAATGTAGCCGCCGGCTTCCACACTGCGGCACTCGCAAGGCAATTAACTTGAAAATTGAATTGATGTGCATTGATTTTTTTAATAAAGTTACTGTAATATATTCACTCGTTAGAACCCAGAGCTGAAAATAGACACTTTGTTTCTGATTTGGAGCCCGTCCCTATAAATCACCCGGGGCGGCAGAAACACCCCCTCCCTCCACATTGTCCTTTCCCATGAGAACCGGCATGCCCGTCTCGGCCCTTTTACTCCCCGTGTGAGGGCTGGGTGCCTGCAAAGACGGGGCTCCGGGTCACGGGGCCCGGGAGGCGGGGCCCAGAGACGGAAAACCTGCCCGTGGTCACAGCCTCCTGGGACTCCGATATTTGGTTCCACGCCCCGGGTGGGGAGGTGCTGAGGTCAGAGCAGCTGTGCAGGTGGGAGGCGAGGAGGGCAATGCTTTGAGGCCCCAAGGGCTGGACAGACACCCAGACAAGCTTGTGAGATCGGAGAGCTCGCAGACTAGAGTGAGACGCCGGAGCCCGGAGGGGCCCTGGGGCCCAGGCAGCCTCCGAGAGCGGCATCTCCTGGCTGGCTTCACGGGGGCCTGCGGCTGCTTTGCCTTCGGGCAGCCCTGCTGGGTAAAACTATCTTCTACACACCGAGCCATGGCTTGGGTGTCCCTCTCTGCTTTGTAGTGGGGACCCAGGGAGGCCAAAGACTCTTATACAATCGCCTGCTTGGCGCCAAACCCATGTCCTCCTGCTGCAGCCTGTGTCCCCCAGTCTCGGGGCTCACGAGGGAACAGGTGCTTTTCTGGCAAGTCCATAACTCCAAGCCAGTGACCGTCCTCTCAGAACGAAGCTAAGGGACAGTTGGCCCTGGAGGGCAGGAGCCAGAGCTGGGCAAGTCCAGGGTCTTCCTGGGTGCAGTGTCAGGGGATGGAATTGCCACCGCTGTCCTGGACCTAGGAGGGACACTCGGGGAAGGTGAGGCTCTGGATTTGGAGTGAGAGGCAGGCACCTGGCAAGTCACGGTGTGTCACGCCCACCCAATAGGTCTGGCTGACGTCTCTGAGGGACAAGGGGGGCAGGGGTATGGAAAGTTCTGGAACAAGGAACTTGCTGCTGCTCAGGGTTTTTGCCCTGGAGCTGCTGAGATTCCAGGTCTCAGAATGGAACAGGACACGTGGTGTGGGTGCTCCCTGCAGGGAGATGCTCAGTGCTCCCACGGCGGCTGGGCTCCCCCCGACTGAGAACTCCTTTGACAAGGCCTTGGCCGGCTCTGCTTCCCGAGATGCTGAGTTAATATCGGAGTTTTGCCAAAATTTGTTAGCATTGGTCTTCAGGGTGTGCTGGGGGGAGCTGGGCACAGAGGAAGGAGGAGAGAGCAGATCTCGGGGCCTGCGTGTCTGTCCCACCTCAGCTCTTTGTCCCAGTACTGACACCCCATCCTCCGTCGTCCCATCTGTCCTCCCTCCCCCGGGCTCCTGAGCACAGAGCCCTCCCTCTGCCTCCACACTGAGGCTCACGCCACCGCCTGCTGGGGACACGTCCCTGTTCATTGGGGCTAGCATCGTTGGATGCAGCCTCCACGGCCAGCTTGGACCTCTGCCCTCTGTCCTGGGTCCCGTGTGTCTGAGACCCGTGACCCTCTCTCCCTGGCCTCCAGGCCCCTCCTGTGCACAGCCCTGGACTTCACGGATGAGGGGGGTGTCGCTGCAGGGTGCGATTCAGGACCTCTGTGCCCCGACTGTGCTGGCCGGGAGCTGGGTAGGGCTGAGGGGAGGCCTGGCCCCGTCCCTGCACCGCAGAGCTGGACAGCAACCCCCAGACGGGTCCTCGGTGGAAACACAGGGCCCAGGTGCTCACGGCAGGGTTCTGGGCCCAGGGGCCCTGGGGAGGGGTCAGGGGTTGGGTGACAGGGCCAGGCAGCTCGTGGGGATCCAGGAGCAGCCCAGGAGGGCAGCGGCAGGTGGGGACGGGAGCTCCGGTGGTCTGAGTTCCGGGACCCAGGCCTCCAGGTGGTCTTCCAGACCTCGTGGTTTCAAACGCGTCACCTGCTGTGTGGCAGAAGCTCAACAGATGCTGAGCAGCTGCACTCAGCACATTTCACTCTCTGCTCTCCGACGTGTCAGAAAGGCCCGGGAAGAACGCTTGGCCACGTCCAGGGGAGCCTGGGGGCTCGCAGGCCGGGTCTGCTCAGTGGGCCGGAGCCCCTCCTTCCCAAAGACCCTGGCCCCTGCAGGAATGTGACGGGCGTTGACACCGACACAGCCCATGTCACCTCCCACTGAGCTCTGGAACCACTTGTGTCACGGACTCGGCAGCTGAGAACAAGATAAAAATAAAAGCCAGGAGCCTGCGGGGAGAGGGGGAGAAACGGGTGGAGCCGAAGGCGGGGCAGGGATGTTCTGGCAAACGCAGGCCACGGAGGGGCCTATCGAGTACGGATTCTTCCATCCTTCCTGTCCGCCTTTGAGATCAAAGTCCTCTGGGAGAATCTCGGGAGAGGGGGAGAGGAGGAGAGGAGGAGAGGAGGGGAGGGAGCGGGGGGTGGCGTGGGGGGAGGTGGAGGGTCTCCTCGAGAAGGGGCCTGGGCTGCCTGCCCTGCTCAAGGCTTGACCCACCTCTCTACAGATCTGCATGTGCTCTCGCCTGCGGGTGACAGTGGGTTGAGAGCAAAGGGAGGGGCCGAGCCCCCTGGCTGGCGTGGAGCGGGTTTGAAGGGGTCAGGAAGTGCTGCCACTGGACCTGGGAAAGGAGGCAGGATGGGCGGGGCCCAAAGGGGCCTGACCTTGACCTGCAGGAGGTTTGGCAGGAGGTAAAGGCAGGAGTGGGGGGTGTTGGGACAGACACCAGGGGCTGTCAGTTCTCACCAAGACTCCTGGACTTGCTGGGGGAGGGTCCCATGGGGTGCTGTGCTGGGGGAGCCAAGGCACCTGCCCAGGGGAGTCGCCCCCTAATGTGCGGCCACAGGTCTGGAAACATCACCCAGCTCCAGCCTTGGATGGGGACAGAGGAGCAGCCAGTCCCAGCAGGATGACGCTTCCAGCCTCGGGGACATGCAGGCTCTTGTCAACCTACTGGGCCACGTGTGCATCTCCCCCACTTTTGTAGGTGGAATAAAGTTCCCCAGAAATGTCCCCATCTGAGTGCCATGACCTAGGAATGTGTGACCCTCCCTGGCAAAGGGGGCCGTGCCGATGTGATTGAGGGTCTCTAGAGGGGACGTCACCCTGGACCGTGCCGGTGGACCGGATGCGATCTGTGACTCTCTAGAGCAGAAAGCCGTTCCCAGGGTGGCTGGAGTGGGTGTGATGGCAGCAGAGTGGGCAGGGTCAGAGCCCAGGACGGGGAGGCCTCCGGAAGCTGGAAAAGGCGGGAGACGGGTTCTCCCCTGGAGCCTTGCAGGAGCCAGCCCCGCGGATACCTCGACTTTGGCCCTGGCGGCTCATTTCAGACTTCTGACCTCCCAGGACTGTGAGACAGTAAATGTGCGTTTGAAGCCACTAAATTTGCAGTAACTGGTTACAGCAGCCACGTTCACCTAGTTGCTCACAGGTTCACTCCCTCATTTACTCACGTGAGCACCTTGGTACCTGCTGACCACACCTCACCCTGAGCCGACAGTGTCGTGAGCTCCAGGACCCCGAGTCGTGCCAGTGACAGGAGGACAGGTGAGCAGAGGCACCTCCCGGGCTGGGCGGGAGCCTCCTGTGTACGAGACGAGGGCCCTGCTGGCCCTTCCTGTGCCAGGCTGCTGCCCGGAGCTGGCCCTGCCTCCCGCCACTGCCGCGTCTCAGAGCTGGGCGGGGCTGTTCTTGAGGCCGCAATTACAGCTCAGCGCACAGAACAGCCTCCCGGAGTTGGCGCATCGCAGCGGGGTGTGCACACACTTGCCTCGGGGGAACCCTTCGTTAGCAGTGACAACCATTTAAACAAGGTGAATGGGGCACCGTGAAGCCATCACCCACTTACCCCTCACGTGGCCCCACAAGTTATAGGGTGTGCTTGGACCAGGGCATTCCTACGAAGGATGAAGGCACGAGAGGGGACGAGGGGCCAGTGACAGTCCCAGACCTGTGAGGGGGCCCCTGGGTCAGACTGGGCTGGTCCTCCTGGTCATGGCCCCAGGAAGTAGTTCTCAGGGGCTGGCCTCCCCCTGAGATGGGGACATCTGGGTCAGGTATGGTTCTTTGGCTGAAGCAGAGCAACCAGCTTTGGCTGAGAAAATGAAGAAGGGGCACAGAACTTTCTGGAAGGACCTGAGTTAGCTCTGGAATGGAGGAGAGAGCTGGAAGAACAGGCCCCGGAAGAGAAGGAGCCCAGGACTCTGCAGGTCGGGTCACAGCCTCCCCAGGGGCACCGGTTCCCAGCACCCTCTGCTGGAGCCCCAGATCCTTGGTGGGGAGCCCCGCTCCTCGCTGACCTGGGGCAGCTGTGCAGCCAGCAGGGAACGGAGGAGGAAGTTCCTGGAGAGGAGAAGCCGGGTGCTGGCACCTGGGGAGGTGTGGCCGGGCCAGACAGGCAGGGCTGTGGGCTCTCTCACTCTCTCTCTCTCTCACACTCTCTCATGCGTCTGTTCACCATACTCCTCCCGGGCCGGGCGTGGAGGGGCTGGGGGTGCACTTTCCAGGTGGTGTCAGACTGGGGTGGGCAGAGGCTGCTGGGAGCCAGGGGAGGGAGTGAGGGGTGGTCACTCAGGGGGACGTCTCTTTACCAGATGAAAATGCCGGCACCCGAGGAGCCTGGGGGCTGGAACCTCACGTACCCTCGTCACCCTCGTGTGTGTGTTTACAGGACAACAGGTGGTGGGGACAGGTCACAATTCCCTTCCAAAGTGCCATGGGGCTGGGGATGTTACAAAGTCATTAAAGAAAAGATTGTGACCAGACTCCATTCATCTCACGGAAGGTGTCCCTGTTCTTGACATGCTGTGGAGGGAGACATTTTTTAATGAAAACAAGGCTTTGAGCAAAAAGCCAATTTGTTTAAAACAACCTGTGGAATTATGAGAGATGTGATTTTGACTAATGAGTGCAAACTTTATGCGAGCAGCAGTGTTCAATTATGGATGAGCTAATTACACGACACCGTATTGGGTTGCCGAGATGTCTCCCCTTCTCTTCCTCACACTGGCTCCAGCCCGCTAGTTAGGATAATTAATGAAACCTTGCTCTCGCATTATTTTGCGAGGTACAAAAATTGGCTTCGTTTTGTGATTCGGTATCCCTCAATCGTACGGGTGTGCCTTGGGGGGGTTCCCACCTGTGGCAGGGCGTGGGGACCCGGGAGGAGGCCGGGACCAGTGGACATGTGGCAGGGGTGCTCGCTGCAAGTGTGGTTTCTGGGTTTGGTGAGAGCTCCCGGCCGTTGCAGAGCTACCCCTGGGCACCGGGTAACAAGGGCAAGCCAGACAGACACACGTGTAGGACAGAGAAGGTTCCAGTCCTTGAGGGCACTTTCGTCCTAAGAGGGGGCTCTCCCAGCCCCTGGCCTCTTGAATGTGGCCAATGCTCAGGTTACTGGTTTGTTTTACCATGTGCCAGCTTGGTTGAGAAATTGCACTTCCAGGAGTGCAATTTGGCCTCTGGAAAAAGCAGAGCTAAATTGTCTTCCTTTCTTTATTTATAAGATAACACTAGCAGCTAATTGCGTTGCATGTTTACCATGTCTGGGCATTGTGCTTTTTTACATATTTTACATATATAGTCTGTTTTTATCCTTAGTATGTTCGTGTTGGGTGATACACAAGTGAGCAAATTTAGGCAGAGAGGGGCTGAGTAATTTGCTTAATCTCCTAAAGCTCTTGAGGATCAGAGCCTGCAGCGGGGTTGAAGACTGTCGGACTTCAAAGCCGCGCTCTTATCCATTTCATTATACACCCACAGAGCAGCAAAGCGCCTACTAGGCGGCCGGCCATGTGCAAGAATAAGTCTCTCTCTTTTTACCCCTCGGGTAACCTCCACCCCAGTGAAGAAGCTTCCGGTATCCCAGCCATTGTAATACATCCTGTGATGAAGCCGTAATTGAGTCTTTAAGGTGTTTCCTTGTTGGTTGATTCTAAAAGTTGAAAAGTATCGATAGATTGAGTTTGCATTTTTGCAGCTCTGTAAATAGTGCTCACTGCACAGCCATGTAGTGTACTAGGATTTCTCTTCTGTACAGAACTTTTCCCCCTGGAGATTCTAGTTTCCTTTCTTTTTTCTCCCACGATCTGTCATTGGCTACCCTGGGTTCCTCTGGTCCCTCTGTTACAGTAACAAGTCTCTGAAACTTCATTGGACAACAGCAGCAGCAGCAGCAACTGTCTGGGAAACCTCTTTCCCTGGCCCCAAGGGGGGCAGCTGCATCCCAGGATGCTGCTCCGTTAGCATCTTGGGACGTCCTTCATTTCTCCCCTGAGTTGGATCTACCGATGTCTTTCTTTCTTTTTTATTTCTTATTTTCAGTGGCGGGACTACATCCTCAAGTAACTTTTCTTTTTTATTAACCAACTTTTAATTTTAAATAGTTTTGGATTTACAGAAATGTTGTAATAATAGTATGGGGAGCTCATCTCTACCCCACGCCCAGTTTCCCCGTTAGTAACACTCGTATTGTACGTTTGGCACTTTAGTAAACCAACATCAACACGTCATTTTTAGCTGAAGTCCATACGTTTTTCTTTCCAGGTTGCCTTAGTTTTTACCTAACGTCCTTTTACTATCCCAGGATCCCTCCAAGATGCTGCGTTACGTTTGGTCATCACGTCTCCTTGGGCTCCTTTGGCTGTGACAGTTCCTTGGACTTTTCTGGATTTAGATGAACTTGATGGTTTTTGGGGTGCTGGGGAGATAGTTTGTAGAACACCCCTCGGTGGGGATCCATCTGGTGTTTTCTCACTATCAGACCGGGGTTATGTGTTCTGGAAGGGAGCGCACAGGGCAACGTGCGGTCTCACACGGCGCGCGGGGCCTGTCTCAACGCGCCACGCTCCTGTTGAAGTTGACCTTGACCACCTGGCAGAGGTGCGTTGCCAGGTGTCGGCAGAGAAGGTGCTCTGCGTGTCAACAGCAGACATCATTCATTCGTTTGCTCGTCATTTCACCTATACGGTTGTCTACATTGTGCTTTCAGCTGGAAATCGCCCCATTTGGCCGTGTTCCCTGGGCCAGGGATGACCCGGAGGTGGCGTGACGTGGATTTGGCATCTTTGGCACTTCGGTGACCTTTTGCTTTGTAGCTGGTTAATTCAGCCTCAGCTTCTTGGGTTGACATTTGATTCCTCACTTGTCATTTCTTCTGGCTGCTACTCTTTGGTTCTTTGTTTTGTCCTGTTGGACCCTCACCATGACTGATGTCAGCACGCTGCTGTCCCATGGCAGCCACTGCTCCCAGGAGGCGTTGCTCCTGCACACTGCGGGGCGTTAAGTGTTTTATTCCTCCTGCCTTCGGGCTCATGCTGAACGCTGATGTTCCGCCATCTGGCCTCCGCGGGGACCGTCGCTGAGCCAGCAAGTACCGTCCTTGCACGGCGGCCGGGAGCAGCCGCTGGGCCTGCCCCGCCGCTCCCGCTGCCGAGCTGCCCAGGCCCCTCACAGCCCTGCCGGGGCCCTTCCAGGCCGCACCAGTCCACCTGTCCCTGCAAAGACTCTGGTGCTGGGTGTCCACATGGGGGGGTGTGGGGACTATTCGGGGATGTCAGCGTCTTTCCAGAAATACGAGCTTGCTGAAACATCTTTGTCGATTTTAGAACACAGACAGGTGTTTCTTCTTGGTGCTGATCTCATTGGTCGTGTTAGTAGCTGACGCTGCCTGAGCCCCGAGGCGCCCGGCGCCTCCTGCGGCCAGCTCGCTGGTCCTCACCACAGTCCTACTGTAGGAGCTACTTTGCCACCCCATTTCTGGGGCTCCGGGAGGTCGGAGCAGCTGCTGTCCGGAGAGTCCCCATGCGTGAGGAACTTCTGCTCCACCCGAGGAGGGCCGGTTAAGCACCGACTGTGCCCGGCTCTGGCGTGGCCTCGTCACGGCATTTCTGTGGGCTGCGCTGCCCTTGGGTGGACAGATTTGGCATCCGGAAGCTAGGTGGGGACCGGCACGTCCTGTTGGTGTTTCCAGGAGTGCATTTGGCTAGAGGGGGGCTTCTATGTTTGTGGTAAAATGCAGGTGAGCTGGAGCCCATCTCAAGACTGTTCCTCACTCCCCTCTCGGAGCAGGGCCTTGCTGGCCAGCCCGTTTCCCCGTCGTGGCTAAAGGCAGCGACGTCAGAGGGGCAAGAAGCTGTGGGGCGTCTGACGCTGAACAGCCCCCTGACTCCAATGAGGACATGAAACCCTCATCTCCCAAAGCAGGACAGCGAAATCCTAATGGATTTGTTCGTAAAGTGAATAACATCGTTGAACATGGGAAAGTGCCAAAGTCATAAACACTCGGATAAATATTGTGCTCTAGCTCGTTACTTCTGAGACTGAAAAACTAATCAGGACCATCGGGATAGCAGAGGCGTGAAGTGTGGTGACGTCCAGAGAAGCCTGGGTCCTGGTGCACCTGTGGCTGTGCCGACAGAGGCGAGGGTGGCGTCCCCAGCCAGTGACGGCTCCGCATAGACTGGAAGGGGCAGAAGAAACTCCCCCAAGATTTGAAAACCAAAGGACAGCAGGACGGGGCAGAGCCGCTCACGCCCTTCCTGGTGAGGGGGCAGGTCTCCTCCCTCCTGCTCTGGCAGGAGCAGCTCCGAGGTTTCTGAGGCTCAGACCGTGGGATGTCTTTTCACTGTCCCCGCTCACACCAGATGCTTAGATGCTTCGTGTGTCACTCTCAGGACACGAGACGGGTAGGGGACAGGGAGAGAGGAGAAAAAGAAGAGAGAGAGAGAGAGAGGGACACTGCTAGACCCTGTGTTACCTCGCAGGCTTGGAGACGGGCGGTGCTTTCGGAAGCTGGTTAGGGACCTAGGCAGCCCCCCTGCCTGGGGCGGCTGATTTGCGGCTCTGACTTATGCTCACCCTGCACTGAAACCAACAGGGCAGGGCGGTCGCACCAGGCTCCTGTGACCCCTGACAGTCGGGTCCTCCCCGTGGCTGAGCCCCACTGGCTCTGCGGCTCCCTCTCTCCAGGCGGCTGCGGCTGGGCAAGCCCTGGAAGGCCCTGACCCCGCCCTCCTCACCCCGACCCGGCTCCCTCTGCACCACCCTGGGGGGTCCGGAGCCCCCGCGAGCCTGCTTTCCCCACCCAGTGTTCTTACGGCCACTGCTCCTGGCAGCAGAAGGCTGGCAATAAAGACAATTTATTGGGGAATGTTGATAAAGCCCTGCTTATTGCAAACAGTAAATTAAAAGTGAGCACTTGCACCTTTATTTCCCACCCAGGGAACCATAACCACTCACAGTGAACTCGAAAGAGAAGGAGAACGGGATATGGAACAATCGTTCAATGTCTCCCATCTTACCAGCAACCTCATAAAAATTAAGGAATAATTTTTCAAAGAGATAAGGGCTTTAGGGACATGAAAATCAAAACAACCAAATTGCTCCTGCCCGGAGGAGGTGCACGCAGGATGAGAAGGGATTTCTTTTCCCACTTTTAATTTACAAGAACCTTGTAAACTACAAATTAGAGGAGCAATAGCGATTCAGAAGGCTTGATTCATTAAGCCTTTATTTACCCTTAATGCCTCCGAAGGAAAATAATTTACCTTCTGAACATGAATTATGGGCCTGGAGCTGACGTTTTCCCACACGGATCCCCAGGTGCCTTTTGGGGTGAGGCTACTGTGTGCCGAGCAGAGGTGGTGCCTAATAGATGCTCGGGCCGCTGAGCCGTCGCCCTGAGGCTGCGAGTTGCCGGAGGACCGGGCATCCGAAGTGCCTTTTGTTTAACAGTCAGAGCACAAGCCAGCATCTCGCAGCCCCGGAGCCCCACAGACACGGGCTCTTCCCACCCCGCCTCCCTCCAGAAACACCGTTTGATGTTGCTCAGGAATAATTCAGAGCCCCCCAGTCCCCACGCGGCGATGAGGCTGCGCTGGGCGAGAGGAAGTTGAGCCTGAGGCAGGTTTGGGGGTCAGATCAGCACGCGGTTCCTTAGGAAAGGCGGGGGGCGAGGCTCTGTGTCCTGCCCCCCCACCAGCCACAGACCCCCATCTCTTGCCTGTGCCTCTCCTGCAGGGCCGGCTGTGCCCGAGCTGCCTCTCCTGGCCTTGCCCCGCCTGAGCCTGGCCTTCGGGTCTGAGCACCTCTCTCCCCAGTTAGCCCTCGTGCGCCTGCGGGCAGAGCCTGGGTGGAGGCGCCGGGTGTCCACGGAGCCCAGCAGCACAGACACACTTGAACTCCACCCAGGTCCGGCCCTGCCAGCTGCTTCGCTCAGCCTCTGCCTTCACATCTCCAAAATGGGAGCAGCAGTCCCTGCCCTGGAAAAGCAAACTAGGGGTGGATAGGAGTGTGTGTTTAAAGCCATAAAGTTCTGTGATCGTCTGAGGAAGGGGACCCCGCCCCGTGGGGATGGGGAGAGCAGGGGACAGGCTGGATTGTGGAGGGAGGCAGGGTGTTCTGTCTCAGGAGGGTGGTGTCTGGGGTGGCTGAGCCCGAGAGTCCTGGAACTGCAGGGTGTCGCTGCGGCACTCAGCCCTGTGGCTTCTCCAAGGACCTTACAATGTGTCACTATGTCCCAGAATGCTGGAATTTTCTTTGGGAGCCTGATGGCCGACCCTGGTGTCTGACAGACCCAGAAGCCTCCAAGTGGTGCTTTTAGGGCTCCCAGATCCCGAGGAGCGGCCTTGGTCTCAGCCAGCTCTGTCCTTGTGCCCCTGCCTCACATGTGGTTAAGTTATTGCCCCATTTGTTTTAAAGACTTGTCTTATCACCTATTTACAAGACTTATGGATTTCTCATTACTTCCTCTGATGGGACTCAGCTCAAGTGCTTTCTGCTCCCTCTGTCCGAGCTCTGCCTGTAAAACATGACCGTCACAACGGCCAGGAGGGCTGGGCAGCGGGCAGATCGAGGCTGTTGGTGGCGTCTGCCCACAAGTCCTGGGATTCATTGTAGCTGCTGCACAGATGTGGCCCATACGGTTATGGA
The DNA here is from genome assembly GCF_020740605.2 of Lemur catta. Taxonomy (NCBI): domain Eukaryota; kingdom Metazoa; phylum Chordata; class Mammalia; order Primates; family Lemuridae; genus Lemur; species Lemur catta. The sequence goes on along the minus strand of NC_059130.1, from coordinate 124,485,309 downwards.
GGTGTCCCCAAGACCACCCCCATTTCTGACAACTGCAGAGTTCAGGGATTCCTGGGACCACCCTCAGTTTTGAAAACTCACTAGGAGGACTCACAGAACTCTCTGCAAGCTGTTATATGAGTGGTTACAGTCTGTCACAGTTAAAGGACAAAGATTAAAGTCAGCTCAGGAAGAGACGTGTGGGCCAGTATCCAGGAAGGTTCCAGATATGCAGCTTCTAATTATCTTCTCCCTGTAGATTCAAAGATGGTAACCTCTCTAGGTGACAATGTGTGACAATGTGCCTGGGACCAGGAAACTCACCTGCCTTGGTGCCCAGTCTCCACGGGCCCATTCACACGGGCATGGCTGACTGCCGCCCTGGCCGACCTTGGTCTCCAGCCACTCTGAGGTCAAGCTGACACCTCGTGGCCCAAAGCCCCCACCTGAAATCACCTTGTGAGACTGTCCAGTGTGGCCCAAGGCCCCCAGGCAAACAAAGACGCTTTTATAAGGTGGGACATGCCAAGGACCTGGAGACACCCCTGTGTCAAGGACAAAGGTGAGTCCTCGCCTTGGGAAAGTTAAATTCTTTACTGCGCTGTTTCTTCCTCTTGGCTGTAACCTTAGGGCTGAGATGTAACACATTCAAAGGGACACATGTTACAGGAACCGGGTGAGTCCTGAGTCGGGATGATGTTCCCACTTGGCGGGATGACATTCCCACCTAGCGGTGTCCAGAAGAGCTGTTCTCCTGACCAGTGAGGAGTCCCCACCCTAGCCCAGGGAGTTTCAGCCCCTCTTGCCCCATCGCAGGGGAGGATTAACTTCCTTATAACCAAAAACTAATTTAAATGACGAGCTTGGAGTGCCCAGGTGGTGGGTGTGGATTGCTCCACTCTTGGGCTCAAATGGCCAAAGGAAAAGTTGGAGATGCCCAGTGGTTGGAGTGATGGGCCACCTGTTAGAACTTGATTCAGACTATGGTTTGGCACAAGTCTTTGTGATCCAATGTGAGGTGACGCTCACTTGCTGGGAGACAAGGACAGAGTTGGGATCTTGTTGGCAGATTCTCTGTAAACATTTTTCAGTGAATGGACAATGAATGGATGGACGGTTCATTGGATGGATGGATGGATGGATGGAAAGACGGAAAGAAGGAAGGAAGGATGGAAGGATGGATGGAAGAATGAATGGATGGATGGCTAGATGGATGGATCAGTGGATGGATGGTTGGATGAGTGGATGGATGGATGGATAGATAGATGGATGGATGGATGGATGGATGAGTGGATAGATAGATGGATGGATGAGTGGATGGATGGATGGATGAGTGGATGGATAGATGGATGGATGGATGGATGGATGGATGAGTGGATAGATGGATGGATGAGTGGATGGATGGATGGATGAGTGGATGGATGGATGGATGAGTGGATGGATGGATGGATGGATGAGTGGATGGATGCATGGTAGATGGATGGATGGGTGGGCAGCAGGATGGATGAGTGATGTGGGTGTTGGAGTGATATGATGCATGGCATGCAAGCACTGTGGGTAAGAAGCCCAGCAGTGGCCTTGGGCAGTGGCTCAACAGCTCTGGGCAAAGTTTGCATGAGGATAAAATGGAATAACACGGGTCAAATGCCAAGTGCCGCATCCAGCCTAGGCACCAAGTAGGCTCTCAGTGAAAAGCAGGTCCTGCGTCCTGTTTTCCCTGTTGGTGCACAGTGCCCACGTGTCCACAAGTCTCTGCTCCTAGGCTCCTCAGGTCCCACTGTGCCTCTGGTTTGGCCTGTGTCCAAAAGATGTGTCCCGCTGGGGGCAGAGTGTGGGGACGCGAGTCTCCTCCAGGAATACTATGTCTGTCACAGCAGGGTTAGACCCCTCATATGTGGTGCTGCATCTGCACCTAACTCAAGACACCCGTCTGTTTGACTTCACCCCACTGTGAGCACCCAGAACTGCTAATATTTTACCTGGATGTGGGCTGGACACAGCAAGCCCCAGGAGGGTTTCCCAGCTGTTGGGGCACAAACGTCCTTTTTCCCAGGTTTTCATGGCTTGTGTGGTGAGGAAATGATGGACACAGCCCTGACCACAGGGTGGACTTGGGGCCTGGGGGGCAGTGTCTCTGTCCCAACCTGGGGAGTCTGTTCTTCCTGGAGGGCAAAACGGCCCCTGCCTCTCACGTTGGCCCCACCAGTCCTTCCTTCCTAACCCTCGTCCAGTGGTCCCACTTGCTTTGGACTCGCAGCCACCTTGCAGGGGTGACGTCAGAGCTGCTGAAGGGGCAGGGGGCACAGGCCAGGGGCACTGTCACTCCTGGGCTGTCCCCATGGCTGTTTTCCTGAGCAATCAGAAACGCTGCCCTCCACACGGGGAGGGAGGCTGGGGGGTGGCCACTCCATGCCCCCATCCAGCAGTCTCCTGTCTCGAACTCCCACCCGGAGCATGAGGAATTGAGGACTCTCGGGAGCGTGAGGAATCGAGGACTCTGGGCTCCCTCTCCTGGGAGATGCTGGTGGGGGAGGGAGAGGAGCCTGGGGTCACTCATCAATTATTCTTCATTGAGGGTATTTCCTTCTTCAGTCATTCCTTTGCTCTGTTAGCTCCTTCTCAGGTTTCAGTGATTTCAGGCATCACGGGCTACAAGATAATTTATTTTATTAGGCAATTAATTTTCTGGGTACATTTTTAAAGGTCAATTAAGCAATTTAAATGGAGGGGTGAAGGATGGGGACCCAAACCCTCCTGGGACAAAGGTGACATAGTCAGTGCTTGGGGGGAGAGGTTTGTTTTCCTTCCGACTCGGGGGTGCGGCGGGTGCAGGTGGGATGTAAGGGCACCTGGGCACCGAGGACGGGCCGGCTCTGCCTGCGCTCAGGGGCTGCGGCCTCATTTCCCTGGGAGGTGGCGGCTGCAGCAGGAAGCAGAGGGGACTTGCGTGGAGTAGGTGGGAGGGACACAGTCGAGGGCGGAGGTCCAGGCCCATTTGTCGTCGGATCTGTGCTGGGAGCCAGACTCCTGGAGTAGGAGGAAAATTCACGCAGCTGATCCCATCCACGGAACCGAAATCGGAGTCTCCCCTGTGCCTTGTAAATAATAAGTAAAAACACATAATAAATATTTAACCAGAAAGAAACATGCTCCAAGCCACAAGGAAGCTGTCAGTGAAGGTTTCGCCAGCGCGTGCAGCATGTTGCCTTTGCCCCCACGTTTCTCAGCGGCCCCAGAGGGTGGCTGGCTGGAGGCTCACATGTCCCCGCGGCCCCAGAGGGTGGCTGGCTGGAGGCTCACACGTCCCCGTCCGGCCCCACCTTCTGCCTTCCCAGCTTGTCGCTTTCCCAGAGGCAGGAAACGAGCTGGCTCATGGGAGCAGAATAACCGAGGTTCTCAGGAGTCGGGGTTTGGCCAGGCGGTTATTTTTCTCCCAAGATGAATTTCTGGGTGATTAATATTGTTGCCCATTAGTTGTTACATAATAATAAGCGCTCACAGCAGCCAAGAGGGAATGCTTACTGTGTGTGGGGAATTTGGGACGTGTGATCTCATGACACCCTTTCAAGCACAAAGCAGGTGTCGTTCCTGTTTTGCAGAGAAGGGGCCGGAAGCCGAGAGCGGCGACCTGGCTGACTTGCTCTCAGGGAGCCGGGCTTGAACTCAGGGCCCGCCGACTGCCCGGCCCGGCGGGTCCTGTGATGCTGTTGTTTCACACGCACTGCGCTGGTGCTCCTGGGGAAACAGCACGTGGCCCAAGCCGTGGAGCCACCCACGGCCGCGGGCAAGATGGAGGTTTCCCGTGGGCAGGGTGCTGCACCCTGGCAACCACTCACAGTCCTCTGGCACTTGGTTGTTTAGAGAAAAAAAGCAATGAAACAATTTTGTTAACATAGGTTTCCCAGAAATCACACTATGCCTTTAATAATCATTATTAAAGGTTGGGCAGGAACCACAAGTCTGGGCTGGCTGGCTCCCTTGAGCAGAAGGGACCAAGATGCTTGGGTTATCACATCTAAAACTAATTGGCGTGTTATCCTTTATACTTGTAAATATTTGTGCTTTTTCTTACCTTTGTTGGGTGGTGTAATCTGTTCCCAGGCCACGAAGATGGATCCATGGTTCAAAAGTAGTTCATTAAAATATGAAAGTAGTAATACAAATGGGAACATAATTAGCGCAGCTTAGCCTGCCCCTAGCAACGTAAACACTGTGTGCCCGACTCTAGCATGAATACAGCACGTGATCTGCCATCTGCGTGGGCTGGGCCGAGTCTGGGAGTGTGATGGTTTTGCGTGCGCAGCGGGAAAGAAACAGCTAACAGAGCACAGCGGGGAATATCTGGGACTCGCTGGAGTGGTGACTCAGTGGCCCCTTGTACCCAGGCTGTGGCTTTTCCGAGACTTTCAAATAGTGACACACCATTGTGGAAGTTTCAGATCATTTTCCCAAGAGCAGACAGATGGCCGTGGCCAACCGAGCGAGTTGTTCTTGACAAATGCTAAATTATGCTTCCCGGCACAAAATTGGTAAGTGATTCATTTTGCCCCTGTGACCAGAGGAGAGACCCAAAGGATAAAGGCATCATTCGAAGCCGCACAGCACACAGCGACAGGAGGTGCATGTGTTCACGCTACTGCTGAGAAGTGTGAAAACGCCGACCACAAAGTTAGGGTCCCCGTCGTGCGTGGAGAGGGCAGGATGGCGGTTGGACACACTCCCTCATCCCACGGCGCTGTTGGACACGGAGCGTGTGTAAATGCCGTTCCTGACACGGGTGCGCACCACGTGCCTCGTGCCACAGGGCTGGATAAGGCGGCAATGTGGGCATTTCACAGTGAGGGGAGGCTGAGGACTCCTGGCTCCGTGTTGCAGATGGAGAGATTTGTGTGGCCAATGATGCTCTTGCGAGCTGTGACTAGGACTTAAAAAGCTGCCTGTGGTCAGCCCCAAGGGCGCGCAGCTGAGCACGTGCATTGGACGGGGCCCCGGTGCACAGGTTGCCCAGGGCCCGGTGCCGACGGGCTCTGTCCACAGGGGCGGGAGCAGCGTGCGCTGCAGACGGTGAGATCTGTCCAGGGAGCTGCGTGAGGAAGAGGGCGGAGGAAGCAACGTTCCACTTGCACAGGGAAGCTGCGGGCCGTGCTCAGACGGGCGTGTGACATGAGAGAGGGGCTGGAAATCACTCTGCCCCGTCCTCATCAGACCACGAAGGCCAATCACCCCACCCCAGTGGCGTGGTTTGAAAGCCGACAGGAAGACATCGGAATTGTCAAGACTGTTGCGTGGGAAATGGCTGCATGTCCCAGACGTCACTCTTCCCAACATGAGATGATTCTCTTTGCTTCCTGGAGCAGGAAGCCGATGATCCGTATTAGAAATATTTCAAAACTCCATCCGGGGCTGCAGTAGTGCGAAGCCTCCCAGAGGCTGAGGCAACAGCCTCTGTGTCTTGCCGAGTTTAGACACGTAAGTTCCAGCCTGGAACAACCGCAGTGACAAAGTCCTCAACACCGGCCGCTGCCGCCCAGGCCCTGCACAGCTACACACCGTCCCTCCGCACTTGCCTGTGCCTGGCACCGGCTGGTGCGCCAGGACCGCCCAGCACGGCGGGGAGGAGGAGAGGGAGGAGCAACTGTGCTTGTCCTGGGGCTGGAGTCGTCCTCATCCAGCCAGCCCCGCGCCTGGGAAGGTCACGGACGCCACCGTCTCCCGGCGTCTCGCCGCCACTTTTCGTGTTTCAAAGCCGCGTCTCACTTTTATTTAAAGAGTTTACTGAGAGCAGGGGCTGGTGTGCTGGCCCAGTGCCTGCTGGGTCATCCTGTGCGAGCACCAGAAGTCCCCGCTCTGATGGCTTGTGCCAGCGTCTGTGGGCTTCGATGTCACGATGGACAGAGAGGGCATTCATTTAGCACCTGCTGTGTGCCAACAGCCAGTCTTGGGTTCCTGCACCCAGGGAGGAGCCCCCGGCCTTTCTGCTCAGACACCGGCTGCGTTTAGCTTGAAGGAGATGAGATTGAGGGTCTCTCTGTGCCGAGCGTCCCCCTGGTGTCACGTCTCACTTCCAAGCCCTCTGACAACCGTGTGACCCTGGAAGTTTGCAGAGGGGAGGCTGTGAGGGGAGCAGCTTCTGAGCAGCTGCAGCCACAGAGGGGTGGGCGGGGGCTCAGGTGCTCAGTGCCTGTCGTGTGGCCCCTCTGCCCCTGTGAAGCCAGGACGTCTCTCTTTCGTGGGTGTCCCACGTCACACGCTGCTACCCTGCGCAGCCAGAGGGGACAGAAGCCCTCAAAGCACCTTGTTCCGGAGACGGCTGGGGACGTGGGAGCCCGCGTGGGTGCGTGGTCTGTGGGGAGCCTCGCCCGCAGGTGCAAGTGTCCTGCCGAGCTTCAGCCGCCTCTGTCACACGGGGCTCGGCGGGGGACCGCTGAAGGGGACTGAGTAATTAGCCCCAATTTATATTAATGACATTTTAGATTAGCCACAGCTGAGCCCGGCTCCCGCCCTGCACACGGGGGACCCAGATGTGAAGCAGAAATGTAAAGGTGTAAACAAAAAAGTGAAAAAGACAAAATAATGGTGCCAGTTGTGTAAAAGGGAAGCTACGGAAAGAGGTGGGGGTCGGGGCGGCCGAGAGCATGTGTACCCGCCCCGGGTGGGCACTTGGGCTGTCCCGGCTCACACGGGCCTCTCCCTCCTGGTCACAGCCCCCCTGCGACTCTGCAGCTGTGGTCTTTGACCTTGACCCCATGCCCTAGGTCGCAGGCGGCTGGTGCAGGGTCAGTCAAGTTGCTCCCCTGAGTCTGGACAAGGCGCCTGGAAGGACATCGTGGGGGCCAGGCCTGTGCAGCGAGGTGGCTGTAGGGCTCTGTGCCCCCTGCTCACACTTGAACCCTGACCCCCTGCCTGTGGCCTTGGGCAGGGTCCTGCTCTGCCCTGTTCCTCGGTTCCTCTGCCTGTAAAGAGGGTTAGTGATGACCCTCGGGGTGGGGGTCGCTGGGGTACTGACAGGGACGACACCCAGCCCTGGGCCCACCTGTGGCTCAGGATAGACAGCTCTGTCACCTGGGGAAGCGTCTCTGGTCCACCACCCTGTCTTCGTCCGTTTTCTGTTGCTTATAACGGAATCCAGAGCCAGGTAGTTGATGAAGAAGAGCTGTGGAGGTGGAGGGGCCGCAGCAGGTGAGGGCCTTGTGGATGGGGACTCTGCAGGGTCCCCAGGCAGCACAGGGCCGGGGGCTGAGGGCACTCACCTGCTCACTCAGGTCTCTTCTTATGAAGCTGCCAGGCTCACCCTCCCGAGAACCCCGACCCGGCAGTCCACGGGCCCATCCGGGAGGGCACAGCCCTAGGACCCCACCTGCTCTTAGGCCACCTCAGTGCTGCCAGGCTGGGGTTAGGTTGCCACAGCTCCGCAGGGGACAGTCCCCACACGGCACGGCCGCTCAGTCCGGGCTCGCGGTGTCCTCTCCAGGCCTACTGGGAAGCAAGTGAAGGAAGGAACGAGCAAGTTAAATGGACGACTGAGGTCAACACCTCCTGATTGTTAAGGAATGTTTATTCTCAGAAAAATAGAAAGAGCAATTTCCTCCCTCCTTCCTGGTTTTTCCGAGCCAGCCCGGAATCTTCTTCTTCCTGGTTTGTCAGTAGCTGCAGCGTGAAGGCAGGTGTGGCGACCGCTGTGAGATGGAGGGTCTGGGCTCGCCTCAGTTTCCCCGAAAGGGCCGTCGGCGGGGGTTTGCTGTGTGTCCCGGCAGAGATGGGGGTGGGCCAGTGTCTGGAGTACACAGAGCTGCGTCTGGGGCCGGGCTGGGGTACCCATGATAACCAGAGTCATTACTTCCTGGGCTGTGTCCTTCCTCCCCGTGGGCTCTGCAGAGTGGTCCAAGACAGGCACCTGGCAGTGACCTGCTCCTGCTGTGAGCAGAGCTGGCTGTGACTCCCGGTCCTGCTGCTACGGGAGCAGGAAGGAAGCCCTTCCCCCAGGCCTGGCTGCTGCGATTTGGCCACCTGGGGGGATTTGGCTGCTTTGATCCACCTGTAGGGCCTTGGGCAGGTTCCCCAAATGCTCAGATCCTCCTGCCTCCTTGGGCACTAGAAGTTTCCTGAGGGTGTAAACAGCAGCTGTTCCCCGCTGCAGATGGGCTGTGTGGTGGCCCAGGCAGCCCCTGCACTCCCACCAGGGCCGTGGGTCGGTCGGCAGGAGAAGGAGGCACTTGAGCAGTGAGTCCAAAGCCCAGAGCAAGGCAGGCTCCTGGCCGCTCCGTCCCCTGTCCCCGCAGGTGGTCAGTCTGCCAAGTCCTGCACAGGGATAGGCCGGGCAGACTCACTGCTTTACTTCCTTAGCGATGAACTTCTGCATTCTTAAAACCACCCCAATCTTGAAAGATTCTTTTCTTAGCACTGGAAATACATCCGTAAATCTACATTAAAAAACAGAACACGATAGACCCTCTGGTTAAGAGAAATCAGCCTGATGCTGGAACCTTAGAAGCAGGTAATGGGAGCTCAGAGGTTATAATTTGCCACTAATTGACACCATTTCCTCCAGCCCAGGCTGCCCTCTGCTCCTGGGGGGAGGCCCGAGGAAACTTCTCAGACCAAGGAGGCAGATGTATCCCAAGATTTGCGGCTGTCTACCTTCAAGGAATTAAAAAAACAAAACTAAACTCCATCTCCCTCCCTCACTCCCTCCCTTCCTCCCTCCCTCCCTTCCTCCCTCCCTCCCTCTCTCTCTCCTGTCTGCCCCAGTTTCTCTCTCTCTCTCTCTCTCTCTCTCTCCCTCTTTTTGTGAAATCACTCAGTTCACCAACCAGTTACTGATGCGGGCCAGGCCCTGCCTGCCGACTTGGGGATCTGGACGGATAAGTCGTGGTTCCTGCTCAGAAACAGTCAGGCTGGAGAGAAAAGATGCAAATGCAGGAAGAGGGTGGTTCCCGCCTGCTGGTTCCGTCCATTTCCCCGGGCAGCTCCCAGGATCTCCCTGCACAAGGCCCTCCTTCCCCCGTACTCTGTCCCGTCTCTTGGTAGCATCTGCGAGGGCTGGATGCCGGATGCAAGTCCAGATGCAGCTACTTATTGGCCTTGGCCTTTGGAAAACATCTGCAAATATCTGTAAAATGAGGACAACTGAGCCCCAGCTTCCGTGGTTGTAGTGAGAAGTAAGTAGGATACTCACGGGTCCTCCAGACGTGCGGCTTGTTCAGGGAAGAGGGACCTCTCTGGGGACTCCACACTCCTCTGTCGATTGGCACAGATCACCCTCCCCGCTCCTGTTTCTGGCAGCTGCCTTCCTTCTCTGCCTGATGGGTAATGCGTGCCGGAGAGGGCGGGTCTGGGAAGTGGGGGGCAGGGAGATGCAGGGAAGCGGAGGCCGTGGGGGTGGTCGTGGCGGCAGAATGCCCAGGACTCCTGGGTGGGAGGTGGGTCATGAAGGAGGCGGCACCGAGGTGGGTCTCAGGTCTGGCCTCTTACTGGGAACAACATCTTCTGTTTGTTTATTCATTATTTATTCGGCAAATATTTCTTGAGAACCTGCTCGGCTCTGAGTGCTGGGAATTAAGTGGTGAAAAGACAAAAGCAGACTCTGCCCTCCAGAGCTGCAGCCCCCTGGGAGCGAGACAGCCCACAGGGAACCGGTCCCTCCGAAGTGAGATGAGCTATGACAGTGGCAATGCCCACCTGGCCAGCACTGGCCCGCGCCAGGCTTGGATGTGATGGGGGCAGCCCCCGAAATGAAGATGGAGGGTCCTCATGGATTTCTTACCAAGGAGTGGGGCGGGGACTGCAGGGACGCTGGCCCAGTGCACTGACCGGTCCAAACAATGCACCTGGAGGCTCCAGCGTGGCATGCAGGGTCCAGGGAGGTGCCCGTCACGCATTCCCCCCGCAGAGAGGGCTGGCCCTTGCTGCCCACAGATGGGTGGTCCCGGTATGGGGGGCAGGAATGGAGATGCATTGGATACAGCCCCAAAACTGACTCTGGGCTGCCTGAGAGACGAGCCAACAGGACGGTGGGAGCTGACGTTTCCATAACCCTCTGTAGACTCTGTACTGATGTCACCTGTCACCTCTCTCATTCCCAACATTGGCAATTTGTGTCTTGTATATATTTTATGCAATCAGTATAACTAGAAGTTTCAAAATTTTATTGATCTACTCAAAGATCCCAGCTTATAATCTCATTGATTTTTTTTTCTATTTTCTTCTGTCTCCTGTTTCATTAATTTCCACTCTACTCATTACTATTTTCTTTCTTTTAGTTACTTAGGGTTTAATTTGATGTTCTTTTTCTAGTTTCTTAAGGGAGAAGCTGAGTTCAGTGACTGAGGATCTTTCTTCTTCTCTAATGCAGGCATTTTAGTACTATGCATTTCCTCCAATTACTGCTTTAGCTGCATCCTACAATTTTGATAGGTTGTGTTTAATTTTTTGTATCCAATTTCCTATTTTCCTTTTGATTTTTTCTTCAACCCATTGGGTATTTAGAAGTATGTTATTTGATCTCCAAGTATTTGGGAAGTTTTAAAGATATTTTTGTCTTATTGATGTCTAGCTGAATTCCACTGTAGTCAGGGAACACACTCTGTATAACTTAAAGATTATTGAAACTTGTTTTATGAACCAGAATGTGGTCTATGTTGGTAAATTTCCTGTGCGCGCTTGAAAAGAACATGCATTATGCTATTGTTGGGTAGAATGTCTTTTAAATGTTAAGTAGATCAACCCGGTGATCGTGTTCTCTGTCCTTACGGATTTTCTGTCTCCTTGTTCTACTGATTATTGAGAGAGGAATGTCAGCTGGAATTGTCATTGGTCTCTTTCTTCTTGCGGTTCCATCGGTTTTTGCTTCATGGATTTTGAAGCTTGTTTATTAGGTATGTAAATGTTTGAGGTTGTTATGTTGTCTCCAGAAATTGTCCCCTTTATCATGACAGAGTGACCTTGGTTGTTCAGCTGGCGTGCAGTCTGGTCTCTGTTACTCCACCCTGGCTGGAGGCCAAAGTGCCCCTAGATTGTGCAGCATCTCAACCCCTAGAAAGTGCCCCCCGCTGTGTGCCACGTCCCGTGACCCTGCCCTTCCCTTCCTCTCCTGACCACTTGCGTGTGCTCGGCCATCGCCCTCTACGGAGCTGATTCCTCGTAGATGCTTCTGGAAAGGCTGACGGCGTCTCAGAAGTGTGGGTGCTGATGCCAGTCTTTCCTAAGAGCCCAGTTCATCTTTCTGTTTGCCCAGCAACTCCTAACGGCCCCCGGCATGTTTCCCTGGGGTGCGCGGTTCTACCTCCGTAATCCGACAGCCGCACGGCGGCTGGAGCATCTGGTCCCTCCACCGGCTTCGCCAATGACGGGAGGCCGCGGCCGGGATTCACCCGCGTGTCAGCGCCCCGAGCTCCCGTCCGCCTGTCTCTGCTTTTGATGTACACAGAAGAGGAGGATCTGAGTGAAGTCTGGGCAGCATCAAAGGTCAGAAAAGGAACAGGCTGATGAAAGGAAGCAAACCGTGCTGGAATTACTGTCTTCCCGAAGCCAGCGCTGGGTCTGCGGGGTCAGGAATGAATCATTCGCTCTTCAGACCAGCAGAGGGGCCGTGTTCACGGGGGTGATGCTGACCTTTCCCTTCACTGTGAAGCGCGGGAGAGGGAGGGGAGGTTATTAGCAACAACAGAGCCCCAACTCCCTGGGGGGGTCTATTGCACAGACGCCCACCCAAGGCCGGTCTCGCCCCCGCGCTGGGGGCGTGGGTAGCGCCAGAGCCCCCGGGATCATGGAAGAGATGCTGATGGGACTCTCAAAAGCCCCGAGCCCATGATTCCAGCCACGATGTACACGCTCTTACCCCCGTGAAAACAACGGCTTCCAAGCCTTGCCTTCCGGCGCGTTGGAGCACAAGTTGCTCAGCAATGGCGTGGGGACTGGGCACCCAGCCGCAGCTCCTGGGCCCTTTCCATGAGCCGGGCGCTGGGCCGGGGCTGTTCTCCCCAGGTCAGGAAGAACGTGGCAACTGGGAACTTTAAAAGCAACGTCCTAAGTGTCGATGCTCTGCAGACCTTGTTCCCACCCCCAATACCCTTAGACGGAGCCGGCCTGGCAACGTTCCTTCACACTGCGCCATCCGTCCCTCCCACGGCCTTTCGGTCTGAAAGTTTTCCCGCAAGACCCGCAAGGGGCTGATGGGGAGACGCAGAGGGCAGAGCCAACAGCGTCCACACCGCCAGCCCTTCCTTTGGTGCTTGACTCCCATGGGGGCCTTCAAGGGCTCGGGTGGGGTGGACAGCTGGCAGGCGGGCAGAGGGACCCCTCCCCGCAGGACCCGTGTGCGGGCGGAAGCGGGTACTTTCCAGGCTCCGAATGGAATCACAGGAACCCGCCAGGCCTCGGGGGATATGGAGTAAAATGAGCCGAGTGCAGGGCCGTGGGTGCTCCGACGCGCAGCCGAGGACCTTAAATAGCCGCGGACCCAAGAGGGTCGACTGCCGCTCACGGGGCAGCGGGCGCTGCCGCCTGCACGGTCCCTGCTGAAGGCTCCTCATCCTCAGGTCCCTTCTGAGCTCGGGTCCCGTCCTTCCTGCCCCTGCCTGCTGGGGCGTCTCCCCTTCCCCACGGCCCCCGGTACCTCATTCCGCTGGCCTATGTGCAGCTTTCGCTGTTTACAAAACTCCCCGAGCCCAGGATCCCACCGGAGGGCTGCAGCAGGGCCTGACAGAGGGCTGGGCTTGGAGTCAGAGCGCCGGGACCCAGACTTGCTGCCGGCTGGCCGGTGGCCTTGGACCAGCGGGTTAACCTCTCTGCGCCTCAGTTTCCCCAGCTGGCAAGTGGGGCTGATCATCTTCCGAGAGTCGGATGTTGTTACGAATCAAGTGGCGCAGTTTGTAGGCTGTGCAAGGGTGTTTACTGATGGTCCTTGCATGTGGATAGACGCACAAGGCAGGGAAGAAACCCTGCTTACTAATCGAGTGGCCGCTACTTTTGAGAAACTGATGGGAATGTGCACAGGATGTATTTGAGGGGAAAATGGTTCTAAATTTCTAAACCAGAGGCAGGAAGGAGTCATGAGTCCAACCTGATAATAGTTTCCAGCACCCCCTGCAGCAGGTAGAGTTACCTGCTCAGGTCTGACCTTCCTGGGCATTCACCCTCTGGCTTCTTCCTCCTCCTCCTGGGCTCAGGAGCCCCCAGTGGCTTCCCCTGCCAGCCACCTGCATGTGAGAGGGCAGCTGTTGGGGACAGACCACTCCCGGGTGCCACCTCTGTACTTTTTGCCCTTGGAGCAGCACTGGGGCAGCGAGCTGTGGCGTTAGTTCTCTCTTGCGGGTGTGTCCCATTAGCCCTGGAAATAGCATCCTGGCGCTGTCCTGGGGCTGCCGTGACTGGGGCTTGGACAACAGGGGTTTATTGTCGCTTGGGTCTGGGGCTGGGAGCCGAGGTCACGTGTCGGCAGGGCCGGCTCCTCTGGGGCTGTGGGTGGGACTCTGCTCCCACCGCTCTGCCTGGCTGTGGACAACGCCTTCCCCGTGTCTTCACACGGGCTTCCCTGTGGGTCTGTGTCCAAAGTCCCCTTCTTGTGAGGACACCAGTCACCCTGGATTAAAGTCCCTCCTAACGACCTCACGTTAACTCACCTAATTATATCTGCAATGGCCCTATTTCTAAACAAGGTCACATTCTGAGGTTCTGCAGGTTAGAACTTCAACATATGAGGCGTTTTGTGGTTTTGGGACACAGTCAGTCACACAGTCCCCAAGTGGATTGCGTGTGCCCTGGGGCAGGCTCGGTCTCAGCCTCCACCTGGGCGGTTCCGGTGCTCAGCGATTCCTAGCACAGCCCCTCTGGAGCTGAAGGTCACAGACAAGGTCTGGTCTGGCCTCCCGTCCCTTTCTTCAAATCAGTGACTGTGAAGCACCAAGATCAGGCAGACGGGTTTGTGCTGGATTACTTCCTGCACGTTGGAGCCATCTCTCCCTGGTCTGTGTTGTTAACACCATTATTGATACCACCATTATGAATACCATCTCCTTGAGGCTGTCCCCTTCTGCCGTCATTTTGTCTTCCTGCCGCCCTGCGAAGCAGCCGGTGCTAATCTCACGCTGAGTGCGGGTGGCGGAGAGCGACGGAGCCCAGCTCGTCTGGCCGCGCGGCCTGTGGGACCCCAAGCCTGCTCCCTCTCCGCCTCCTGCATCTGCTTCTGCAGCGGCGGGACCAGCGCCAGGGTGCAGACATGCCCGTCAGAGGGGTCCTCCACTCCGCTCACCGGCCCCCTCCCCCAGCTTCAGGACAAGGCTGGGCCGGGAGTGTGGGCGTCGCCCCTCACCTGTGGCCAGGCTGCCCTCCCCACAAACCTTCCCTGGGCGTGTGGCAGGAAGACACGGGGGGACAGAGAGGGGAGGACGTGTCCCCAGTGTCAGTGACAAGGACGCACAGTGCCTGCAGCCTTGGGGCCCCGAGAGTTTTCCAGTCTCATTGTGCCCCCAGTTTAACAGCTCTGCAGCTCGTCACGCGGCGTCGGTGGGTTCGGCCTCTGACCGCTGTGCAGCCCTGGCCGTCCCTTGGCTGCTCGGAGAAGTCAGCCCTATTGGAAATGCAGCGAGTCTGCACGTGAGCACAATTTAAACACACTAAATAAACTTAACAAGCGCAAAGAGCTTGGGCTCTGTAAGAAAACAGTGGCCAACATGTGGGCTGGGTCTAGGGGACTGGGTGAGGTAGCAGGTGCAGGTAGAGGAGGGGCCTGTTCCCAAGCGACCAGCCAGACCTCTGGAGCAGGGACCGCATGGGGGCTCCTGGCAGTGGGAACCTGGAAACCCCTTCAGGGCTTAAAGGGAGGCGCATCTGGCCGCGTGGTGTTGGCGGGAGGGTGGGGCGAAAGCTGTGTGGGGTGACTGGCTGTGAGGCCAGGTGAGCTCCGTGGAGCAGAGCTTGGTGCAGCCTGGAGGGACCACCCTTGGCTGTGCTCCCCCATCCATGGGCCCTGTCGGCAGGACCCCCACGTCTCTCTAGGCAGCCCCCCTCTCCCACTCTCAGCACCCACACTTTGGGGAGAGTCGCTGCTCCTTCCAGCTCCAGGACTGGACGTGGGACCAGGTCTGGCCCGTCGGAGCGTCCCATCTGTGGCTGCGGTGACGGGTGCAGGTGGGCGTGTGTCCCGCCACTCAGCCAGCTGCAGGGAGGCCAGGGCGTGGACGCTTGGGAAGGGGGTGTGTTGTTTTCTCCTGGAACTTAGCATGTTGGGGTGACAGGAGCCTAGAGATGTCAAGGCCACCAAGCAGAGGCTGGCAGGGAGGCCGACACTATGGAAGGGAGAATGGAGAGCTGGAGGGAAGCAGGGTCCTGAGGAGCCCGGCGGGCAGGCCGCGTCTAGCAAGGCCACCTGGGTTTCTCCCTTAAGCAAAGAAGTAAGTTCCCCTTTTGCCTGGTGCCAGCAGGCTGGGTTTCCCGTCACTTGCCTTTGGAAAGGGGATAATGGGTCCAAGGCCAGGTCGATGCCAGGACCAGAGCCTGCGTGTCAGCTCACGCACACATCTGTGTTAAGAAGGAATCAGACCCCGGCCTTGTCCATATAATCTAGTCAGGGAGATGGAACACGGCCACAGCAAACAAGTAATCCTCCCCTGGGAGGAAATTCCCGAATCCCAGTGGGGACCCTTGGCGGTTCCAAGAAGGGAGAGACTGTAGGAGTTTGGGAAGTCAAGAAAGAGTTTCTGGAAAAGGCAGAATTTTGCTCCTGGATGGTATCAAAGTTCTCTGTTTTTCCTTGACATTCCTAAGGAACTCCACGTGGCGGAGTGGGTGTGAGCTTTCCAATATTCTCGCAGGCGTCTGTAGTCTTGCTCACTCCCCGCTCCCGCATTTGTCCAAGGAAGACTCATCAAGGAGAGAAGTGCTTTGGACCATCTTAGAAGGAACAATCTTTTCTCTCTCTTCTTGCCTTTTCAAATCTTTTCTATCAAGGCCAATTTATAAAACAATGCCCCAGCGAAGCCTTCCCTGACCTCTCAGGCAGAAAGCAAGAGGTCTTCCTCTTCTGAACTCCTGCCGGGGAAGAAGCTGAACCCCGTGAAACATCTGTATGTTTTCTTGGCACCTGCTGGCCTGGGAGCTCGTGGAGGACAGGCCCTGCCATTTATCAACGTCATCGCAAAGCGGCAGAGACTCGCCGATGGCTCTGTGCGCACAGGCCTGTCCTGGACGCCGTGGGAGGTGTGTCGGTGGCACAGCAAGTGACCGGGAGAGCGCTGTGTGGGTTGACAGCGTCCAAACGCCGAATACGCTGGTGCTCCTTGGAGTCCAGCCTGCCCTGCAGACATCTGGCGATGAGGGTTCGATCCTCAGACACTCGGCAGACGTCTCTTCAACAGGCTTCTCAGCACATCCGAGGCTGCAGAGGCTGCTGGGAGAAAAATGGTGGGACCACATTGGAGGCACATGGTGCCTCTGTCCCAGAGACTTGCTGGAAACAACCCATCTTCCTCCAAGATTAATTGAGCTTTAGACAAGTCCTCTAGTTAACACGACTTGGTGTTTAGGAAGGACAAAGCCTGCCATTTACATGTGGAAACTTCTAAAGCCCACGAAGACGACGTAGGCAGAAATTCACATTGACAGCAGGTCATCTGTTTTCCCAAAGACTCCATCCCGTGACTGAGAGCTCCTCTGGTGCCCGGGCACGTCTGTGCTCTTCAGCTGCGTGACAGATGGAACAGGCAGACTAGGAACTTTATAGCAGAAATATTAGGACATATTCAGTTAAAGATCAAGCAGAAGAGAAGAGAAAGCTTCTTTAAAAATAAGTCAAAGGGAAAACGGAATTCAATAAAAATGGAAAAGTGGTTGATGAAAAAGTAGACGGCACTGACGTGGCTATTGCACAAACTGAAGTCCAAATGCATCGGAGACAGGTGCGTGGGGGCCCGGATAAGTCCCTCGTGGAGGAAGGGATTTTCCGAGGAACATCTCCCTGGTGTGCGAAGAGTGGATTGATGGAGAGTGGAAGGACAAGAGCCAGGGCGGCATCTGATGAGGGCGATTGGCCGGCAAGGAGGGGAAGACACGACTTCTGGTCCAGCCTGGAGCTGCAGGAATGTTCCAACCAAGTGTGGAAGGAAGAGAGTGGAGAGCCCCACTCTGCTGTGTGGATGGGTTTGGCCCACTTCAGGGGGTGGCCGATCTGGGTATGAAAGTGACAAGGAAGCTGCAGAGGGCAGAGGGGAGGACTTTAGGTGGCAAGGAGAGCGGATCAGCTTTAGGAATCTCTGGGGCACACTGCTAGTCACTAGCACCCATCTTTGGGGCAATTCTGACAGCCAGGAACAGGCAGGACATGTGCCACGGTGCTGGGGTGCCCATGCACACAAGCTCTTGGGGCTCTGTTCCTCTCCCCTATGCTGACCTTACCCTGCCGTCTAGTTCCAGGGGACTCCAAGAATGATGCTACCCCTTTGCCATAGTTGATTGGTCCAGGGGTGGTTGCCAGACCCAAGCTAGACCATTAAAATCCTTCACTGGGAGCTTTGGATTTGGGAAAGACGTAGAAATTTGGAATAGTCTCTGTTGGAGTGGCTGAAACTCCAGGGCTATTAGAATCATGGTTTTCTCCATGAGGACTGGAAAGAAATAATAGGCAGCAGGAGAGGAGAATGGCAAAGATGTGCACAGAGAAGCATAAGATATTTTAAGAGATGACCTAAACACTCTGGTCCCTGGATCAAGCCGTTCCTGAGGCCCTTCTCAATTCCTGCTCTTTTCACTAATTCTTTCTTGAATTATGTGAGATTCCTCTAGATCCTTTTGAAAAACTCTCTTTTAGCTTCAGTTGGGTTGGAGCTGGGTTTCTGCCAGGCACCACTTTGGGAGGGAAGGACTAGGCGAGAAAACAGAAATCTCTGGGGCCTGCAGATCCCCGGCTGGCTGGCAGCAGCCACCTCCCACTCTCCAGCCCCAGGCGATGCTCTCTCGGCTCCATGCACAATTTCTCTTTGGTTTTCAAACTCAGTCCAGGCACCGGGCTTAGGTGTCTCAGAAAGACCGTGCTTGGGAAAGCAGTTGCTGTCCACTTGCATTCAGAGCTGGGTCTATAGACTCCCTTTTCCCGATCCAGGGCCCAGAAAAGCTGTCAAAGAAAAGGGCCAGGGGATCAGTAGGATCCTTTTGCCACAGACAACCCAAGGGATGCTCCGCCTGGCAGGCTTGGCAGACTACAGCCCCACCAGCGAATCTTCCAGCGATGATGGCCTGTGGGAAGGACGTGGAGAGCTGTAGCTGGACAGAGTGGGTGCGGACATGTTTGCAAATACAAACCGCCTGGGAGGAAGCATTTCAAAGCTGGGCAGGAAAGCCTTACGCACACTGGCAGCAGGCAGGAGTCTGGGAGAGAAAATGGACTAACCTGCACAACCCCCTCCAGCAGGAGATGTGCTCGTAGAGTCCGCGTTCGCGGAGCTTAGGCAGGAAGGTTGGAGGAAGCCCCAGGGAAAGACATTGCTCAGAAAACTTGCCGGCTCCCAGGGCCTGCAGGAGTCTGTTCTTCAGCACCCAGGACAGCGCCACCGCCTTTGTGACTGTGATGAGCCTAAGCTGGTTGGATGTCACTGGAGGAAGAGACTGGAGTCCTTAACTGTCAGAGTTGGCAATGACCTTAATGATAATATAAACCAGTGCTTCACTTTTATAGATGAGGAAGCTTCGCTGAGACGGGGGAGATAACTCGCTCTGAGTCACGCTGTTCGTTTGTGTCAAAACAGGGACTAGAGGCCGGGTGCAGTGGCGCACGCCTGTAATCCCAGCACCTTGGGAGGCTGACGCAGGAGGATTGCTGGCCCAGGAGTCTGGGGTTACAGTGAGCTGTGATGACACCATGGCATTCTAGCCTGGGTGACAGAGTGAGACCCTGTCTCAAAACAAAAAACAAAACAGGGACGAGAATTGAGGTACCTAAGATTTCTGTAAATGTCCCGTCTCCTTGTTCCCAACACCCACCATCTGTCACGCCACAGCCACCAGCAGGAACGTTCACTGGAGGCCACGGAGTGGCTAATAGTCTGCTGGTGTCACTGAGTTGGGTAAAGCTTTTACCCTCTTTCAGCCTCAGTTTCCTTATTTCCATATTTCCATATTTCCTTATGTGCCTATACACACGTAAGTGGGCTGCTGTGAGGATTTGATGAGATGATGCTGCTGACACTTAGTTGGAACAAAAAGTTGCCCTTACTTTAGAGTTCAGGAAACTGAGGTTCAGAGAAGTTTGTTAACTTTTCCAAGGACACTCAGCGGGTCAGAGCTTGGCTTGGTGTTACTCCACAGGCCCCTGAGTCACAGTGGATTCTTTCCATCTTTTTCCCTCGCTGTTGTTCAGATTGGACAATTCCTAGTGCGATATCATCACATTCACTCTTTCCTCTGTCTTCTCAGCTCTTCTATTCACCCCTCTCAGCGAGATGCTTTGTTACTACAGGACTGTATTTCGTCCAGTTTTTACCTTCTATTTCTTTGCTGAAACTTCTTGTCTGCCCATTAGTTTCAAGAGTGTTCCCCTTACTTGTTGGAGAACTTTCATAGCAGGTGCTTTAAAGTCTGTCAGAAAATTCCGACACCCCTGTCCCTGTGGCCTCAGTGTCTCATGTTGTCGTTTCTCCTGGGTGTTGAGCTTGCCTGATTCTTCACAGGCTGGTTAGTTTCGGATGCACCCTGGATACTCTGAGTATTGTGTCACGGGTCTCTGCGTCTCAATTTAGTCTCATTCAGAATGTTGACATTTTGATGATTTGTAGGCTACCAACCTACTTATGCGTAAGCTGCAAGGTGTGACCGGCCTGCTGAGGGTTGTGATTTCAACACCAGTTTCATTTTCAAAGTCTCAGCGTTGCTATTGGATCTGTCCTGCCTGTGTGCCCCTCCGTGGCCATCCTGGGACCTAGAGATAGTCTCAAAATCTTTTTTCTCGCCATTTAGGATCAGATCCATGTGTGCGCAACTGAGGAATAAGTCCAGAAGTTTCCCAAATTTTCTCTGACAGAGATCTCCCCGGCATTTTCCGATTCCTCAGGGCTCCCCATTAGGCTTTATTTAAACCCTGCCCTGCCGTCACTTCCTGCCACTAACCCTGCCTGGCGCCAAATGCTGGGGGGGCACAGTGAGAGGAAAAGCCGTGGGGTTACCCCACTCGCTGAGGACCGCAGTGTCTTTAATCAGAGACGGGGCGTCCCCTGCCTTGGGGTTTTGGGCTCCGACGGGCTGTTCCTGCTGATGCCGGGGCTGCAGGGGCACTGCTTGGGGGCTGCGGCGTGGGCCAACAGAGGAGAGAAAGGACTGAGGGGTTTCCCTGCCCTTCGTAAGTGCTGGAGACCCTCCCTCAAACCAGAGCGAGCTGTCTCTCCTGGAGCTCTCTGTCCACTTCTGGGTTACGGGGTGGTGTTGAGTCCAGACTTGGGGATCCCAGAGGAAAATAAGATGGTGAACTCTGAATCCTTGTCATCTTCCTCCGTCTGCCTGCCGCACACACACCGCGCTGCCACACGCACCCCGCCCGCGGTTACAGCCGTGTTCAGAGGAGAGATGCGGGCACCTCCTTCTCCCTCTTACCCTCCGAGCTTGACTGGGATGCAGATTCTTGTCCCTTCAAAGTCCACTTGTTCCCCTGGGACCCTTTGCCTCTTTGATGTCCCAGGGCATCCCTGAGACAGAGCCTCTCCATAGACAGGCCTAGAGGCGTCCCCGATGGACCTGTCTCACGGTGCCAAGGCAGCCGTCCACACACCAGCGATACCGAAGGCTGCAGCCACTGCCTGCCGGTCATGACATTCGGTTGAAAATATGGCACCTGCTCCCAGAGCTCACTGCTAGGAGATCAGAAGCTACCAGGTGGAGCCATGCGCAGTCACACTGTTAGGAGACAAAAATGCAGGACAAGTCAACTCCCCGAGCACAGGTGGCACTTGCAGACCTGAGCTGGTGGCATGGAAGGCAGGCTGTCACCTGGCTGAACCCCCTACTACTCTGCAGTGGGCCACTGTGGTGTCTTCTCCCAACTTCTGTTCCCTCCTTTACTGGTTTCCTGGGCTGCCACGGCAAAACGCCACACGCCGGGCGGCTCAGACAGCAGAATTGTCCTCGCCACCTTCTAGAGGCCAGAAGCCCGAGGTCCAGGTGTCGGCAGGGGTGGTTCTTTCCAGGCTGTGAGAAGGAATCTGTCCTATGCCTCTCTTCCAGCTGCTGGTGGACACAGACAGTCCCTGGCATTTCTCAGCTTCCAGAAGCATCACTCTGGTCTCTGCGTCAACCTCACCTGGCGTTTTCCCCGTGCCCGTTGTCTGTGTCTAATTTCCCGTTTGAAGGAGGACACTGGTCACTTTGGGTTAGGGGCCCATTCTACCCCAGTGTGACCTCATCTTAATTAGGCACCTCTATAGTCACCCGATATCTACCTAAGGACACATTCTGGGGTACCAGGAGCTAGGACTTCAGTGTACTCTTTGGGGGGGCTCGATTGAACCCCCAGCACCTCTGCCTTCTCGCCACACCCACCTGCAGGCAGAGGGGACTGTCCTGCCACCGTTCACTTTGGGCTCGGCCATGGCACTTGCTCTGGCCAAGAATGTGAGTGGCTGTCATGTGGCCACTCGAGGCAGAGGCTCTAACGGTGCACATGTGGCTGGGTCCCGCCTGTCTTGCTGCCACCGTCCCCCATGACAGCAGCGGGCGCCGGTTCTGGGTCCTCCTTTAGCCTGGGTTTTATAAAAAAGAAAGACGCACGGAGCCCACCAGAGCCCCGCGCACGGGAGAAAGGAAGAACTGCCCGTTGTAAACTCCCGAGGTGCCAGGGTTGCCTGTCCCGGCAGCCGGCGCTGACGGTCACGCTACTTTCCTGCATGAGTAATGGCCGCGGGGAGCCACAGATGCTAGCAGGAGGCTGACGTGACAAAAGTACTTAAAAACTCCATCACGCACCCTGACAACATTCTCTTATTTTTAAATACTATTATTGCTAATAAGAGCTTAATAGCATCAACTGCCCCGTAATTTGATTACAGGTCCGGGTGGATTTAGGCGTGCATGACCTGACTCAAGTGCCCATGAATTATTCACAGACGTTTCTGCTGCAAAACGCAGGATTTGGGGGCGGCGTGTCCCGCGAGGTGCCTGGCGAGGGCTCAGACTGCCAGGATTCCTATGGAATGAAGGTCCCGGCTGGGGTCTGGAAAGGGGCTGGGGACGCGAGGCAGACCCATGCCCTTGGCCTCCTCACTGAATCCTCTGTCCCTGGGGTCCTGTCACCACTGCCTCCCTTGGGAGGTCATTCTTGCCAGCTGCCGGGGCGGTCTCACTGTGGGTGGTTCTGCTCTGAAGAGGTTCATCCTCTAGCTCCTGGCCCCCAGGGCTGCACCGGAAGCCAGGCCTTTGCCCCCCAGGGGGACAGCCGCCCGGAGGTCTTTACCTGGATGGGGTGACACGCAGGCAGCAGCCCCACTGCTGGGTCTGAGTGCACCTGGCACCCCGCATGGGCTCAGGAAACGCAGGAGACCCCTCCCACGCCTGCACAGTGCTCTCGGGGCTACAGAGTGCCGACGATGGGACTGATGGCTTATCGACCACGGCCCGTGTGACCCAGACGCCGGGATCCCCATCTCACCGTGGACGCAGCCAGGACACTGAAGGGGGCTACGGCCACTGGTCGAGACACCGGGATTTGAACTCATGCCCTCTTACTCTGAAGTCCTTCTGGCCATCGTATATGACATGGTAGATGGTGAGATTTTTAGGACGCCAAGAGGGTCCCCTGCCCACAGTCTCCTCCCCCACCCGGCTTACATGGACCCTCGGATTCCCACCCGCTCTCTCCTCGGGTGAAGCCACCAAGTCCGACTCACACTCTGCCTCTGCTTCCGCTGGCATCTCAGGAGGGTGTGTCGATCCAGTCAGGTGTTTACCACCCTGAGAGCTTGGGGAGGGCCGGGCGAGGGGCTTCCCCTCCAGAGTGGCGGAGCTCTGCTCTGGGGCTCCTGTCGCCAGGGACCAGCGGGAACCTCAGGGCTCCTTGTGGGGGTGGGAGGAGGAGAAGGCGGCCCCAGAGTGCAGGAAGCGGCCGAGGGGGCAGAGGGTGGAGACCCTTGGGCTGTGAAGGACAAAACCTCTGCGCCAGGGAAGGAGAGAAGCCAGGGCAAAGGTCAGCTGCAACACCACCGAGCTGTTCTGAGGGTGCTGGGGAGACCCTGCTTCCGAGGGAGGGGGTCAAGGGCGGTGGATGGCTTGAGGCATGGACTGGACCCTGACCCCTCCTCACAGGGGCGGCTGACACCTGGCTGCATCCCAGCCTGGTCTGGCAGCCCCACCCCCACTCCCTGTGGCCCCCCCCAGGTGCCCCCGGCCAGGCACTGGGGCAGCTGTGCTCGCTGTGAACGAAGCCAGGCTGAGTCACGCCAAGAGCTGGCAGAAGGTTCTAGAGCCTCAGTGTCCAGATGGTCTTGAAATTGTTGATCAAGCTGTCCCGTTAGGCGCCAGCCTTAGAGGGGACCGTTAACTAAGTGGAAGGACCGGCCTCTGGGGCGTTAGCTGACCAGGAGTGAAGAGGTTAAGAGGATAACGCCTCCCACCGTGGGGGGCATCGGGGATTTCGGTCTTTGCAAAGAGGGGGCCGGTTTGCTCGCAGGTCGCCCTTGATCTTAGCTGTGCCGCTCGCAGGGCGAACTGTAGGAAGTGAGTTCTCTTGGCTCTGATTCCAGAGAGGTGGCAGTCGAGTGAATGGTGTCGTGTCCCCTGGCCCAGCCTCCTTCCTTGTCCTGGGCAGCTGTCCACCTGCCGGAAGGACAGATGAGGGAACAAGGAACGACACTTTATCCATCCAGCCAGGCAGGGTGAGGGCTGACCCGAGGGACCCTGCCAGAGACCTTTGACCTGCGAGGACTCATCACACGGTGTTGGGACACACAGAGCCCTGCCTGCTCCCTGGGGGACAGCGGAGAACAAAATGCACATAGGTCAAGTTCAGCTGCTGCAATTTGGAAAAAGTAGTGAGCTCAGCATCGTGACCTCTGCAGAGGTCACCTGCCTCCTGGGTCTTGGTGAGCCAGGGCGGTTTGCTGAGAATGTCTCACTGGGGACGGCTTTGCCAGCACCTAGCACGGTGCTCACACAGTGACGGCAGCAGACACTCTGAGTGTGGTTTGGTGGCTGTGAAATGCCATGGCTCTGAGCTCGCAAGGCCGGGACGGGCCCGCGCAGTGTGAGCGCTGAGGCAGGACCATGGGCCCAGGCTGGGGGCCCTGGAGGAAGGAAGACCCTCTGGAGAGCCACGGAGCAGGGCCTCGCTCAGCTCTGCTCGGGGGTCCACGGTGGTCCTGGGAGTTTGGGGGGTGCGCCTGGAGGGCTGAGAATGACAGAACTTACCCTGTCACAGCCCGGAGGGCCGAGGTCTGAGATCCAGCTGTGCAGGCTGGCCCTTCCGCAGGCCCCAAGGGACGGGCTGTCCCAGGCCTCTCGCTCCAGCTTCCGGCATTGCCGACAAGCCACGTAGCTCCCTGGCTGGTAGAAACGTCACTCCTGCTTCTGTCCTCAGACAGCCTGCTCCCTGTGTGTCCCCGTGTCCCTCTCCTCTCTTCTTACAAGGACACCAGTCACTCTGGATTTAGGGCCAGCTGACACTGGTCGGCCCCCCTCTTAACTAAGAATATCCGCAAAGACTTTGTTCCCAGATAGGGTCATTCACGTAGAACACTGTGAAGTTCAGGGTGACCGTGAATCCTGGGGACACTGTTGGACCCAGTGCAGGGAGCAGGGGACAGGGCTACGGGCCACTGTGAGCACTGCCTGTCTCTCCCTGCCCCCTGCCTGGCCTTGTGTTTGGGTGCTGGAATCAGCAACGCCATTTGGGGGCCTCTCCCCGTCTCTCCCTGTTGGGAGCCTGTGCCCTGAGCCCCAGCGGAGCCTGAGGCCTGGAGGCGGCTCGGGCGGGTGGAGGGTGAGGTTCTCCTCTCCCCGCCGGGATGGCCCTCCCAGAGCTGGGCTGCTCCCACGTCAGAGTGAGCTCGGAGCACCTCCTTGAAGGCTCTTCTGGGAAGCGTCTGGCGGAAGATCAATGACTAATTCTCAGGCGTGAGAGGTCCCTGCTGAAAACGGTGCTTCGAGCTGCATGGTTCTCCACCCCGGCTGAACGACCCAGATGAGTTTCCTTCAACTGCGGGACACAGATCAATACCTTTCGGGGAGGTGGCACTGGAGGGTCCTTGGCCAGGCAGCCTTCAAGCGGTGCTCACGATTCCAGACAGTTCACAGCATTCTGATGGCAGGCGAGTCCCCGGCGAGGCAGGAGGGGGACGGGCGGGTCGACTGCAGACTGGGAGAGAGAAAAGCTGCCTTCAGCTTGTAATTGCGAGAGTCCCGGCCACGGCCTCGCGGGTGGCCATTCCACTTGGCCGGAGAGGGGCTCGCGATGCTCCTGCAGGCTCAGGCCGAAGGCCTGGAGGCTGATTTGTGTGGACAGGACATAGGGATCCGAATTCAAATGTAAGGTCTTTGGGACTGAAACCTGGTGATGTTCCTTGAAGTCCAAGGCAGCCGCCGAGCTTGCTTTGGAGCTGGCGGGGAGGCCAGTTCGAGCCGTGGGCAGGGAGGAGCACACGCAAGGGTGCAGGTCATGGGAGAGGAAGCCCTGTGCTGCCTTGCACGTGTGGTGTCGCGGGGTGTGGACTGGCTGGGAGTGTGGGGTGGGCAGGCAGCGAGCCGGCAGGGCAGCCGTGCTCAGTCCCTAACCTGGAGAAACGCCGGCATCTGGAGCACCGTTGGCCTCCGCGGGAGACACGTGTTTGGTCCTTACACACCGTTTCGAGGCTGACGGGGGGAAGTACTCCTTTCTCTGAGCAGGTGACTCCCCTGGGAATGTGTTGGAAGAATGACTCCCAGGTGGACGTGGCTCCTAGGAGCCCGGGTGGGTGGCTGGGAAAGGACCCAGCCCCAGGATGCAGCTGTGCTCCCCTAGCTAGCCGGTGACCTTGGCAGCCACTTAACCCTCGGAGACTCAGCCTTGGCATCTGTGAAATGGCACAGGGACGCCAGCCGCTCTCCCTTCCCGGGGTCACCAGCGGGCGAATGGGGGGTGGGGCCGGGGCAGCTGGCAGGTCGCAAGGCCCGCCGGTGAGTGCCGTGTGGTTTCTGTGTCTCCTTCGTGACAAATGGCCCACACGGTGGAGGAGCCAGTCCTTCTGCGGTGACGGTCGAGGAGCTGCAGTGGCAGCTGAGGGCAGGGCGGAGAAAAGCCGCCCCACAGCGAAGGCAGCCTGCGCACTGGCCTGGGTTTGCCGGAAGTGTCGGGAGGAAGGGAGCCGGGCGTTTCACCGAGCAGCGTTCTGGAAGGTTGTCTTTGTGCCGGGCTCTGGGGCATCGGCTGTGGACAGGACAGTCTTGCAGTCTGGGCTCCCAGGGCTGGACAGGGCGCAGGGACGTGGTGCTACTGTGTCCCCAGCGGAGCGAGCTCCTTCCGGCTCCGGTGCCCAGGCAGCGCTGCGCCTGTCCTCATCTTAGTCTCAGGGAGGGGGTCAGACACACCTGTCGAAACAAAGATGAGAACAATCAGATTTGCACTTGCAGAAGGGGCCTGGGAGGAGGCTGTCCTCCTGTGGCGAGGGGGAGGGTGGCACAGGCGTGAGCCCGGCGCTCCCTGTGAGCCGAGACGCTTCCAGGCTGGGGAGGAGCATGGCCATTCGTTCAGATCCCCGTGTGGGACGAGGGACGCCCAAGGCTGCCTGGCTGTGACCAAGGACACCCTCCCGCCCCGGGCACTGGCACCGCTGGCCGTGTGGGCTGGATCGGCAACCGCAGCAGCTGCCGAAGCCCCGGGCCAGCTGGGGAGGCGGGAGAAGAAGGGGCAGCCTCTGCCTCGGCCCCAACTCCTCGGGCCTGCTGTGTGCTCCCCCGGGCAGGTCCTTAAGGTCCTTGCTGGGCGGCTGTTCGGGGTGTGGCCAGGAGCCCCGTGAAGATGATTTTGGGGGAGGAAACCACCTGTGCGCCTGTCTCTGCTTGTGTCCCTGTGGTGACCGTGGGCCGCAGCTGCAGACACAGGCTGGGCCGCTGGGCTGTCTGCCTGTCCCTGGACTTCCACTGTCTGAACCAGCTTTGGCCTTGACCCGGCTCTTCCATTGGACACTGGGGGTGTACACGTGTGTGTGTGTGCGCACATGTTAGATAACACGTCCTTTTCGTCCACAGGCCGCCATTGGGACCTGCCGGAGAAGACCCTGGGCCTCCTGGGGACCCGGGCTAGAGCCGTGGGCAGTGCTGTGGGGGGGGCCCTGCTGCCGTCTGTGTGGGACAGGGAACGGGCAAATGCCGGGGACACAGGGCCCCCACCTCCCCAGGAGCACACGTGTGCCTCCCTTGCAGTAGGTTTGGGACCGTGTGGCCGGGTCTGGCCACGGGGAAGCCAGTGTGGACACAGAAGGGGGACTCTGAGCTGGGAGAGGCCCAGGCCTGGCGCTCAGGGAGAGCCTCCCGGGGACGGCCCTTTCTCACGGGGACTTTGGCCTGTGAACAGCTGTGACGGCGCCGAGCCTCAGACGTCCCGGCACTGTCCTTACAGCAGCTGGTGCCTGTCACCCTGACCGGTGGGCTCCCCGCACCCTGCCTCTCAGGACAGCACCAGGGAGCCAAGGAAGACGCTGAGTCCTGTCCCAACACCCTGGGGGACCAGGCGGGCCCTGTGTCACAGTCTTCATGGGTGGGAAAGGAACTAAGGGTCGACTTTGGCTTTTCCACATTGTGAACAGTTCAGAGCTTCTCTGAGCCTCAGTTTCCTCAATGAAGGGATGGGGGTATATCTGTCACGTTGACTTTGAGTTTTGTCCAAAAGAACTTAATAGAAAAACACAAAGAGAGAAGTAAAAGCCCTCAAATCCTTGTTGGAAAGCAGCAGCTTGCAGGTGGCGAGCTAGGAGGGTCATGTGAAGGCACCGTCTGTTTGCTGTCATTGGTCACAACCGTCTCCCCACAGTGTCAGGCCCAGGGACAGCTCCTGGAACTCCAGGCGCGGCTCGGGGTGCCCCAGCCCCCAGGACCCAGGAGGGCTTTCTCTGTGGCAGCTCAGGCTGGGAAATCTTTAATCTGCTATTTGCTGTTCTGTCAGTCACAACTAACTGTGCTTAATCCAGGCCAATTAAATGCCACTTGTACTTTAGTGAAGCCGTTCAGTCCAATACTCTTAATTACGGTTTAAAAATTAAAAAGGCACATTGATGATTTCTGATTGGTTTTGATGAAATCTCAATGAGCCGCTCCGATTTCGAGAGGCTGGTGGCCACCAGGGCATCTGTCCTCCAACAGGCCATGGGACTCTGGGGAGACCCTGGGGGTGTCCTGAAGAACAATGGGGCCATCAAGCGGGGGGTCCTCTTCCCAGCTGGTTCAGAGGCAAGCTGCAGAGCTCCCACCCACCTCTCCATGGCCGTGGTTTGGGGATCCGGGGTTGTGCCCCCAGAGGAAGGGCTGTTGGGGGGGAAGTCCTCGTGTCCTGACCATTTGTTCACTCATGTGGCAGCCACCACGGTCGTGGCCCTGGACTTGGCCCCTGTGGACACCGGGATGCAGGCAGCAGAGTCCCTTCCCAGGGGTGGCCCGGCTGCCAGGGCAGGCTGTGGCCAGTGCGTGACGTTAATCAAACGCTCCAGGTGCTTCCCACGGTCATCTACATCAACATGTGGCTTTTCAAAGGTTACTTGCGATGTGGAATCAAAGCCCTATCAATAACTCTTCCTTTTCTGTTACAAAAATCTTTCAATGGATTTTTAACCCATGTGTAATCTTGAAACGTCACACGTCGGTTGTTCGGAAAATACCATTTCACTGCATTTTGCAGGTCTCCCGAATGTCAGCACATTGCTTCATTCAGAATCGAGAAATCGCATTCATTAATATCACCACCTTCTTCATCAGAAAAGCCTTTAAATATTGGGAAGCTGTCAAGCTCATGGTGGCGGATGCAAGTCTTCCAAAATTCTAAATCTTGCTTGGAAGCCAGAACTCTATTATTGGCAACAAATATTGTGAGTTGTTTTTCTTGAGGTGACAGACTCATTTTATATATTTTGAGAAAATATCTACCAAATACCCAAGTCTAAACAACCATAGTTTGTCTCTTAGTTGTTCTTTCAAGCAGAAATGGTGTTTCATAAAAAAGTGGCCGGTTCAGCTTCCCCGGTGAGCTGCCACGTGGGCCACTTGTCCCACAGAGACGGGCCACAGCTAGAAGGGCTGCTGTCAGCCTGGATCCCCAAGTGACCCCTGGAGCAGAGCCCTGGCCAGCCCGCGACTCGCGTGTGCGGGAGCATGAGCTCGCTGTGCCGGGACTGCGGAGGGCCCGGGCTGCAACAGTGCAGCTGGCTTTGCGGGAGCAGTAAGGATTATCATCCTTATTAGACCTCAGCCCTGGGGTTGCATCTTAATATTCCATGTGGTTCAGTGGGACCTGCCCATAGAGCCCTCCTGGTGAGTGGACCCCTCGTGAGCAGGTTGACGCCCCCGGGGGTGGTGGTGAGTGAGGTCCCTCTCTCAGTTCCCACAGGAGCCGGTCGTTAGAAAGCCTGGCCCCACCCTCCGTCTCTCCTGCTTCCTCCCTCTGCGTACCGGCGCCTTCCCTGTCCCCGTGACGGGGGCACCTGAGGCCCCACCACGAGCAGATGTTGCTGCCAAGCTTCTTGTGCAGCCTGCAGAACCGTGAGCCAAACACACCTCTTTTCCTTATAAGTTACCCGGCCCCAGGAGTTCCCTTACAGCAGCACAAACGGACCGAGACAGTAAACTGGTACCAGGAGTGGGGTGTCACTCAGAAATCAATGTCTGGGAGTTTCAGTCCCACGTGGAGTCTGGGTGTTCGATGGCGTTGAGGGGTCTGTCAAGGACTGGGAGCTTTGCACTCACTCTGCCCCCTGAGCCCCGGCAGCCTAGGGGCAGGACGCTCTCAGCACGTCCTCTGTGAGTTCTCGCGGACGTGCCCTGAGCTGTTGCAGGTCACAAGGATGAGCTCACGAAAGACCTTCGTCACCTGCAAAGCCCATTACAGATGGTGAGCTACACTTACTGTTATTATAAACCAAGCACTGGGGGCCAAGAGTAGCGAATCTCACGAGAATGGGATTGTTGGGCTTCCGTTCATCCGACCGTCCTCCCACCTTTCTTATTCCTTCCCGCTCGGCTGCCGGCACCTTCCTGGGCACAGAGCGCACGGCGGGAACGGGCCAGGCTGGGCCCTGCCTGCACGGAGCTCTCTGCCAGAGGGGTGACACCCCTGAGTGAGTCATGACATGGGGACAGATGCCAAGAGAGGGGAGGCCAGAGTGCCGGGTGGGAACGTCTCTGGGGAGCTGTCATGCCAGGAGCTTCAGGGAGGCCCAGAGCCGAAGGCCCCCATCCTCCCTCCCCAGACTCGGATTTCCAGGACGCTCGGGAGACACGAGCAGGGAGAGACGTTTGCAGGGTGTGGGTTCTCCCGGCGTCGGGGCAGGAGACGTATCTCCTGCGGATGTGGACTCTCTGAGGAAGCCGCAGGAATGGGAGCCTGGGCGTGTCATGCCCGAGTGAGCGGAGGTTCATTCGGGAACCTGGAATTGCAAATTTCTAGGGCTCATCCTAGCAATCCTGACTCCTGAGGGCTGGGTTGAGTCCGGGGAAGTTTCACCTTTGACGGGGGACCAGGTGGCCGGGAAGTGGGTGAGGCGGATCACGCCTGGGAAAGGCCCGTCCCGGCTGCGGCGACTCTCTGTGTCCAGCGTCTTCTGATTTCCCATGGCCTGTCCTGTGGCAGAGGAGTGGTGGAACCAGCCCGTGGCTTTGTCCACTCGGTGGCCTCTTTTTGATGCTTATTTTTATTGTCCCACTGTGCTGGCGTTCGGCAGGAGTGGCGTGTGGGCTGTCTGGATGTGGGTGTGTTTATTTGCCTCAAATTTCTACCACTCAGCCGCAGCTGCCAGCTGGAACAGGCACATCACAGGCATGGGGTCCCCAGGGGACCTCAAAGTCCCCATCTCTAGTAACTGTCTCTTTTCTCCGTCACTGGCAGGATGAGACATCACAACTGTTCAATAAACATCCACTGGTGATGAAGAAAGAGCCCAAAACCTTCGATTACACACTTGGCTGTGCAGTGACAGATGTCTGCGGGGCTGGTGGTGACTGGGAGCTCGAGGCTCAGGCATCACAAGGGGGTGGCATCGGGACCCTCATTGCCAACTTCTGCCTTATCCCAGTGTGGCACATTTGTCACTGTCGTCCCTTTAATTTACCCTGAGCTGTGCCCAGCGCATCTGAGGTTTTTCTGTCTAGAAGGAGGGAGGCTCGAGACCAGGAGCAGCTTTCAAGTGGAGACCCCGGGTCTGATTTGATTTCTGAAAAGGTGGGTTTGTTTCTGTTTCTGAGCCGGAGGGATGACCTGCTACTTCCCGAATGCCCGTTTATTGTGTCTGTTTCCAAAATATACTGTGGGTGATCGGAGGCTTGTATGCCCATGTGCTGGGCGTCCCCGGGTCCCCCGGCCTGGGGAAGGCCCCCAGGGCCAAGCTCTGGGCCCCACCGCCTGCTCCATGTCCTTGTCTGTCAGCCGTCCCTGCCAGCTGGTCACAGCTGCCTCGCCCCCCTATACGAGGGCACCTGTGCTGCCCCATCCACGGCCCGCTCAGGAGGCGGGGTGTCACCAGCAGAGATCAGGGTTCCAGTGAAAGAGCCGACTGTTCTGAGGGTGCTCAGCCAAGGCGATGTTTTCCAGCTGTGTCTGGGGAAAAGGCCAGCCTGAGGAAGAGAGAGGGCGTCTGACTTTGTTCACCGTTCTGGAAGCTGCGTGCGGACCAATCCTTTCCCAAGCCCTTCGCACCAGGGGGAAACTGTATTTTCACTTAATTGGGAGATTTGTGGAGGGGAAACGTCTTCTCCCCTTCCCATTTCAGTGGGTAACTTCTCCTCCCACCTCCTCCACCTGTGGCACCTCGTCCATTTACTTAACAGACTAAATTTCATTCAACAAATGCCCCCTTCCCTCACTGCCCAAGTTACAAGTCCGTACTCTAGCTGGGGAAGTGAGTCTTCATGGCGTCCCAGGGCTGGAATTGGATGACTGTCCGGATTTCGGGACAGTGGCGTGTCCAGGGTGTCCTCAGTTTTCTGGGCATCTCCAGGGTGGGGCTTCCTCTTGGCAGGGAAGGACTGACTGTGCCAGGCAGGGGTCTCCTCAGTTCCCTCCCTGCCTCTCTTTCCAGGGTAACCATCCTTTGTGATGTCTGGTCCCCGTGTGGCCCCACCTGCCCTGCCCTGCTGTCGGAAGGGCGTTCGGTCATTGGCCTCATTTTATCTCTTGAGAAAACAGGGTCCATAATTGAGCCGACCTCGAGGGAAGACCCGGTCCGCAGAGCACACAGATTCCCCCACCTCCTAGAGCCCACTTTGGGGTCCACGTTTTCCAGGCACCATTTTCCCGTTTTGCTGTCAGTGGGGTGGCCAACGAATAGCCCCGGCACCTGTCCCTGTCCAGACATGGCCTCCAAGGCTGTCTGAGACGGCCAGAGCCTTGTGACTTAGCTAACGGCGACCCGGGCGCCGAGTCCTTTACCTTGGCTGAGGGGCATCAATCCTCATTTCCCGTGGGGCCCAGCGAGGGGAAGGCGCGTTGCAATTTAATGTAACTAAATGTCACTCCACACCCCCCGTATTGCCGCTGAATTGAAAGCCACGGGGACCCGGGCTGAGGGGAAGGAGGCGGCTGCATAACCTGATTCATAACCCTCAGCGCCTATTTATCATAAAATCATTTACGGCTCCATAAACCGTGTTAATTTGGGTGGCGGGTGATGTATGCCTTTGATTTAGGAGCTGACATTTCTGCCCAGTAGCTGCTCGGCGTGGGCTCGGCGGCTCGAGAGGGGTGGGGCGCAGTCCTCCACGCAGGGCAGCGAGGCGCTGGGCTGGCCATGTGTTGGGGCTGGCTGGTCTCTCCTGCAGCCGGGGCAGGCGGGAGGGGGTCTGGGCCACGTCGGGGGTGCTCGGTACATGGTGGGGGGTGGATCAGTGGCAGCCCTACCCACAGGCTGGGGGTATCCCGGAATCCTGCCGTTTATGAAATTCTCAGTGATTTCCCTCCAAGGGAACAGGCTGCTTCCTGGGTGCCCATTGCCCTGGGTGCATTATTTACTGAGCACCTACTGTGTGCCAGGATTGCGCCCTGTCCCGGGCAAGGAAGTCATGTGCAAGCCAGGCAGGGCTCCTGCCTGCAGATTCCTGCCCCAGCTGCAGGGTTGGGTCTTGTGACTCCTGGGTGTGGCACGGGCAGGTCATGGGAGGAAGGGTGCGGGAGGTGTCTGCAGGCCCAGCCCACCCTCTCGCCAGGGCCCTGGGGTGGTGGTCTGCCTCCTCAGCCACAAACCAGGAAGACAGACGTCAGCCAGAGGCCATGTGGACAGGCTCGCTCAGGGACAAGTAGCCTCGGAGATGGACGTGGAAGTAGAGGTGGCTTTTGGAACAAAGGACACAGAAGCTTGGCCATCGGGGCTGGACGGCCCGGGAGCCCCCAGCAGGGCCCTCCTGCCTCCACCAGCAGGAAAATATTCTCGTAAAACACACTCCACCCTCTCTGTCCAATTTGCCCTCCCTTCCCAGCCTTCCCCGGCCCCTTCCTTTCCACCGGCTTCTGTTTATTAAGTTGAAAGGTAAACAGCCAATGCTCCATGGAACCTCATGTTTTCCTCCACCCCCATAGTTTATTAAAAAAACTAAACACCCAGCAAATCATTTTTACGAGCAATTAGGCCCCCTCCAGGGTGCGCATGGTGGGCTCGGCTGACAGAGGGATTGACAACCCGGTGGGGCAGAGGTGGTTCCCGGTCCCGCCCCACCCCCGGCCGGCGTCACTGCTCCCCTCGGTGGATGAGGGAAGTGTTTCCATTTGTCAGTCGCAGGGGGAATGATGGTTTATATTCTGGGCACGAGCGTTTTTATTTGCCAGTATTTTCTCCTCTCCATAAGAACCGTCGGTTCATAACTTTTGTTATTGCGGAATATTATTTACAGATCTCCATATAAGGGAAACCGGCTGGGGGAATATTTGTTCGCACGGCCCCTCTGCCCCCAAGCCCCATCCCAAATCTCTAAATAAGCTTTTCCGTTGACTCTGAAGGGAAACATCCACCAGGCCTTGCCGTGAGCGGGAGACAGAGAGGCCTATTCCAGCCCCGTTTTCGGAACATTTCCTCTTCATTTCGCTGCCCTGAAGATGAAGCCTCTGGCAGACGGCACCAACACTCGCAGGCGAGATCCACTCGGGATTACCGAGAGGCTCGCGGCTCTTCGGAGAGGGGACGCTGAGCCTAAGTGTCTGCCACCCAGAGAGTCTCCAGCGTGTCCAGAGATTGCGAATTATCCAAACAATGTTTATTTCACAGGAAAGTGGTGTCCGTCCAGGTAATGCAGGGATCACCCTTTTCAAACCAAATGTCAGAGGATTTGGCCGCACTTCCCTGATGTTTGTATTTATACAGTCTTACAAGGGTCCAAGTGTAAGCCATCCTTGTGATACAGCAACTTTAAAGAGGAAAGAGACTGGTCCCTGAAAATCTGAGACCTACGGCCACTGTCGTCACATAACACGTCGGTTGTGCGAAATCAGTCACCAAGAGGGAACCGCAGCTCCCAAAACCGCTGATGAATGTTTCCTTTTTGATTTAAAATACTCCTTCATAGCAGCCACAAGCAGTCACTGGAATGGTAGATTATCTCCCGTGACCTTACGCCCTCGGCGTGGAGAACAGGGACGGGCGTGGCGTGGAAGCTCAGAATCCGCTGAGCTCTGCCACCGGGCTTGTCCTGCCCCTGCTCCACTGCCTCAGCCTGCAGCACCAAGAAGGGACACTGCAGCCAGGAAGCCACCGAGGACAATGAGGACAATGCCGGGTTGGTCCCAGCCAGCAGCTCTTGTCTTGAGTTCTGTCTCAGAAGTGGAACGAGGACACGGAAGAGGTCACCTCATGTGGGGACCACGGAGCTGGTGCTGGGACTTGCAACTGGCTCTGGTCCCCATCAGAGACCCTCTGAGGGCCCACTGAGTCTCGGCGTCCCCCCGACACAGTGGTCCTTCTGTAAACACTTGCCAAAGGGGTGGAAAGTGAACGAATGGGCTCCTTCCCCCGAAGTGTCCAGGCGGCTGCCGCCTCCCTGCATCTCCTTCCTACAGACAGCGAGTGGCGAAGACCCCATGTCCTGTGTGGGGGCCTTGATGTGGGTCCACGGACATTTAGTGCAACCAGGTCTCACAACATCAAAGTGGATGGGAGCTGTGGTTTGAATGCGCCCCCCAAAGTTTATGCGTTAGAAACTTAATCCCCCTGGAACGGTGTTGAGAGGTGGGACTCGGTGCCCAGGCACGGATCGATGCAGTTATCTGGGGGTGGGTTCCTGATGAAACATGAGTTCGGCCCCTTCCCTCCCTTGTCTCGCCCTCCCATCTTCTGCTGAGGGATGACACAGCAAAGGGCCCTCACCAGGTGCGGCTCCTTGACCTTGGACTTCCCCCAGAACTGCAAGGAATAAACCTCTATTCCTTATAAATGAGCCAGTCTCGGGTGCTCTGCTGCAGAGGCACAAGACGGGCTGAGACAGTGGGGTCACAACTTGCAAGTGGGATGCGGCGGGTGTGCGGGTGCGGCGGGTGAGCCGCCTGTTCCGTGCAGCCAGGATGCTCGGTCAGGGAGCTGCGGGGCACTGTTTGCTCAGCCTCGGGCTAACCCAAGTTTGAGCTCAAAACCTTCTTTCTTCCCGACTCTCTTTAACTTCAACTTCACTGCCTGGTTTTGCGTCCCAGGAGGCAGCCTAAATAATTCAAACTGCAGGAAGCGTCTCACGGTGACTGTCGGTGCTATGGCCGCTGTGAGTGGAGCCGGGCACGGGCGGACAGCGGCGGCCCAAGCCAAGTCCCTGGCACCTTTCAGACCCGCCTCTGGGGTGGACCACATGGCTGCTCCGTGGGCTTCTCAGGAGCCAGTTCCTGATGAGTGAATGAATGAATGACTAGCAGGGCAACGGGAGGGAGGCAGACAGATGGGGGAGTGGACAGCGAGGCAGGGGGACCTCTGCCCTCCCTGTGGTCCCTGAAGCAGGTGTGACCTGACCCCTGCAGGTGAGGCTTGGCTCAGCCTCTTGTTCCCTTCCCCAAGGCGACTTTCCACCATCTTGCAACTTTTTCTTTCTTAAAAATCCCTGGCCCCACCAAACTGCTTGCCACCCTTCCTCACTGCGGCTCCCACTTGAGGAACTCAGAAAATTCCACTCTGCAAAGCAGGCAGAGTCTGTGTTTGGAAGAAATTTTCCATGTCGGTGCCTTGACAGCTTTGAGAGGCATCACATTCATCCCCAAATGCAACTTCTTCCAGGAATCCTCCCGAAGGACCCTGCGGGCTCCTGCCAGCCCACTGCTCCCTCACGCGCCCCCAGAAGGAATCAGGCTGGTTAACAATTCACGTCTTCAGAGAAGAGCAACATAAAGAAAAACAGGCCTCCAAGGAAGCGAAACCCAAGAGCAGAGCGTGCAGGGCCCGGCCTGCCAGGGAGAACCTGCGCCTGCGACAGTCAGAACGCCGTCCCTCGGGGTACGCCGTGCGGTCGCGTTTCAGGTGTTAGCCTGTCGCCCACGTCCTCCAGCGACGCTGCAGAGAGGAGGACCGTTGCCTGGCTCGTCTGACCTGGCGCCGGGCACAGGGACCTTGGCAGCCCTTCCCGCTGCCCAGGCTTGGCGCCCCCAGATGGATGCCCAGAGCAGGGCCCGTCCCCCCAGTGAAGGCGAAAGTCCACCCACGTCGGGGGATCGGTCAGGAGGACTCCATTTGTGAGAGAGGAGGTTTTGGGGTGGACGATGCTGGGAACACATGGAACAGGAGAAAGACCCTTAGGGGGATGCAGCAGCAGCTGGAGAGAGCACCGTGTCCTCACGTACAGTGCCCCGTAGAGCACAGCAAAGCCTCTCAGGCCGAGAAGCCTTTGGGGTCTCTCTCTCCACCCCCACCCTGGCTCCTGAGATGCCAGAGTTGGGGGACGGGGCAGGGACCCTCCTGTTCTTTCTGAGCAAGGCTCGCAGGCCCAGGGACACGAGGGCGCAGGAATTGTGGCATGAGCCTATGAGGCCACGGTTCCTGCCCAGCCTTGCCGAGGGTGGGGCCCGAGGGCAGGATGTCTGGGGGGCAGGCCAGGGCGTCCCCTCTCCGTGGCCCCCAGCCACCCCAGTGGGGTTTGGTCCTGGGCTGAGTCCTCCCCTGTGGCCTTGGAGTCGTGGAGAGTCCAGCTCTAGGGCAGGCTGTGCCTTCCGAACTGGGCTCCACCCCTGCCGGTGGCTCACCACGGCCACCAACTGGGTCCCCACGGCCTCCAGCTGCCTCCCTTGTAGGTTTCTATTTGGGAGAAGGGGTCTCCCATCCCGGAGACAGGACCCAGAGCCTGGGCGGGGGATGGGACCCGCGGATGACCCGCTGGCAGAAAGCTCTCTTCTTGGAGAGGAGGGCTGCCTGCAGGCGGGGGCTCGAGAGGCTTGAAGAGGGAGCCTCAGTCCTGCTCTGGGGTCCCCCCGCCCAGCCTGCTCCCCGTCTGCATGGCTGGGCTTTGCCGTCCTTACCCCAGAAGCTTCCTTGTCATGGGCCCTTCCTCTGCTAGTGCCTGGCAGTGTGGCCAGTGTGGCCAACAGCACTACGGGCCCCAGATGTCTACATCCCAGTCCCCAGAGCCTGCAGGTATTTGTGGATTCCATGGCAAAAGGGATTTTGCAGATGTGACTAAATCAAGGACTTGAGATGAGGGATGACCCTGGACCCCCTGGTGGGCCCTCGTACGTGGGAAGGGGAGGGGCAGAGTCAGGAGAAGGGGATGAGATGGCAGATCCAGACTGGGTGACTTGTCCTGGAGGTGGAGGGCAGGAACCGCTGGCCGGGGAGTGTGGGCGCCTCCCCTGAGAAGCTGCAAAAGGCAGAGGACCCGGTTCCCAGAGCTCCACAAAGGAAGGCAGCCCTGTGACACCTTGGTTGTACCCTTGTGCTCCTCATTTCAGGCCTCCAGAACTGCAGAAGAATAAATACGCTGTGTTGTGCTTCTGCCACCGGCTTCGTAGCGATTTGTTACAGCAGCCACAGGAAATGAATACCGCTGAGATCAGAAATTCTAGAAGAAGCTCCAGAAAGTTGAGCTTCCTGATGTTCTTCTAAATGTTTGTTCCATCTGAGCTCTGATTCTGGGCCGGGGTGAGGGCCCAGGGGTGCAGCGCTGCTGCCTGCGGAGCATGCTGGCACCCCTGCCCCGGGGAGGGAGCAGACTTGGGGAGTACCTGGTGCCTCCAGGCCCCTCAAAGACAAAGAGCACGTCCCACCTTCCTGGTGGCCCTGCAGCTCTGCCCAACAGCGTCCTTCCCGTTTCCCTCTGGGCTGCCACAGGGATTGAACGTGGTGACCCCACTGTGCACCTGAATTTCCCACCTCGTTTTTGAGATGCTTGAACGTGATGAGCAAAGTCTGCCTGGACAGATCTTCACAAAAATATCCCTCCCCTTCCCCAATCATTTTTCCAATTCACTCTGGCTCTCAAGGACTCGGTGCCCCTGGCCCCAGGGACAGCGAAACTGCTGACACAGACTTTAAATGAGAGAAGGAAAAAGCAGCCACACCTCCTGCAGCTGAAGGGTGGCACAGACAGCCCAGCAAGAGAGCCGTGTATGTGTGCGTGTGTGCATGCATGCAAGTGTGTGCACACATGTGCATGTGAGAGAGCCCTGTATGTGTGCATGTGTGCATGCATGTGTGCGAGTGCGTGCACATGTGTGCACATGAGAAAGCATGGCATGCATGTGTGCAAGTGTGTGTGTGCAAATGTATGAGTACACATGCACAGGAATGCTGACATGTATGTGTGCACATGTGTGCATGTGAGAGTGTGGCATGCATGTGTGCGTGTGCATGCATGTATGCAATTGTGTGTCAGGATGTGTGCACATGTGTGCATGAGAGAGCCATGTATGTGTGCATGTGTGCATGCATGTGTGTGAGTGTATGTGTGTGTGCACATGTGTGTATTGGACAGTGCAGCATGTGTGTGCACATGTGTGTGTACATGTGTGTACGTCTGATGTTTTCAGGGGGAAGGTTGGGAAAACTCGCTGATTTCCGGCCTTCCCCAGTCCCAGCACAGACCTCGTTCTCAGGTGCAATTCTGCCTTCTGCACGTGGAGACCCCCTGGGTACATCATCTGGGTCTGGCTTCTATCGGCCGTGGCACGGGGTGAAAGCTGTCACTGCTACTCTACTTCATGCAGTCCTTACCCCCAGCCAAAGAGTCTTCAGGGTCAGATGCTTCATGAGATTATTCTGAAACACCGAGTAGATGACTTGTCTTAAGAAAACCTCTGCTACCCACAGGTTACTGGCAAAACAAGCCAAATCCATCTTTCGCTCCCCATTAGGCCCGAGATGCAGAGATGCCGTTTTCACAGTTCACGGTTCAGAGAAATTTACATTTGATTCCTGAGAATATAGAGGCAGCTATTACATAACAGGGAGTAGGGCTGAAAGAAATGTTGGTATAATTTAAACATTTAAAACTGTAATTTAAAGACTTAAACTAAATACTTTGGGTTTACAACATCCAGCCGCCGACTCGCAGGTCAGCGAATGGGGGGACGGAAATGTTGGAAGTGGCACAACAGGACGCGTGGGCAGGACGGCCTTCGGTGAGTTGGCATTTGATGCTCCACAAAGGAACGACCGTGTGAGCCATTTCTGTTCTCAAGTATCTGCGGTTACGCAAGATGAGGCATCATCCGCTCAGGATTTGGTATCAGCAATATAATAAAACTCAACTTTTATGTAGTCATTGTCATCCCAAAATAAACCTTTTTCTACTGTGCACAGGTCGGGAAATTCACGGTCATTGGCTTTGATACTCGTTGAGTAACTGACTGTGTTGGGAGGGAAGTGCCGGGGGTCAGGCTGTCCTTGGACTTGAGTTCACTTAGTTTAAGCGCCTGTCTCCTCTCCGTAGGACGTGCCAGCTCCACACGCAGGCCCTGCCCCCGGGCTCCCAGGAGCAGAGCGGCCTGTCGGTCTGGGCATTACACGGAGGAGGTGTGCGCAGCTCACGAACGGAGCGGGTGCCCTGGTCTGAATCCCGTAATTGTCCCTATGTCACAGGGCTGTCGTTGGGATAAAATGAATGAACACATTTAAAGTTCTGAAAACAGTGCAGGCACTGAGCAAATGCCCGTGAATACTGGTTTGCCGTTGTCATTACATCATCACCATCACCATCACCACCACCATCGTCGCCATGTGTCACCACCATTCTTGCCGTCGTCACCATCACCACCGCCACCATCATCAGGGTTTTCACGGCGTGTCACCTGCCTTGGTAGCAGCGCATGGAGGTTTAATGACCTGTGACGGTTGGAAAGGAAAGAGAGGATGGAAGTTCTGGGAAATGATAAACACACATTAGCGCCATTCCTCGGGGCTTTGACCGTCCCTACTTTGCTGACAGCCAAGAACCTGGAGCCCAGAGAGGCTGCGCCACCTGCCCGGCATCGCACAGAGCAGTCGGCATTCAGGGTGTGGAAATCGTGATCAAGCTTGAACACGGGACATGTTTAATTCCGGGAGGGCTTTGTGGGGCCACTACAGGGGCTCAAACACCCACGCGGTGCTTCGGGTCGACGACTTCAAGTCATCTTGACATTGATAGTCTGTGATCTTATAGACACTGTTTACTCAGGGGACCAATTCCAAAAGAGAGTAAGTTGGTCAAATATGCTTGAAACATGTTCATAGTTTAGTAAACAAAGGCCAGCATGCTCCGGTGGACAGATCGGACTGTTAACAAACGGTGAGCGGGATTTGGTTTTCAACACTGCAACGCTATCGGCGGCCGGGCCACGCTCCGCCCATCCGAGCTGCCATAAAGTGGCTCCCAGAACGCACAGATGCCTGACTGTGGGCACTCGCATTTCTAATGCTTGTCTAAATGTTTCTCCTGTGATCCTTCTCTCCTCGGAGCGTCGAGAGATGCGTCGAGCTGAGGCTCCCTTTAGGGCAGCAAACCCCAGGAAAAAGATAGAGCAATTCTCAGCCCCGATCCGAGAGGAATCTTCCTTCCCTCATTACAAAATACCTATTATCTCCCTTTAGCTCCAGTGAGCAGCGTTATTTCAATTTAGCAGGTATGAGAAACATGCCACCGTATAATAAAAGGACCAAGGATGCACTGTTTCATGTCAGAATGACAGATGCCTCAATTAGGCAGACAGGACTATTTCTCCCCAAAATAGATAAAGGTAAAGTTTTTATAAGGTTGTGCTGTTTGTGTTTATGGTACAGTGCTGTTGCAAGCTTTCATTACAATATAAATTAAAATAAAAACTCCTATGTCAGTGAATGCCAACCACCTTGCTAATGATAATTTTGCAACTCAGAAGCACAGTTTATCAAAACCCTCGGTCCCCTCACCCAGGATGAGAGTCTTCACAGACCGGAGATGTTGTCAGATAACAAGTCTTGCTCTGACGTTCAGATACCTTTTCTAAGGAGACAGAAGGGCACATTTTGACGTTGTCATTGGGGTAGAGCTTACAGAGACATTTTTGACAGGTGAAATGTTCTTTTCTGTTTGGTCTGGGCCTCAAGTCACTGGACAAAAGGTACACAATAGGCCACTTTAAAGGCTGGGGTGGGGTCCAGGGGGCTGGTTGAGACATCTGAGGCGTGTCTGTCCTTTGCTCTGGGGAGGTGTGTCGGCTGCAGCTCGGCTCGCTGGGAGACTGTCCTCGCGTGGCCACTTGAAGGTTACAGAGTTTCTCTGGTGTCCTCTGACCCCTCGTGCGATTTTCTCCATCGATCCTCATCACCGTGGCAGAAACACTGCTACCCTGACAGCCGGGCATTCAGAGTCTGAAGCTTCCTCTCCAATTACCCCTCTTTTCTCCATTTTAGGATTTTGCATCCTCTAAACGTGGTAAGAACACATCATTTTTTATCATTGTAAAAATGCATCAGCTCTGTAAAAGCATTTGGGATTATATAGGCCAATGTCTGGTTCCAGGAAGACGGTGGACTGAGATAGCATGGAGCTGCTGCTACTAAAAATACATAGAAATGCCAGGTGAACTATCACACTTCCAAAACATACAGTGGCACATGTGTGCATGTGCACACACAGACACACACATACATACGCGGAATGCCCCAGGACCAGGAATCCACAAGGGACAGGAGGTGTTTGAGTTACAGATGCCTTAAGTAGAGTTGTTGGGCTGGAAGCCGGGATTGGGGCATGATGTTTATTCAGAGACTGGCGTGGGGGTGGGGAGGGAGGATTGAGAAATGAAAACTCCAAGCTTGTTTCCCTTATAATTTGAAGTCCAAGTTTATACTGCCAACAGCGTTCTTCATTTAAAAGAAAATTATAAATGTATCTATAGCAGAAATGGTGTATTCCATGGGAATCTCATGAACCCCCAATTCTGAAAGTTTTCCTGCAGAGTTTTATTTTTGGTTTTTGTTTTAGGGCATCTGCTTCTGTCATGAGTGGAGGGATCACCGTTTGGGCCCTGTTTCTTAGCCTGAGATCGGCTGGCTTCCCTCAAGGGTCCCCCTTCAACCCCCGCATACAGTCAGCTTCCCGGGAGGGCAGGGGGTGCCTGGTCTCCACCCGGGGCCCTGTGCCCCGCTCAGCACCAACGGCTGACACCTGTCCCAGGTGTTGGGTGGCCGCTGCGGTTCTGCGTGGGCCCTTAATTCACTTCCAGGACTCCACCCCGAGGTTTAAACAGAAACTCCCTTTTACTGAGTTTAAACAACTTGAGGAAAGAAATGCAGGAGAGAACACCTTTCATCCAGTTAAAGAATTTTTTTTTAAAAAGTAATAGCTGTTTGAAGACATCTTGCCTCCATGCCCCACGCTTGCCTCCCCTCCGTGTCTGACGCGGAGGGCGGGGCTGTGGCCCTTAAACAAGGACTTACTGAAGCAGATTCATCGTTCCAGGGGCTTCTGTTCCGACTGTCAGGCCGCCGTGGAGAGAGAGGGGGTGAGGGTCTCTGAGCTCTCGTTGCACATGAGACACAAAGAGATGATCAGAACCAGGGTGAGAGGATAATAGAGCAGGACGCTGGGGGAAGGAGGGAGAGGGAACGGTGGGAGACGGGGGTGGATTTAGCCCTCACAGTCACATGGGAACAAAGGCTGCGGTCCTGATCTTCACCTGCCACCCGGGTGGGGCAGCCGGGGAGCCTCTCCCCGCCCCCGTCCTTCCCGTGGGAAGTGGTTTATTCTGCCGTGCAGCGTCCCCCTTCCCTCCTCTGGGTGTCTGGTGCCGGACACGGTGCAACATTCCTCACTCGACCAGCCGTGCGCATGGAGGAGAAAAATGTAGGTGCCCAGAGAGGTCTGGCAACTTGCCCTGGGTCTCACAGCTATGGCAGGGCGGGCTGGGCTCCGGCTCAGTCTGAGGGCTTGGTGCCGGCGACTGAGGGGACAGTCATGGCCTGGGTCTTGCAAGGTGCCCTAAAGGTTCCCTCTTAATCCCCTTCCTATTTTCTACGTCCAAGGATCGGCTGGCCAAGTACCAAATCCGAGCAGAGACCAGGGCATCCCAGAGAGCGGAGTTGACAAGGAGCCTGCAGCCTGGTGGGGACAGAGGCAGCAGCCAGGACCCCAGACCTCTGTCACTGTCCCCGTGGGGCAGCAGGTGGCCCGGGCCCTGCAGTCAGAGGCCTCACGGGCCGGGCTGGGAGGGTCTCCCATATCCCCAGGACCTGAACCCCCAACAACGTCCTTGCCA
Source organism: Lemur catta (assembly GCF_020740605.2). Classification (NCBI taxonomy): domain Eukaryota; kingdom Metazoa; phylum Chordata; class Mammalia; order Primates; family Lemuridae; genus Lemur; species Lemur catta. The sequence continues at coordinate 124,441,529 of NC_059130.1, read as the reverse complement.
CCCACACACGGGGAGCAGCTCATGCCCCCGCAGTCACTCCCACCGCAGTTTGCCCTGCAAAGATGCCTGTTTTGGAGTGTTGTCATTTAGCTGTGTTTGCCTACGAGTCAAATCGAATGGTGTTCCACTTAGTTTCCCTCTCCCGAGTAGCACGACGCTTAATGTGAGCCAATTACTACAATTTGCTTTCTAAGAAATCAGGAAATATAATCAAGGAGATGTAATTTGTTTGCTTTTCATGAAATATCACCACAGCGACAGCAGTGGCAGGAGGTGGCCTTTAAGGGATCAGAACATGTGTGTGTGTGATGCATGTGCGATGCGTGTGTGAGTGTGTGATTCGTGTGTGTGTGGTGTGTGTGTGAGTGGGTGCATAGGGTGTGTGAGTATGTCTGTGACGTGTGTGTGATGTGTGTGAGCATGTGTGTGATGTATGTGTGATGTGTGTGTGTGACATGTGACACCTGTGAGTGTGTGATGCATGTTTGTGTGATGCATGTGTGAGCGCATGTGTGTGATGCGTGTGTGATGTGTGTGTGATGTGTGTGATGCATGTGTGAGCGTGTTTGTGTGATGCGTGTGAGCACGTGTGTGTGATGCATGTGTGAGCGTGTGTGTGATGCGTGTGTGTGATGCATGTGTGAGCGTGTGTGTGATGCGTGTGTGAACACACGTGTGTGAGATGCGCGTCCCTGGTGTGTCTGTGTGTGAGACGTGTGCACACAGGCCGAGCTTGCCGTCTGCCGACGCCAATGCCGAGGTGCGAAGCGTTTCACCCAGGCTGGCGGGACAGACCCGCCCTCGGAGACGGGCGGGGCTGGCAGAGGCTGTGGCAGAGATGAGCTTCGGCAGCTGCCCATCGAGGTTGAGTGGTCAGCGACAGGCACTTTGTCTGAACCCCCTTTTGTATTTCATAATTACGCTCCTGGGGAGAGAGGTGAGCGTCTGCCTGGAGCTCACCTGCGGGTGGTGCCAGAGCAGCGCTCGGGCTGCAGAGACGGCAGGAGGAGGCTCCGTCCCGACGCCCCACAGGGCGGAGGGGCCCCCAACACACCCTCTGCTCCCACAGCCAGGGCCCAGGGGACGTTCTGGCACACTGGGTGGAGACACCCTTCAGCAAAGTGTTCCCTCCGCACCCCCAGATCCTCAGCGCTGACTGCCCCTTACCTGGTGTTTCTGCAGGGCGGTGGGGGTGAGGTCCCGGAGGGCCGGAGGGCTGTGGCTGGTGGCAGTTCTCACCTGGTCCTCCTGCCGCGGCTCTGACCAGGGAGCGATTCTCTCTGGTCTCTCTCCTTTCCTTCCAAATCCCCCCAGCCCGCTTGGCAGTGGCCGCCCCGCCCCCGGCACCGGGAGTGGGAGCTGAGACCAGCCTGGAGCAGCAGGTGGCCACGCGGCCCTCACCTGGGCGCCCACAGGTGTCTGGTGCTCTGGACGCACAGGGTCCTCTCGGTGGAGGTCACTGGTGTTCATCCCCAGGGGTCGGGGCAGGCCCGCAACTTTTTACCCTTAACTCTTTTTTTATGGAGGTAAAATTCATGTAACATACAATTAACCATTTTGTTTTTTAAGTGTTTTTATGTTCTAATTATTTATTTTTTAATTGGCAACTAGACGTTGTATATGTCTGTGGTGTGCAACGTGATGTGTTGTCTCCACCCTCACCGGGGAGCGGCCAGGCCAGGCGCGCTGACATCCGCGTCACCGGCCAGCCGTGCTGCAGGCTGCCACTCGGTGGCATCTAGTGCGTTCGCCCTGTCGTGCAGCCATCGTCACACCTCTCGTCACCCAAGAGACCCCAGACCCACTCGTTCCTTAACTCTCCAAGGCCTGGATTCTTTCCTTTAAAAACGGAGAAGGGGTTTCGCCGGCACCGTCCTTTATAGTCTGTGTCACACACACCTTTACTCACGCCCCACGGCCTCGTCCTTTATAGTCTGTGTCACACACACCTTTACTCACGGCCCCACGGCCTCGTCCTTTATAGTCTGTGTCACACACACCTTTACTCACGGCCCCACGACCTCGTCCTTTATAGTCTGTGTCACACACACCTTTACTCACGGCCCCGCGGCCTCGTCCGTTATAGTCTGCGTCACACACACCTTTACTCACGGCCCCACGGCCTCGTCCTTTATAGTCTGCGTCACACACACCTTTACTCACGGCCCCACGGCCTCGTCCTTTATAGTCTGCGTCACACACACCTTTACTCACGGCCCCACGGCCTCGTCCTTTATAGTCTGTGTCACACACACCTTTACTCACGGCCCCACGGCCTCGTACTTTATAGTCTGTGTCACACACACCTTTACTCACGGCCCCACGACCTCGTCCTTTATAGTCTGTGTCGCACACACCTTTACTCACGGCCCCACGGCCTCGTCCTTTATAGTCTGTGTCGCACACACCTTTACTCACGGCCCCACGGCCTCGTCCTTTATAGTCTGTGTCGCACACACCTTTACTCACGGCCCCACGGCCTCGTCCTTTATAGTCTGTGTCGCACACACCTTTACTCACGGCCCCACGGCCTCGTCCTTTATAGTCTGTGTCGCACACACCTTTACTCACGGCCCCACGGCCTCGTCCTTTATAGTCTGCGTCGCACACACCTTTACTCACGGCCCCACGGCCTCGTCCTTTATAGTCTGTGTCATACACACCTTTACTCACGGCCCCACGACCTCGTCCTTTATAGTCTGTGTCACACACACCTTTACTCACGGCCCGACGGCCTCGTCCTTTATAGTCTGTGTCACACACACCTTTACTCACGGCCCCACGACCTCATCCTTTATAGTCTGTGTCACACACACCTTTACTCACGGCCCGACGGCCTCGTCCTTTATAGTCTGTGTCACACACACCTTTACTCACGGCCCGACGGCCTCACTGCAGGTGGGAGCGGCACCTGCTGGAACCTCACACCAGCCTCGGATACTCCCCTGGCAGTCTGCCTGGGGGCTCCGCGGTGGAGACCTCCCGGACCCGGTGTCTAGCTTGCCGGGCGCTCGCAGGCACACGGGGGGAGGGTCCCTGTCCTCCTTCAGGACGGCAGCTGAGTTCTGTGGGCTCAGCAGAAAATGGGGCATAATTGCTAACTCTTCACAGCGATCTTTATGAGGATCGGAGAACAGGACTCACCCTGCCGAGTGCCAGGAATGTGCTAGACGATTAATAGGTCGAGTCTCTGTGTTGGAGGGTTCCGTGTAAGAAGCCCATGATGCCTGGCGGACGGCGGGTGCGAGTACATGTTACCTCCCCCCGCTGCTGGGGTGGTGTGGGCACGGGGGCTCCCTTTCTCGGTCCCGGCCACCCCTGACGAGATGCGGGGGGCTTTGCCTAAGACCGGCAGCTTTCCCCTCCCTACAGCCTCTCTGTCTCTCTGTTTCTGTCTGTCTGTCTGTCTGTCTGTCTGTGCCCCTGTGCCCTTGAGCCCTGGAGCCTGCCTACGAAACAGGGAGTGAGGTGACCCAGGGACATGAGCCCAGCAGAGAGCAGCGAGAGCAGAGACAGAGGCCACAACCGCCATCCTAGGTGCGTGACAGGTGGGAGAAGCTGGAGCTGCGCTGTGTCCCCAGGAGGACAGAACCAATGGCCGAGCCCGGGGATGTGGAGCTTGACCACACAGTGTCCCCGAGCTCACTGACCTCAGCTGGACTCGGCTGTGTGATGGGCTGGGCTGCGGGGCCATGCTGCTCCTTCAGCCTCAGTTTCCTCATCTGTGGAATGGGGAGGACGGCACTGACTTGCAAGTTTTAAGGCAGATGATGGACGCAAAGCCTTTAGCTCCGTGCTCCCCGGGGTTAGAGATGGGGACCGTCACCGTTCCTCAGCCTCAATTTTCTGTCTGTTAGGTGGAGATGCTATCTGTGGGACCGGAGCTCATGGAACGTGCTTCAGGAAGGATGTGGGTGACTAACAGTCTTCGCTGCCGTGCAGCCCACTGTGAGGATGGCTTTTCTAACCTCAGAACTGCTGGACGTGCACAACCACCTCGGGGGGCAGGAAGGTCTCCAGCCTGCTGGCGTCCGGCGTGCCCGGTCCTCTGGCCTTCCCTGTCCCTCCCGCATCGGGCACTGGGCTGGGGCAGTCTCCTGTCTTACGACCTGTCCTCGAGTCCCAGCCTTCCACTGCTGACAGGACACGCACTCAGATTTGGGCTTTGAAGCACACAGTATGATGTCTAAGGCCAAAATGCCACCCTTTCAAAGGTCTCAGGGGATACTGGAGACGTGGGTACCTTAACCTGCGGAAGGGGACTGGAGCCCGGGTACCTCTGCGGCCCGCGGGAACGACTCCTCTCCGGGGTCTCTTACACGTTTCCCCCAGGAGCAGTGGGACCTGCCCTTCGGTGCCGGTGTGGGGTGGACAGAGCCTAAACCACGAGGAAAAGGGATCACACCTGAAAACAAAACAAAAGGCCCTTGGGAGCCGGGGTGGTGTCTGGAGGTGCTGCCGGTGGAGGTGGGAACCGCAGTGTGACTGAGCTGGCTCCTCCTGTCACTTGTCTGCAGGCAGAGACAGAAACCGCGGCTTGTCTTTTATTTTCACTGCTTTCTCCTTGGCATCTTCAGACAGGCAGAGTGTGGGTGTGTATGCATGGGTGAGCGTGCATGTGTGGTGTGTGTGTGCATGGTGTGTGCATGGGCTGTTTGTGCATAGGTGAGTGTGTGTGCATGGGGTGTGTGTGCGTGGGGTGTGTGTGTGCGTGGGGTGTGTGTGCATGGGCTGTGCGTGCATGGTGTGTGCGTGCATGGTGTATGTGTGTGCATGGGATGTGTGTGCACAGGGTGTGTGTGCGTGGGGTGTGCAGACACACTTCCCGATTCCTACAGAGACGAAGGACTGTCACTCGTTTCTGCAGGAAAATAAACAGACGTTGGTGTCCTGGCAGCCTCTGCTTCCTGCGACCTTGCCCGGCCTCTCTTGCCCTCTTGCATGGAGAGTTTTCCCACTTACCGGCAGGGCCTCTTTCCCCGCCTTCCTGGTGTCTCTAAGAAGGTTCACACCAGCGTCAGGACTGAGTCCTGCCTCTACCTGCCGCTGCTCCTTAGAAACATCCCAGAACCCAGGGGGCCCCTCCCCCCAGCACTGGCTCTCGCCTGTGCTCTGCGCCGACCGCTGAGGTCTGGGAGCCAGGTACTCGCCTGCCCGTCACCTCTGCCTGGATTCCCCAGCAAGCTCAGAGGTGGCCCATCCTGGGCCAACTGACTGTTTCTCCCGCACCTGTGCCTGCCCGCTCGGCTGGCTCGGGATGGGATGGCCGTGGATCCAGGGTGCTTAGTCAGGCCTCACGCTGGGGCATCCTGGAGTCCAGTCTCTCTCCGCCACTGCCGATTCCACGTCTTCAACACTTTCCGGTGCGTTCCCTTCTCTTCCCGCCACCCCCATCCCACGTCCTCACTGAGCACCCACCCACTCACCCGTTTGCACTTTTGAAGTGAGATCCTAGCTCTGCTGCCCCTGCTTCCCCTCCAAGCCTCCCTTCCTTTACTCTGAAGCCTCAGACATCTTTCCAAAGGACACATTTGATCGTGTCAGCCCCACTTAACTCCCTTTCGGGGACCCCCACTGATTGCAGGCAGCACTCCAAACCCTCACAGCCCCCCTGCACCGGGCTCTCCCCACCCAGGCCCCGCCCACACTGCCCCACCCCTCCAGGGCCCGCCCCCCTGCGTGGCCCCTACCCAAGCTTTGGTCCAGTGTAGCAAGGCCCCGCCCCACAGGCCTCCAGGCCCCACCCCACAGGCTGGAGCCCACAGAGCTCAGCTCTGCAAACACTGTGGGTTCCCTCTTGCCTCAGGGTCTGCAGTGGGGATGCCCTTTGCACCCCTGTAAGGCTAAGGCAACTCCATCGGGATGCCACTCCCCCATGCTGATCTCTGATTAACCCCAGTTCCGGGAATGCCTCTAAGATTTCTACTTTATCCACTGCTACCGTGAATCCTGCCCTTGGGTCAAGGCAGCCGTGATGTCATCACTGTCTTTCCGAAGCACGTGTGTCCTTCCCTATGGCATGCCAGCCCTGGGCCCCAGGGGTGACATGGGGACCCGTCGTCTTGCCAACACCTGAGACGTGGCTTCTGTGCCTACGTCCCTACTGAATGTTTCTTTCTGACAAACTGGGTTTGTCAGCCTCTTTCTTCAGCCTCTTGGAACAACCCCCCTCCTCCCTACTCCCCGAAACCAAATCCACAGACCCTGCGTCTGTCTGAGACCCCGCTGGGCCATCTCCCCGACCCCTAAGTCCCGGAAGATGCCGTCCTACAAGCTCTGTGGCCAGAACAGCTTCCCTGACTGCTCCCTCGGGCTCCAGTCCCTGCCAGGCCGCCGCTGAGGTCCTCGGGCCACGTGTGTCCTCCGCGTCTGCAGGGCGTCCTGGTGGGGGCTCCGGGCTTTGCAACGCAGCCCACCTGGCTGGAAAAGGCACCTGAGACCATGGCGGCTCCCAGCTGCCCCTCTGCAGTGGCGATTCATTTACATAAACCTCCGAGTCTGGAAACTTTCTCTGCAAGTTTGTGCAGCAGACTCAATCCAGACTGATTCTGTAATTTCATTTCCTTGAAAACAAACCCAAACTTGAGCCTTCCCGATGTCCCAGGGCCGGACCCAGACACTTCCCTCCTCTCACGCTGGATTAGAAGCTCTTCCCAGGAGATCGCCTGTGGTTAAGTCCCACGTTCCTGACAAACTGACTTTCTAGTGGAGCTAAACACGCCCTCACTTCCCCATCGCGCCGTCCCAGAGCCGAGATCTCTCAACGGTGGTAGACGCCACCCGGAGCTCACGCGCCTGCCAGCCCCTCCCGGCCAGAACATCACCAACCCGCCACGTTTCTGCAGGCGTCAGCATTTTGTCTTTAATACATTTCAAGACAGAAACGTATTAAAGCACTAGTCAAGGAAGGGTCAACGAAAGCCTGTCTTTACCCTGGAATTTCCAGCTGAACGATTCCTCGGCCAAGAGCTCTTTCTGAAAGCAGAGCACCCGCATCGACACTGGAGGTTCAGGAAGGGCTCTTGTCTGCAGTTCTGCACAGAAAGGCCCAGCCAGCACTCTACTCCTTTTCTGGGCCAATGCTGCTTCCCTTTCTGTCTAGTCCTTTAACAACCCTGCCAGTGCCTGGTGAGTGTCCTAGCCCAGGGCAGTCGCACAGGTTGGGCACTGCACCAGGTGGCATGGCTGATTCTAGTCCTCCTTCCCTTACTCAGCTTTGGCTTCTGGCAGCAGCTGTCTGTCCAGAGGAGGGAGCTCTTTTCTCAGTGGTACCATATGGACCACCAGTACCCACCCACACCCCCAAGATGCCCAGAGTGCCCAGTCAGTGGTGGGTGGTGTGAAGTCACCAGCCCAGTTCCGCTCCCACTTCAGGTGTCTGTTTTTGCTGCCATCTTGGTCATTCTCTGCCTCTCTGGCCTGGGTCTGGCCATATCTTCTGCCTCCCTCGTGGGTTCCCCTTTCTCTATGAGACTCTCCTCTCTGCCCCATCCTGGCGGTTCCCATGGGGACCCTCCCTCTTCCTGAGGTTACAGCCTCCCTGGGCTCTTCCTTGCATTCCGTCTGGGAGCCCCGCTGGAAGGCTGCCATCTTCTGCCTCGTCCTCCTCTCCCCACCCGCTAACCCCTAGAAATCGCTACTTTCTGCACGTAACTCACAGCCTTAACATTGAGCGAGCTGTTCCCAGGCTGCCAGCCTGTGACTGACGCGTCACACCGAGTGTATTAAACCTGGCGTTATTCAGGGAGCAGCTGGTGTCGAGGATGCACTCAGAGGGGTTTGTTGTCACGGTTCAGTGGGTGGGCCTGGGGACAGGGTGGGGGCTGGGGACTGCAGCATTTCCCACCTCTGAGACTGAGAAACCGGCCTTGGAGGGGCTCAGGGGCTGGAGCCTGCCAGGGGCCTGAGTCCCCGTCGCTGGCTTCCTTGGCCAGTCCTGGAGCAGCACTCTGATGCTTGCTGTCTCCCCCGGCTCCTGAGCTACTGCTCTTCTTCTGTCACATTCTTGCAGGGCACAAGGCCACTACTCTGCCCCCTCCGGAGATCCGCAGGGATTGCTGGGTGCGGTGGCCACACCAGCCCTGTCCTTTTGGTCAGGAAAGTTTGAGGCCTTGGGTTCGGGTCCCAGCCCTGCTGCCTACTGGCTGTGCATTTGGGCAAATCACCTTCCAGAATCTCACCGTCTCCCCCGCGTCAGACAACGGGCAATGCTATTTACTGCGCGCGCTTCAGAGGATTAACTGCGGCAGGAAGTGGCATAAAAACGGTAGCTGTTATTATTTTTATTACCATGTTTTTACAAACACACAATTACCAGAAAGCTCCACGAGCTTGTTTTCAGTCCCGAGGAAACCTGATATCAAAGAGCTGTCGGTGGCAGATACCGTGAGACGCGGCAGATGACAGCCCGACACGGCAGAAGGAAACAGAAACGATCTAACGGCAGCCCCCAAACTAGCGCCTGTGCACAGAGAACTTCGCTCGTTTTTAAAAAGACTCAATTACTTTCCTGGGTTGGAGGGGCGGGGCAGTGGGTCATTTGTTTCAGACTGTTGTCCGTCCACACAGGGCAGATGACGTTTGGGGAACGAAAGCACCACGGCTAATTCTCTCGGTATACACCCTGCTCCTTTGCAGTGGGCCTCTCGTTTGTCCTTTACCTACCAGCTGTGTGACCCCGGGCAGCTGGCTTAACCTCTCTGAGCCCAAGCTTCTTCAGCAGTAAAACTGAGGTGAGAATAGCCCTCTGTTAGCTTCCTAGGGCCTTGTAGTGCAGTAACGCAAGCCGCGTGGCTTGAAGTCACAGGGGTTTACGCTCTCACACTTCTGGGGGCCACAGCGCAGAATCCAAGGTGTCCGCAGGGCTGTGATCACTAAGAAGCTTCTAGAAGAGGATCCTCCCTCGCTTCTTCCAGGTTTAGGGGGCTCCAGGCATTCCTGTGATGTGATGGCACCGTTGCAATCTCTGCCTCTGCGGTCACACGGCCGTCTTCTCCCTGTGTCTGTCCCACCTTCCTGTAAGGACACAGTCATGCAGGGCCAGGGCCCACCCCAAAACCTCATCCTAACCTGGTGACGTCTGCAAAGAGCCTAGCTCCAAATAAGGTCACATTTACCAGTACCGGGGATTAGGGCTTCAACATATCTTTTTTGGGGTACACAATTCAGCCCCTAACAAGTCCCAGCCTCCTGGGCTGCTGGGAGGGTATGAGTCGGCCCACGTGGGTGCACAGGCTGTGGGCCGTGGTGGTCACCCTGCACCCTCAGCCGCCTCTGAGGATTCATTTATTATTATTATTATTACTGTCCGCACCATCAAGGGTCTCCTGCAGAGGCAGGAAGCAGAGCAGGCTTTGCGGGGGAGGGTGGGGAAGGCGTGTCCGGAGGGGCCTGAGCTCCTTACAGCCCAGCAGGGGCTTCACACCCTGCTCATGGGCCAGGTCTGGGCCTCCTTTAGGATTCCTGCAGGTGTCGGGTCAACGCAGCCACGTTTGGAGAATCGAGACACCGATGTCGGCTGTACCCTGTTCAGGTGACCAAACCGCAGGCCCACCTGCTGTGTGCTGTGCTGTGGGACAGAAAAGTAGCAGATTACTTAGGCACAGTCTTTGTGTCCCCAAGCACGCGTTCTCCTGTCTCCCCACCTCGTGCACGACACGCGCCGCGTGGGGACAGCCCGTGGGGAGGGAGAAGCAGACTGTGGATCTCAGTGCGGTCACACCTGCCTGGCTTGGGGCTGGGGCCTGAGAAGAAGAAACACACAACATCCTTAAGGAGCATGACGAATCATACAGCGTTCAGGAAGCCCCCACTTGGGCCAGTCCCGGGGCAGTGACCACAGGCTGCACGTCACAGGGGAGGAAGCAGCGGTGGAGTCGGCTGAATGTGCAGGCACAGGGAGAGGCAGGCGCGGCCGAGCTGGGTCCCGGACGCGGCCAGGGAGAGGCCTGGACTTCCTCCCTCCTCGTCTGGAGGTCATGCCCTGGCCCTTGTGCCCTGAAAGGGACAGCAGCCCCTGCGTGCCAGCAGGTGGCAAGTAGGCCGTGGGCACCATGTTTGTCACCTCTTTGGCTTTGCCCACAGACGCTCCTGGCTTCCGAGATTGCACCATTATGTTAAACGTCCTTAATCTGGCTCATTTCACAGCCATTCATTTTAATCACAAAAGGTCAGCTGTCACCGCACAAATGTTAGACTTAATTTGTTTTCTTGATGCACATGATATCAGTGATAATTTGGCCCAATTTTTTGTCATTTGCCAGTGGGGAGCTGCGGTGGGTGGGGTCACAGACAGCAGAGGTCGGGGCTGGGGCCCTGCCTGGAAGCCGGAATGGCAGAGGGGCTGACTCGGGGCAGGGGTGCCGGAGGCGTCGGACCCCAGAGTCTGTGGCTCTAGAGCAGCAGCTGGATCCAGGCTTGGGGCAAATTGCTGGCTCTTCCCGGCACGGGCGCCCCAGCGGGCTCTCCTAGGGGTTCTCCCCGCACGGGTGCCCCCCCAAATGGTCAGTGTCACTCCAGCATCCTGGGGCTCTCCTCCTGCGAGCGCACGGCTGTGTGTCCTGATGGTCGTTCCTTCCCCTCGTCACAGACCCGAGAGGAGGCAGCTCAGGGAGGCAAATGCAGCCTCCTCACCCCTGCCCAGCCCCCGCCTCCTCCCCTCTCCCGTCTTCCACCGCTACTCCAGTGCTGGAAGTTTCCAAGCTGCAGACTGAGCGAGCGTTTCTGCTTACTGGGAGTCTTGCTAAGCCGGTGGCAGATCCCCGGGGACGGTCTTGGAAGCCGGGCTGGTGTCGCCGCGGAACTGGAACTCACCCTCCCGCGTTCTCGTGGAATCGCATCGTTTGCCCTCAGTCCACGGGGAAATAGGCTCCAAATAGCAACGCAACTGTCACAAGTGCTGCGTGTGACTTAACAGCCGTGCGCACACGGGAGGGCCTGGTGCAGGGTGGACAGCGCTTTCTCTCCCAAGTGCCACGTGTCTGTCCCTGTGCCCCACCCGGCGGCCCCTCAAACTCAGCTGCGCGCAGCGCAGCTCAGCTCCTCTCTGAACCACCTCCCGCTGCCCCACCCTGCTGCCGAGTCCCCCCAGCCACGCGCTCGCCCACACCCTCTTCTCCGAGTCCCTGTTGGGCGGGTCCCCAGGCCCCCCGCCCCGTGTCCCCCGGCCCCCTGCCTGGCCCAGCACCAGTCTTGGTGTCACTGCAGATGCCTCCTGCATTGTGCGTGTTCACCCTGCACGGTGTGGGCGTGAGTGCTGGGCTAGTGTCCCCCAACCCAGGCATGAGCTTGGCAGGAGAGTCAGGGCTGCAGGTGTCTGTCCTGTTTCCCCGCGAGGGTCTCAGCACCTGGCACGGCCCACGCCCCACACCTAGTGCCAATGGGTGGCCCGAGAAGTGACTCGTCTCCCCCTCGCCCCTGCATTGGCTTTCTAAGGTGCAGACGCCCCAGCTGCCACTGCTGCTGGCACGGCCACCACTCCTTGCAGCTCCGGCTGGACCAGGCACCTTGCTGGGCATTTCACCTGTATTATCTTTTTATTTTTATTTTTTAAGAAACAGGGTCTCGCTGTCACCCAGGCTGGAGTACAGTGGCACAATCATAGCTCATTGTACCCTCCAACTCCTGGGCTCAAGTGATTCTCCTGCCTCAGCCTCCCTAGTAGCTGGGACTCCAGACGTGCACCACTGTGCTTGGCTAATTTTCCTTATTTTTTGTGGAGATGGAGTCTGGCTATGTAGTCCAGGCTGGTCTTGAACTCCTGACCTCAAGAGATCCTCCTACTGGGATTACAGCTCGAGGCACCTCATCCAACCTCTGACTTTTTAAATCCCAACAACAACTCTTGGGGGGTGGGTGTGGTGTCACCATGTTGCAGAGAGGAAACGTGGACTCTCGAGAGGGGGAGCATTTGCTCCAGGTCAGGCAGCTCGCAGGTGTCTGTTCTGGCTCGGGCTTGTGGACACGGGGTCTTCCCTGGCGGGTAAACCCCCAGGAGTCTCCCCCAAGAGCCTCTGGTGGTCCTGCGGCGACGTCCCCTTGGAAGCCCAGTGACTGTAGCGGGACATTCAGCCTGGCCCGACTGGCCTCACCTACCTCCTGTCTTCCTCCCCCCAGTCGGACCACCCGCCCAGGAGCCCCCAGCCATGGCTCCTTTCCATGGCTCTCGCAGGCCGCTGGGCCTTCCCCATGACGCCCCCTACCTGGAGCCCGGTCCCCGTCCATCCTGGCTCGATGAACTCCCACCTCCCGCCGGGCTCCGCTGGCTGCCTGGGCAGAGCTGTGGCTGCTGCCACTCCGGGTCCCGCCTCTTCTTGCTTCCACCCCCATGGGACCCTCAGGACGTTGCTCGGCAGCGACTTTGCGGCAGGGCGTGGCTCTGCACCTCTCCCCCCACGGCACCCAGCGCTGTTCCCGCGGGTGTGAGGAGCTCGGGGAAGTTGAGGTAAGAGAGCGCTCCCCCCTCAGGGGAGGACGGAGAGGTGCGGGGTAGGATGTGACACTGCAGTCCCAGAGCGATTTCTTGGTGGCACCTGTTCTACTAAGCCAAAAATATCATCTTCATTGTACCAGACAACAGGGTCACCTTTAGCCATTGGAGAACAGAGCAAGGGACATGCAGGCGGGTAGGTGGCCCTGTCCTCACCGTCCTCTGCACGGCTCTCCCTGCCCACCCAGCAGCAGTAGAATCCATCCCAGAGGGAGGCACTGGCGCCATAGCCGCAGCAAAGGGTGGGTTGAGACAGCCTGGCTCCCATGCCAGTGGGACTTGCTAGCTGTGTGACCCGGGGAAAGCTACCTAACCTCTCTGTGCCTCCTCTTGGAGATTTGCCATGGACATTAGTACATCAAAGGCTCAGGTTAAACTTGAACTAAAAAAACTTGTTTTTAAGACTCTAGGTTTTAGTAAGTTTCTTTGCTGCAGGACTTCTCAGAGCCTTTAATGTGCAAATATTTGTGCTAGGAACTTCCCAAAAGGGGATGCTGCAAAGATTTGATCACAGATCACTTTTATGTTGGGGCATCTCTGTTTGGGAAATTATCATGGTCACAATGGCAGTGACAGCTAGTACTCATGGGGGACTTGCTGCATGTTTACACAGGTTAGCACACCTGATCTCCACCGTACCCCCACCGGGGTGCTGGAATGTCCTTCCCACTCCCTTCTGGGGTCACTGAGGCTTCAGCTCAGCATGGCATCACCAGCCACGGTGGCTCTGTGCTTGGCTCCTGACTCGCACACCCATCTGAGCCAGGGAGCTCAGCCCTTCACCGAACTCGTCTCCGGACCTAGTCTCTCTCCCACGGCGTCCAGCCTAAGCCCCGATCCGTGTGGTCGGCAGCCTCCATCACGTGCCTGCGGATGTCTCACTCCTCACAGCTGCTGTGGTCCCAGCTGGGCCAAGGCTGCGTCCCCTCTCTGCCCGGCCTCCCCTCCCTGCAACCAGCCTCGCCCCTGCTTTCTGGTCTCCGCGAGGGGGCAGCTGCCTCAGTCTCCTGTGGCTGCCGGAGCGAAGTACCACACACCTGGCGCGTGGGCGGCAGAGATGGGCCCTTCAGAGCCCGGGAGGCCGGAGTCCAACATCAGGGCGTCCACAGGACCACGCTGTCCCTGGAGGCTCCGGGGAGGATCCTTCCTTGCACCTCCTGGCTTCGGGGGTTTGCAGCATTCCTCGCCTCGTGGCCACGTCACGCCAGCCTCTGCCTCTGTTGTCACGGGGTGCTCTGCCCACGTCTGTGTCTGTTTCCACTTCTTATAAGGACACTGAGCCTACTGGATTTAGGGCCTGGGCTAGTTGAGTGACCTCGTCATAACGTGATTATATCTGCACAGACCCTATTTCCAAATACCGTCATGTTCCCTGGAATGGGGGTCTGACATAGCTTCTGGGGGACACGACTCTCCCCACAACAGGTGCCTCCAGCCGGGTGCTCCGCCCAGGGACCTGGTGTAGGGAAGGAAAAAACATCTTTTTCCTCTACGCATCTTGGATTCCATGCCTGGAGCCCTGCACGTTAGGCCGACAAAGGGCAAGACAACAAGAGAACAGCAAACAGACGGCTGTTACTGCAGCTCGGTGCTTGTCCCTGGGGGCACCCATGGCGGGCAGCTTGAAGAGTGCCTAGAGCGTGGGCATCTAGCAGAGACGGCATCTTAGCAGAGACATGGCAAGACAAAGGGGCAGGACCTGGGGCTTCTGGGCAGCCAACGGTGGGGCAGACTCACGGCAGCTGTGACGGCCAGCAGGGGCCGTGGTGCGGGTCTTTCTTGGTGCTGCCTCGTCCTGTCGGGTTGTTCCCCTCCCTGGTGTGGAGGGTGGGGCACCTTCACAAGGGGGATTTGGGTTCTTGTTTTCGGGGAGATGGGAAGGCGGAGAGCTCATCCGGCGGCTGCCTTTTCTCAGTCGCCTTCAGCTCCAGTAACCCTCGTGCCGGAGTGGCCTCGCCAGGGGCAAACGCACATTCCCCACCCCCCGTCAGTCCCCGCGCCCGTCAACCCCGCTCCTGCTCTCTCTCTCTCTCTCCCCACCCATCGGCTTGAACTGCATCCAGGTCACCACCACCGTCCAATGCCCAGATCGTCACCACGTCTCCGGCCTGGTGCTGGTCACTCGGCGACCGTTTGGTGGCTCTTTGTGCTCCAGACGCGGTTGCGGCAGCTCCAAGCTGGGGAGGGGACGGAGGACGATACGGTCCAGTCTGTCTCCCCACGCTCAGCCATGGGGGAGAAACAAACTAGCAAAGCGACAGCAAAGTGATAGCTCCTGCGGTGGCACAAGCTGGGGCGAAGCAAGTCCGGGCGCAGCGAGAGGTAGTGGGGGAAGTTCAGGCTGTCTGGAAAGTTCTTTCTGGGCACGGCCCTGGCCTGGGAATGGATTCAGCGAATCAGGGGCAAAAGCAGGAGCCTGGAGAGGTGCCGGGTGCGGGGGGATTCGGGGGTGTCCCGGTCCTGGGGGGGAGGCGCAGGGGTGAGCCGTGAGCCTGAAGTCCCTCCGCTGGGACAGGGGCCGGCAGAGGCGCGATGGGGGGAAGGTGCCGCTGCGAGGTGGAGCGTGGTCTCCCGGGAGGCAGCAAACAATCCCAATCAAAGAATTTACTTCGCTGACAAACGAAAGCAAGATCAATTCTGCTCCGCTCCGACGTGAGTCAACTGACCGGTGTAATGCTTCCCCTGGGCAACACCTGCAGCGTATAAATTAACTGCAACAGGCAGATGTGGCTGATAAAGGTCCCTTTCCCGGGCACCGGGACGGCATGAAAATGGCTTTGATTTTTTCATTCTCAGCGATCGAAACCTTTGTAGGGAGCATCTGCCAGGCAGCGGGGTGGCTGGGCGTGCCCTGCCTCAGTCTCCCCACTCCTCTCCAAGGTGCTCTCGCAGCTCTGGGAGTGGCATCAAATCAGTAGCAAATACCGCTCTGCTGTGAAGGGCTTTTGACTCAGGGTGTAATGGGCGTGTGAGTGAGTCCCAGAGTGTGGAATGTCAGGTGATGGCTTGTGTCTCCGGGCGGGGCTGGTGCCCCCAGCTCTGACGCTTGGTGGCTCCAGACGCTGTGGCCCTGGGACGTGGCAGGAGGCAGACTGGACCCACTGGGGAGGGCTTGTCTGCTCTCGGCTTCGGGGTACGTGGGTGTGACATCCTGGCAGGGAGCTTTCTGGAGTCACAAGAGGTGGAATCTTTAAAAACAACCCGTGCCTGTGCATGTGCGTGTGTGTGTGTGCATATGTGTGCGTGCATGTGTGTGCATGTGTGCATGTGTGTGCATGGCTGGGGTTTGCAAGATGTCTTCACATCACCAGGCTTTAATTAGCTGTGCTTTGCTGTTGGGAACTTTGTCACTGCCACTTTGCAGGCTGAAAATGACACCTTTGAGTCACAGAGAGCCGGAGCAAAGTGTCACTACTGGCAGGGGTGTCAGAGTCAGAAGGGGCCCTGGGTCACCTTGTCCTGTGAGAATCGGCCCCCGCCCAGGGAGGGGACACAAACAGCTCCTGATCCTGTCCAGAGCTGAGGCCACTCTTTTGGGCTCTGTCCTGACACGTCAGCTGCTGTCCTCAGGAGCAGAGGGGCACACAGACAGGGCACACACTCACCCTCTAGGGTCCACAGAGGACAGTCACCAGCAGCACCGACTGCAGAGGCCAAGGCTCCCTCACCCACACCTTTTACCGGACCAGCGCGTGGGTGGGATTTGGACGTTGCGTGACCTGAGCCCACGCGCCTTTGCAAGGTCCTGAGTGCGGGTGTGAAGTGGTGTCCTGTGGTTTGATTTGCTTTTCTCTAATGACTAGTGACACTGAGCATATTGCCATGTGCTTACTGGCCACTCATGTGTCTTCTTTGGAGAAGTGTCTGTTCAGTCCCTTGCCTACTAAATAGACTATTTTTCTGAGAAGTTTTAGGTTCACAGCAAAATTAAGTGGAAGCCGCAGAGGTTTCCCACGTACCGCCTGCCCACGTAGCGCAGCCTCCCCCGCCAGACAGCCCCCGCCCGCGGGATACATTGTTGCAACTGATGACCTACATGGACACATCATTATTGCCCAAAGTTCATAGATCACGTTAGATTTCATTCTTTTAATTTTAATAATAAATTTATTTTTATTGTATATAATTAAGGTATAAAACCTGATGTTTCACTGTACATAGTGAAACGATTACTACAGTCAAACAAATTAACATATTCATCCTCTTCCATAGTTACCTTTTTTTGCGGTAAGAGCGCTTACAGTCTACTCTCTTAGCAAAATTTCGGTATATAAGTCATTATTACTAACTACGTCCTCATGTTGTACACACATCGCCGGACTTTCTTGTCCCACCTAAATGTAACTTTGTGCCCTTTGACCCACTCGCTGTTACCT
Source organism: Lemur catta (assembly GCF_020740605.2). Lineage (NCBI taxonomy): Eukaryota > Metazoa > Chordata > Mammalia > Primates > Lemuridae > Lemur > Lemur catta. The sequence continues at coordinate 124,424,666 of NC_059130.1, read as the reverse complement.
CCCCCTCCCTGTCCCTCATAACTACGGGTCTACCTTGTTTCTATTTATTTGACTTTAAAATTTAGATTCTGCACATAAGTGAGATCACACAGTATTTTCTCTCTGTGTCTAGTTATTTTACTCGGCATAACCTCATCTATGTCCACCTACGTTGTTGCAAATGGTGGCGTCTTCTTTCTTCCAAGGCTAAATAACAGTCCACTGTGTGTATACACCACCGTGTTCCCTTGTATTGATAGGCAATAATTTGCATGTCTATGAGGTGCATGTGAGTGTCACATGCAAAGAATATGGAATGATCAGGTCAGGGTGACGGGGGCATCCATCACCTTGCATGTTTATCATTTTTATGTGTGGGTGTGACCACAGAACCAGTTCAAACTGGTTTGGCTTTGTCAGTACCAGAATGATGAGTTGTTTTTCAGTTGTGACAAACCCCCATGTTGCAAGTGGCAAGCACGTGCAGGTGAAACAAGCCTGCCCGATTGGCGACCCTGGAGCCTGCCACAACTGCAAAGTCAACTGCACCCCAGCATCTGGACCACAGAGCCTGGACCAGACCACGAAGCCAGCGGAGCTCTGTTTTGTTGCAGTGCAGACTTACAAACCACGGACCCCCTGCTGCTTCTCTGCACAACCCAATCAAATCGTGCCTCGTTGCATTTTCCCGCCCCCAGACCCCAGATTGGGAGACAGATTTGAGCATTGCCTCCTGTCTCCTTGTTGGTCAGCCTCGACATAAAGCATTTTCTTTTGCAGAAGCTGGTGCCGCAGTGTTGGCTTCTGTGCGTGCCGGGCAGCGAGCTTGTTGCTATCATCTCAGTCGTCTCTTCTCGTCACTTTGAAATACGCACAACATTGTTGGTGTGTATAGTCACCCTCGCCCGTTACCAAGCACTAGAGCTTCTCTCTTCTACGTAACTGTGTGTTTGTGTCCGTCACCAACCTCTCTTCATGCCCCTTTCCCCCATCCCCCTTCCAGTCTCTGGTGTCTGTCATTCTATTCTCTGCGTCCATGAGATCAAGTTTTCTAGCTCCTACATATCAGCGAGAACATGGGGTATTTGTCCTTCTGCGCCTGGCTTGTTCCATTGAACCCAATGACCTTCACTTCCAACCATTTTGCTGCAAATGACAGAATTTCATTCTTTTATTAATGGCTGAATAGTATTCCATTGTTATTTATGCCACATTTTCTTTATCTGTTAGTCCGTGATGGGCACTTAGGTTGATTCCAAATCTTTGCTATTGTGAATAGTGCTGTGATAAGCACTCGAGTGCAGGTAGCCCTTTGATATACTGATTTCTCTTCCTTTCGATACTAATGAGCTTGCTGGGTTGTATGGCAGTTCTATTTGCAGTTTTTCAAGAAATCTGCATACTGTTTTCCATAATGGCTGTACTAATTTTCATTCTAACCAACAGTGCATGAGTTCCTTTTCTTTGCATCCTTGCCAACACCTGTTATTTTTTTTTTTGTATTTTTAAAAATAGCCATTCTAATTGGGTTGAGATGATATCTCATTATATACACACCATAATTTTTTTATCCATTTATCCATCTACGGGCACTTAAAATTGTCTCCATATCTTGGCTATTGTGAATAATGCTGCCATGATCATGGGAGTGGAGCGATGGCTATGAGGTGCTGATTTCATTTTCTTTGGGTGGATACTCAGCAGAGGGATTGCCACGTCACATTTTTAATCTTTTTTTGAGGAAGTTCCATACTGTTTTCCATAGCAACTGTAATCAGTTTTACATTCCTACCAACAGTGTACTGGGGTTCCCTTTTCTCCCTGCCCTCACCAACACCTGTGAGCACTTGCCTTTTTGGTAATGGCCATTCTAACAATGTGAGGTCGTATCTCATTGTGGTTTTGATTTTCATTTCCCTGATAGTTAGTGATGTTGAGCACTGTTGGCAATTTTTATGTCTTTTACACCAATGGAACAGTATAGACAGCCTAGAAATAAACCCAAGCATGTACAGTCAAATATTTTTTGACAAACCAACCAAGAAAATAATAGGGAAAGGCTAATCTCTTCAATACATGGTGTTGGGAAAACTGGATATCCCCATGCAAATGATTAAACTAGCCCCTAAAAAATCAACTCCCAATGGATTAAAGACCTAAACATAAGACCTGAAACCGTAAAACTCCCAGAGGAAAACATAGGGGGAAGCTCCTAGATAGTGGCCTTGGTGTTGATTTTTTGGATATCATACCAAAAGCCCAGGTAACAAAAGCAAAAACAAACAAATAGGACTACACTAAAATAGCAGCTTTTTCACAGCAAAGGAAATAATCAACAAAATGAAAAGGCAGCCTGTGGATTGGGAGAAGGTATTTGCAAACCATGTATCTGATAAGGGGTTAATATCCTAAATATATAAAGGATTCACACAACTCAATAGTGAAAAACCAAATAGTACAACATAAAAATGGTCAAAGAATCTGACTAGATATTTCTCCAAAGAAGATATAGGGTTTACTCTTGGTTATTGCACATTTTATGAGTTTGGACAAATGTGTAATGAAATATAGACCATTGTAGTTGTGAGTCCATTTCTGGGCTTTCCATCTGTTCCATTGGCTTATTGGCCTATTCTTTCTCCGGCAACACACTGTCTTAGTTACTTCAACTTTGTAGTAAGTCTTGAAGTTAGATAGTGTCAATCCTCTGAAATTGTTCTTCTTCACTATTTTTTTTTTTTTTTTTTGGCTAGTGTGGATCTTTTGCCTCTCCGTATACACTTTAGAATCATTTTGTTGATAATCACGAAATGACTTGCTGGGATTTTGGTTAGGATTGCAATGATCTATAGATAAAGTCAGGAAGAATGGACATCTTGACAATATAGAGTCTTCCTATTCATGAACATAAAATAATTTTCCATTTATTTAGTTCTCCTTTGATATCTTTCATCAAAATTTCATAGTTATCCTCATACAGATCTTACACAAATTTTGTTAGATTTGTTCCTAAGTATTTTGTTTTTGGGGAGGTGTTAATATAAATGGTATTGTACTGTGTTTTTAATTTCAAATTCCACTTGTTCATTGCTGACAAGTGATTGATTTTTTTATATTAACCTGGTATCCAGTAACCTTCCTATAATCACTTATTAGTTCCAAGAGTTTTTTGGTTGATTTTTAAAAAGACTTTCTAGGTAAAAAATCATTCCATCTGCAAACAAAGACAGTTTTATTACTTCCTTCTCAATCAGTATGGCTTTTATTTCCTTTTCTTGTCTTATTGCATTAGCTAGAACTTCCAGTATGATGTTGAAAAGGAGTGGTGAGAGGGGGCAACTTTGCCTTCTTGATCTTAGCAGGAAAGCTCTGTATTCCACTGTCTCAGTTTGGGGAATAGTGGTTTGCCTTGTCACGTAACTTCTCTGATGAATCTAAGAAGAGTTGTTGACTTTTCAGTTTGTTCAACTTTTTACTTGTTGCTAGGCTGGTGTAGTAACTTCCAGGCTCCGTACATTCCGATGGGAAACCAGAACTCTCTCTTCTTTACACATTTTCAAATTGGGCTATCTACTTTTTTACTGTTGAGTTGTAGGTATTCTTTATATATGCTGGATAAAAGTTCCTTATTAGATATAGAATATGAAAATATTTTCTCTTAGACTGTCAGTTTTCTTTAAACTTTCTTAAAGGTATTCTTGGAAGCACAAAAGCTATTAACTTTGGTGATGTCCAATTTATCTAGTTTTTCTTTTGTTGCTTGTGCTTTTGGTGTCACATCTAAGAGACTATTTCCTGACTCACAGCACATGCATGCTATTTGCTCCTGTGTTTTCACCTTAGCTCTTTCATTTATGTCTCTGATCTAGTCAAAGTAACTTTTGCATGTGATAGGAGCTGGGTCCTGTTTTATTCTCTTGCATGTGAATTTCCAGCTTTTCCATCATTGTTTGTTGAAAAGACTAATCTTTCCCCATGAAATGTCCTTGGTGCCCTTGTGGAAATCAAATGGCCATAAATGTGAAGAATTATTTCTGGACTCTCAAATCTATTCCGTTGATCTATATGTCTACTCTTGTCCCAGAACCACACTTTGTACTAAGTTCTGAGATTGGGAAATGTTCGTCTTTTATCCTTTTCCTTCTTTTTCAAGATTGTTTTGGCTATTCAGGTTCTCTCACCTTTCAACATGAGTTTTAGGAGCAGCTTGTCATTTTTTTTTTTTTTTTTGCACAAACAAACAAACAAAAAGCAGAAAACCTGGGGTTTTTGATAGGCCTTGTATCATATCTATAGATCAATTTGGGGATTATTGGCATTTTCACAATATTAAGTCTTCTAATCCCCGAGTATGGGATGTCTTTCCATTTATTTAGTTCTTTAATTTCTTTCAATGATGTTTTGTAGTTTTCAGTGTGTAAGTCTTACACTTCTTTTGTTAAATTTATTCTCAAGTATTTTATTCTTTTGTTGCTGTTGTCAGTGGATTAATTTCATTTCAATCTTAATTTCAGTTTGGATCGTTCATTGCTAGTGTGTAGAAATACAATACATTTTTGTATATGGATCTTGTATCCTGTCACATCGCTAAACTTGTTTGTTAGTTCTAATAGTTTGTGTGTGTGTGTATAGTCCTTGGGATTGTCAATATACAAAACCATGTCATCTGCAGATGGAGATAGTTTTGCCTCTTCCTTTCCAATCTGGATACCTTTTTAATTTTTTTCTTACCTAACTGTCATGGCTACACCCCGGGAAAATGATGGACAGAAGTGACAAGGGTGGACATCCTTGTCATGTTTGTACTTTTACCTGATTTTCTACTGTCTGTTCATGGAAGGCCTAGACATGGTGAAGTTTACATGCATTGCAGGCTGTTGTTCTGCAGAAGGGCGTCCCTGCGGATGCTCCCTGGTTCTGTGTTTACGGCGGCCAGCCTGTCCCAGCTCCCATCCTGCGCAGTGCCTGTATTTCTCTGCTGCTCTGGTTCCCACCGGGCCAGCTGTACCATGCATCTGCTCCCTCCTTCGTGGTAGTGAGATCTCTCGAACACGCTCACTCTCCCTCACATGGCAGGGCCCGCGTCCACCTGTCTGCACTATACCTTGACATGAGGACAGGCACACGACCTACCTTTGTGAAAACCCATTGCCCGTGCTCCATCCTACTGGCCAGAACTCAGACACCGACCCCACAGCAATGCAAGGGAGGTGTCTGTATGCGTGTGGGCTTGGGACGTGGCATCGGTCCTGCCACATCACAAAACTCTCTGCCCAGAAGTTTGGGAAACGCAAGCTGGGTGGGCCACTCACCAGTGCAGCCACCCCCTCCTTCCCAGACTCCACTTGAGGGAGAAGCGCTGCCTTTGCCATGTCCAGAGTAGAGCTGGAACGCTGGCATAGCCTGTCCTCCTGCCCGGCTTCTCCTTCACCTGGTGTTTGAGGATCAGGCCCCTCTTGGTGTGTAAGTACCACGTGCTCCAGGATGGGGCTGGCCTGGGGCTGGCGCCCACCTCTGAGCAGAAGTGTGTTCTGCGGTAAGAAGCCCACCCATCCTCATGGAGAGCCTCCCCTGAGTGCGGTTAGACACAGCTGCAGGGTCCAGGTAAAGGGCCCGCGGCGGCTCCCCCAAGCCTGCAGGGCACAGTCGTGGGCATGAACAAAGTGCTGCCCACCAGGAACCCCTGAATGCGGGGTGACCCACGCCAGGCAGAGGCTGCGGGGCAGGTGAAGGGCTGGGGAGGTGTGGAGCGGGTCAGGGCTCACTGACTGCAGACAGCTCGCTGCGCTCCGAGTGTTGCAAAGCTGCGTTCAGTCACTGTTTTACACCAAATATAAAGAAAACCTCTCCTTCCCATTTGGAAAATGTCATACCCCATCATACTTAGCTCTGGCAATCCTGAACAAGCAGACTCACAAACAAGAGAGAGAGAGAGAGAGAGAGAGAGAGAGAGAAGAGGGGAGAGGAGGAGAGAGGGAGAGAGAGAAGCTACAAAACTCTCATGTCACTTGACTGCCAGCCATCGCTGGGAAAGCAGTTGGCAAATGATCTCTGAGTTTCACATAAATAATTGCAGAAAGTATCGATCATTTAAGGGGAGTCAAGAGGCTCAAACTGTTTCTACTCACAACTTCTTTAAATGACTTCAAAATGCCACTCAGCTGCCGGACCGCAGGCAACGTTCCGGAAGGGGAAGAACACCCCTGGGCTCTGCATGACAAGGTGGCCGAGGGTCTCTGCCCTGTGTCTTGGAGGGAAAGGCTTTCTGCTCTGGTGGGCTTGAGCAGAGGTTTCTGGGGACCGCACTCTCTGTTGTCACTGGATCAAGGGGCTGGGCCATTTTCTGCGTCCCTCCAGGCCACTCATCTCAGCATCATTAGGTGACACCTCCGGGCCCAGGGCCTGTGGGCGCTGACAAGCTCAGAGGAGACCTGCCCCTGCAGGATGTCTCTAGAGTGGGCCTTGAGGTCTCAGAGTTGCTGAGCAGACACATCTTTCTCAGTCCATTGGTGCTGCTCTAACAGGCCACCACAGACTGGGCAATTTGGAAAGAAAATAAATTGACTTCTTGCCGTTTCAGAGGCTGGGAAGTCCAAGAGCACAGCACTGGCGTCTGCTTGACATCTGGTGAGGGCCTGCGCGCTGCGTCACCCTGGGGAGGAAGGTGGGTGGGCGAGACAGCTCACGAGGGAGCCAGAGGGGCAGGGGCCGAGCTCACCCTTTTACCTGGAGCCCGGCCCCAGGGTGACCAGCCCACTCCGTGACAGGCGCTGACCCGTTCCCAGGCAGAGCCCTCAGGGCCTCGTCACCTGTTAAAGGCCCCACGTCCCAGCTCTGCTGCGCTGGGGATGAAGTTTCCCGCATGTGAACACTGGGGGACACATTCAAACCACAGCAGTGTCCCTTTGGGGAATGTGCCCAGGAGGTTTTCTGTGGGGGACATACCCTGGTGAGGACACGTGGGGTCTGGGTTGTCTCCTCTGACGATTTTGAAGATTTGTCTGTCTTCACGGTGTGAACAGGCCGCCTGCGTCATGGCAAGCACATGGGCCTGGGCAGGTGCAGACGTGGCCTCCGTGGGGCCTCTGCCATCTGCTCAGGTCACCACCCCGGCTGGCCCCTGCAGGGCCTCCTGCCTCTCTGTGACCCCACAAGGCAGCTTGAGGGTCCAGGGTTTTTCTCTGCTGTGACAGTGTCTGTCACTCTTGTCCTCAAAACCTCTGTTCTCTCCTCTTGGTGCCCTTGTTCCTCTGCCTCTCCTTGAGCTGGAACGACCTACGTTTCTTTCTCTGTCCTCAAGGTCATCTCTGGCCACATCTAGTGGTTAATCGTAATCTTCATCACACACCAGGTCCCGGGGCTGTTCTCCTAATCAGGGGATTTGTATGAAAGTGCAGAGCAGCCTTGACCTAATGTTCCAGAGAAATCCTGGCATGTTGTAGATAATCAGAAAGTGTTTGTTATAATGGAAAACTAACAACTTCTTAGAGAAATCTCACATGGGACCTACAGCACGGGCAGCACCAGGACTGTCGTCCTTTCTCCCTTTGTGTCCCTGACTCTCTTCCCTTGTTCCAACCTGGCGGCAGAGAAAGACCAGGGGAGCCGCAGATGCCACGGAAAGAGGGGAAGCCGATAGCAGGTGCTGTGAAACCCATGCCCGAGGCCGGTCTGTGTGCACCCGGGTGCGGGGTGTCCATGAACCCCGTTCATACACCTGTGTGCCGGGCAGTGCTCTGGGCCCTGGAGTCCCGTCAGGACAGACAGAAATCCTGCCCACATGGAATTCACTTTCTACTGGGAAGACAGACGGCAAACAGTCACATGGAGAAGATGCGTTACAATGTAATGGGGATAAGTGCTCAGGGTAACGATGGGGCGAGGAGGGGGTGGGCAGTGTGGGTGGAGTGGGAATCTCAGAGGGGATCAGCTAAGACAGTGGTGTTTGAACAAAGACGTAACACTTTGGGGAGCAAACTGTCTATGTGAATGTCTGGGACGGGGTGTCCGGGCATGAGGAGCCATAAGGGCAGTGGCCCAAGGACAAAGAGGAGGCCAGAATGGCAGTGAGGGCCGTGGTTAGGGTTAGGGTTAGTAGCAGGGCCTGGCCGGGGAGGTCATGGGGCAGGTGGAGGGCAGTGAGCAGACACTGGCGCTGGTTTGAAAGTGGAGCCAAAGGATCCGCTGACAGCTGGATGTGGGGGGTGAGCAAAAGGCGGGGTCAAAGGCACCCCAAGGCTTTGGCTGTGGCACCTAGCAGAACAGGGGCCTTTTGCTGGGGTGTGTGCTGTTGGGATGTGCTAGAGAGTGGTAGAACATAGTAGAAAGCCCAAGTGGAGACGTCACGTGCACAGTGGGAGGTTGGACCCGGCATCCAGGCCGAGGTCAGGGCTGGGGGTGTTGATGTGGAGTCTGGAAGCCATCGGCCGCGGGCAGACACCAGAGGCCACATGAGATCCCCGACTGTGACAGCTGCGATGGTGGAGTGGACCCGCGTGCCAGGCCCCGACCGACCTCTGTCAGCGCACCCCGCTCCCTCCACCGCCCTGTGCCGTGGCTCTGCTCCTGGGTCCCTCTGTTCACAGAGGAGGAAACTGGAGCACATGGGGCTTGGTGACTTAGCTGAAGTTCTTAAAGCGGCCACCGTTGGGGGAAGGTTTTAAATCCAGGCGGAGAAGCCCTGGGCGCTCTCCAAGGCTGACTGGGGGGCGGCCACCACCCTCCAGCCAGAAAAAAGCCACATCCTCAGTCCTACAGCTGCGAGGAAATGAACTCCGCCAGCAACCTGAGGGTGCCGGGAAGCAGATCCCTCCCGGTCAGGCCTCCAGGTGCAAACGCGGCCCAGCCCAGCCGGCAGGTGGGTGCAGCCTTGTGTGAGACCCTCTCCCCCACACGCCCGGTGTAGGATTTTATCTGCTCCTTTCCCTCTTCCAAACAGCATTTGATACCCACTTTAAAATGTTTTTGCAGCTCTACAATGTTTTGTGTGTGGTCTGTGTGTACGCACACATGTGCGCACGTGTGTTTTCTAGAGCTGCCATGGATTGAGGAGGTGCAGGGAGTGTGGCGTTAGCGTCTGTGTGCAGGAGAAGTTCTGCCACCCCCTCGGGGTTGTCTACACAGCATCGAGCAACCAGGTGTCCGACCTGGATGAAGCTCGGCTTTGGAGTTTGAAGGACGCCAGCCCCCTTCAGTCCCTTGAACAAGGACCCCTGGACTGTTGTCTCCCCAAGGCAGGGGACGTCCACCTAATTCATCGCTGTGCCTCCAACGCCAGCCTCAGTGCCAACGTCCCACCTGGGTGTCTGAAGAGCCACCGTGGGGGTGACTTTCCCAAGCTGCATCTCCTGTCCATGCTCACACAGCCCCCCCTTGCTCGGAGGACTCCAGGTTTCCCGTCCAGCTGGGGCACAGACACTCCTACCCTGGCCCGTCCCACAGTGGCCACAGATAACGCATCTGTGCCACAAATCTCCTAGCGACCACCCCCGACACGGCCGCGCGGGCTTTCCTTCTTGTTTTCTCCCCGTGATTAAAGGAGGAGCCGCTGGAAACCAAAGGGAGCTTCGCTGTTCTTTCCCTAAATCAATGCTGCCGCTTCACAGAAAACAAAGGGGGAAAGCGTAACCGTCTTGCAAACATCTTTATTTGCCCAGTTAATGACCTCCAGGGACGCATGCCTCCTAGCGCCTGGAAGTTGGCTCTCTCTAAAATTTGTTTGCGAGAAGTTTCTGGGGAAACTTTTTAATAAAGGTCCTGGAGAGCGAGCCCCACTCAGTTCTCTGCAATTACGCACGGAAAGAACTTTCGCTCGCTCCAAAGTTTCCTTCTTTGCCTCGGGTCTCTTTCTGCTGGCTTAAATCAAAGCCCGCACAGAGGGAACGAAAGCTTTGTGATCTCTCTGCCGAGTGTGGCCCGCGACAAATTAGAAAGAAATGAAATATTCCCACAATATTCGGGCGCCTTTATTGGCTCTGCCACACTGGCAATTATGTTTTCATGTTTCTCACATTGCAGAGCGGCTGGAATTACCTTCCAGAAAGGAACATAGGTTTCATTTGTTCACCCTTGACCGAGGTTGGGTTTGGGTCCAGCGCAGATCTTGGAAAGAGCCCGAGACAGCTGCAGTCCCTAGACCGCCGGCACCTGTCGGGACAGGGCTGGGAGAGGCAGGCGCTGCCCAGGGGGTGCACATTTGAGGCAGCCCCACACTGGTCTGAGCCGGTGCCTGCCCCGTCCTCACACGGCCCTGAGCCGGGGCCTCCTAAGAGCCAGGTGCTCCCTCACCTGCGCTACCCCGTCCTGCCCCCAGCTCCTCTGGCTGATTGACAGGTGGCCCACTGGGCCAGACAATTACAGGGGTGGATTCAGGGGGACTTTGATTGGCTGATCCAATCCCACAGCTGGCTTGGTTTTGCATAGACCAACCCTTGACCCTTGGAGTGTCAAATGACTAGGAAGGGGCGGAGAGAAGGAACTTTCTCCTGCAGGATTGTATAGGTGATGGGGTGAGATTTCAAAAAAAATCTCCCCCCCGTTGTATGGATTGAATTGTGTTCCCTCGTCCCCCCTGAATTTGTGTGTGGACGTCCTAACCCTGAGGACCTCAGACACGAGGTTGCTGCGGATGTAATTAGTGATGGAGAGGCCAGCTGCAGTGGGAGCCCCGATCCCAAGTGACTGGCATTCCTATAAAAACGGAGCATTGGGACACAGGCCCACGCACAGGGAGAAACCGCAGGTGATGGGAGCGCTGCAGCTGCGAGCCGGTTGGGAGGCGGCGGCCTGGACAGGGGCTGCCCAGAGGCTGCGGAGGCGATGGCCCTGCTGGCACCTGGCTTCAGGTTTCCGGTCTCCAGACGGTGAGACTGTGAACTTACGCTATTTGACTCCCCCGGCCAGCCTGTTATGACGGCCTGGCAAACTAGCACAGCGTGTTTACCCACGTTTATCTAGAACATCTCTGTGTTTTTCACCAGGTGGTGTCCCCTGCGGTGGCTCCGCTGTGACGGGCGACTCGTGCATCAGTGACGCAGTGGTGTTTGCCGCCTTTGTATCGCTCCGTGTTTAGCAGCTTTGGTGGCTGCTCTTCTAGCAAGCGCGATCCCGGCGGCGTCTGGATCTGCTGCTTGGGACGGGGAGGGCGGGTGGTCCCTCGGGCGCCTGGCGTGAGTCCCCTCAGCGCGGCCGGCCGCTCCCCAGAGGTGAGGGGTCCAGTCTGCTCAGCCGATTGCCGGGCGTTTTTCTCCCTGGGATTGTTTGGAAATGCCAGACAGGGCGCGGCCCGGGGGCTGTGGCCTCGTGCTGATTAGGGCCCGGCGTGTTTACAGAGAGCTCGTGTCGGGGAGGGTTTTCTAGCTTGTCGCTGGGCTGCCGCACTCACGGAGCATAACGAGAACATGCGGCGAGGAAAATAGCCATTTGCATATTTCTCGGGATGAGATAATGTGATTCCGGAAGCCCAGCCCCTGATGATGCCATTTAAAGTTCACGCCTGTTTCTGTCGCTCTCGCTACTCTAAATCGAAAGTGAGGGGGGAGACACCTGTTTGGGGCAGGTGGCTGGATTCGCTGTCCACAGAGATCGCCTGTGTCCTGGTCGGCCTCACGGAGGGGCTGGGGACGCGGAGCAGCCTCTCTGCACCTCACCCGGGGCCGTTGTCCCGGGACCGCTCGGCTCCCCCCGTCTGCGCCCATGTGGGTGTTTCTCCACATCTGGTGAAACCACGCTGGACACACCCCCGACGGTGACTGCCGGGGACATTGGTGCAGAGGTTGCCCTCTAAGTGCCACTCAGGGAATGCAGCCTCTGGACATCTTTCATGTTCCAAATTCCCATCCTAGTCACTCTTGTGGACAGTCGGACAAGGACACGTGTGACCGGCCGGAGCAAAGACGTCCCAGATGCGTCAGGGTAACTGGGGACCGGGCCTGGGAGTTCTCCTGGCAGCTCCATTCGCCACTGGAGCGGCTTTTTGCTCTGCCAGTGGGGTGGGGGTGGGAATCTCAAGGCACCGACACTCAACGCTGGAAACGCAGCCTCTGAAGGACCCAGAGCCGGAAATGACAGCAGTGGCTGCGCTTGCTGAGCGTCTGCCTGGGCCCATCGTGCACCAGCCCGTGGTGCGGCTCCAGAACTGTCCTCCGGCGCTGACGAGGGGCGGGTGCTCAGGGTGCGGGAGGAGCTTGCCCAGGGCCACGCGGCTTGACATGATTTGCCCCCGGGTCTGAGAGAGCCCGAAACCTGATGCTGTTTGCACGCCCCTCCTGCGGCTGCTGTGACATGTCGCCTTGGACTGGGTGGCTTCAGACAACAGAGACTTCTTTTCTCACCGTTTCGGGAGACACGAGTCTGAAATCAAGGGGTTGGCAGGACTGTGCTCTCTCTGAAGGCCGTGGGGAGGGGTCCCCTGGCCTGGTCCAGCCGTCCTGTCATCCTTGGCTTGTGGCCGTACTCCTCAGTCTCTGCCCCGTGTACGTGGCTGCCTTCCCTCTGCAGGGTCTGTGTCTTCTCCTCTTACTGGGGACACCAGCGGTGGATTTAGGACTCATCCTAACCTAGTACACCCTCATTTTACTAAATTACATCCACGAGGACCCTCCTTCCAAGTGAGGTCACCTTCACAGGTGTTGGGGTTGGGACTTCAGTACCTGTTTTTGGGGGACACAATTCAGCCCACACTGCTCAGTGTCCCCCGCACGCTGCCGACGGCGGGGTGTTGTTTTGGAGCACGGTGGCCAGTTGGAAGGAAACCCACATGCCAGCGGCCGCTCCTGGCGTCTCCTCCACCTGCGCAGAGACATCGCCCGCGGCTGTGAAGGGGACAGGCCCAGCAGGCACAACCGCTCACCTGCGAGTGTCGGGGACGCGTCACGTCGGGGGTGGGGTTGTTGCCGTGTGCTTTGAAAGACACCTTGTGTCATCATGTGAACTGCGTACAAGGACCCAGGTGAAGGTGGTCTCCACAGGTGGGCATGGGGCTTGCACGCTGCTTCACACCTGACCCGCAGCCCTGAAGAAGGTCCACCCCCAGGAACACGCCGCCGGCGACTGGACCAGCTCCGGGCTGGGCTGTTCCCTTGGGCACCGGCTCCCGCCTCAGCCCCCACCTCCCCCTTCCACAGCAAAAGCCTTCTGTGCCTCCCACCGCGTCCACATGGTTTGGGGTGAATGTGGACCCCTAGCAGGGCTGGGAGTGGGCTTGGAGGAGGGGAGGTGGAGGGGTTGTGGGAAGATTTGGGAGGCTGGGGTCCTGCTTCCGCAACTGCCACTTGCCAGCGCGGGTCTTCCTCCCGGGCCTTGGTTTCCTTATTTGGAGAAGAGGTTCCTGAGACCTTCTTTGGCCTCACAGAATTGCTCTGAAAACCTACAGATACAATAGTGGATCCCCACGTGACCCTATAGATCAGAATTCTTTGTCCTGGGTGGACATTACAATCACCAGGTGCTTTGAAATGTACCATGTTCAGGGTACACCCAGATCCAGTTCGTCTGAACCCGCCAGCAAGGTTCGGAAGACCCACAGGTGGTGCCAGTGAGCCGCCGGGGCTGGGAGCTGGGGCCACAAACCCCTGAGCCACAGGCAGGCGGAGGGCGGTGTTCGGTGCCCGCTCACCAGCCGGGACTCTCCCCTGCGGAAGGCCTGGGGTGGGCAGGGGCTGGTGGAGACGCTGAAGCCCGACCCCAGGACCTGGAGGGGCCGAGTGGTGGCCCCTGAAAACAGATGTGTCTACCCGCTAACCCCCAGGACCTGGGAACAAGACCTTATTTGGAAAAAGAGTCTTTGCAGATGTAATTAAAATTCTTGAGATGAAATTACTCTGGACTACTGGGGTGGATCTTAACTTCAGTGACCAGTGTTGTGGGTAGAATTGTTTCCCCCCAAAAGATACGCTGAACTCCTCACCCCAGGGGCGCAGAACGGCGGCTTATCTGGAAACGAGGTGGTTACAGGGGAGTCAAGTTGAAACGAGGTCATTAAGGTGAGCCCTGATGCAATGTGACTGGTGTCCTTACGATAAGGGGAATTTCAGACACAGACACACGCAGGGGGTTGACGTGTGAAGTCACGGGGAGAAGACGGTGTCTACAGGCCAAGCAACACCCGAGGGCACCAGAGGCTGGAGGAGCCTGGGGCAGAGCCTCCCTCCAGCCTCGGAAGGAGCCGGCCCTGCCCACCCTGCTCGCGGCCTTCTGGTCCCCAGAACTGTGAGAGAACACGTCCCCGCAAAGGCCCCTCGCAGCGGGATTAGGTTGGGGGCCTTGACGTGCAGGGTCTCCCTGGAGTATCCGGTGGGCTCCGTGCTGCCACGGGAGGCAGGAGGGTCGGAGGCGGGAAGAGGAGAGGAGACGGCCACAGAGGTTGCAGCGATGCACCTTGGAGGTGGTGGAAGGAGCCGCCAGTCATGGGGCAGGGTGGCCGGAGAAGCAGAAAGGGCAGAGAGACGAATTCTCTCTTGGAGCCTCTAGAAGGACCCAGCCCTGATGACAACTGGGTTGTGTCCCTGTAAGACTCATTTCAGACTTCTGTCCTCCAGAACTTTCTTCTGGAAGGTACTGGGTGTGTGCTGTGTCAAGCCGCTGAGTTAGTGGCGATTTGTGGCAGCAGCAACAGGAGTCGGACACGTCACCCTTCTGCGCTCCCGAGTGGAGGAGAATGCGTGTGGGCCGGGGGGTCCGGCGTGACACATTCCAGCCACGCAGATGTAATTCACGGGAGCCGGGATGGCGAGACCAACGTGGAAACCACCCTACCGTGACAGTGCTGCCGATCACGTGCTCGCACGTAGCAGCGCGTTCCACTTGGGGATGGAAAAATCGAACAGGCCACAGAGTCATGTTTCCCGGGACTGTTTCCCAAGTCATGCGTGTGTGTGAAAATTTGTTCTTTTTGGTTGGGGAACTACCCTTAGTGGCTCATTTGGGAACTCATCCATCAGCACGTTATTAGCGGGGCCCCTAGAGCCAGAGGTTGGTTTAGAATCAGAGATAATCTGAACTCTTCCCTCCCTTAATGAATACTCGTGACATCTCTAGGAGTGGAGGCCTGGCTGTGAATAATTACCATCAAAATAGCTGGGTAAGCAAACCCCTGAAGAGTCTTTCTAATTTCATTCCTGCCCCCTGTCCTCAGAGCCCCCTCCACTAACTTTCGTTGTCATGACATTTTGTGTCTCTGTCCCTCCCAAACAGAGACATGAAGGACAACCACCACGGAGAGCTGAGTGCGGAAATGGCCTTAGGTTGAAAGTTCATGAATGAAGAAGAGCAGGGAGCCCTAGAGGACTCCAGGCCAGGACCCAGAGCCACTGGTGTCCCCATGAGGGCTTCTGCAAAGCATGTAGAGGCAGCTGGTGTCCCGCAGGGTTCACCCGTGTGACGGAAAACTTCTGCCTTGAGTTCTGGCAATCTCTATCTCCCGCGTCTGACTTCAGGCTGCGAGTGTACGTAATGAGGACACACAGGGTTTGGGATGTGAGCTGTTTTCACAGACACGCACCCTGGGATTACGCAGTGTTTATTAAACTGAACTTGCAAGACTGGCATCTTTTAATTAGAGGCAAGAGTACCTCTGCCTATGCAGTGCTGCTGGTGGGGAGTGGAGAGGTGGGAGGTGCCAGGTGCCAGGTCCCCAGAGGCCAAGGGACGTCATCAGGAAGGAGTTGAGAAGGCGCGGCTGGTGCAATCTGCCTTTGCTTCAAGATGTTCCCCCCGCCCCGCCCTGGCGTGGTCTCAGGGGCCCCAGGGTCCAGGTCGGCCTCGTGCACGGCAGGGCCAGCCTGCCGCGATTTCAAGTTGCAAAGCGAACGTGCAGAAGTGGTGGTCGGGCCTGGGCAGGTGCCCAGTCGGGGGCCTCTCAGCAGGTCTAACAGGTGTGAGATGTAATTAGATGCATAATTTAGGTCGTTCCACTCACTTCCCTTGAAACCGCATTATGAAACTGAGGCACAACTAGTGACAATGACAAAAGGGCCCTGATGTACAGTCTCAGCCTGTGCTGGGAGTATGGCCTGACACATTGGTCACCAGACAGGGGCCTGGCTTGGTGCTGTCAGCCATTAAGGTGGTGTTGCTGCAGCAGCACTTGGGCACCAGCGGCTTGACTCCTGCTGATGTGCAGCCGCGGTTTGTTGAGCACCTACTTCATGCTAGATGCGCCATATACCCATCTTCTTCACTCACCGCCAAAGCTCTAGGAGGCCAGGGCTGCTCAGACCCCTGCTCTGAGTCCCTCTCCCCCGCCCCCAACTGGCCACCACCTTCCTCCTCTCTCTGACGGGCATTTCTCCCCTGGACCCCCACAGGGGCCTGGCATCTACTCCTACCAACCCCCCAGTCTGAGGTGAGAAGTCAGTGAATGAAGATGAGCAGGGAGCCCTGGAGGACCCCAGGCCAGCCCCTGAAGCATATTCTTTAAAAACCAGATCAAATCTGGGCCCTGCTAAAATGTATCAAAATTACATAAAAAACACACAGCAGGGCCTGCGAGGTTATTATGAGGCACTGACTACTTCTTAACATTTGTTTTAAATTATTAAATATTTATTAATTTGTAGCCGTGGTAAAACACACATAAAATTTACCATCGTAACCAGCATAAGTGCGCAGCTCAGTGGCATTATGTGCGTTTGCGCTGTTGGGCAGCTGCTTCCAGGGATCTTTTCCTCGTACACAACTCAAACTCTGCACCTATTACAAATTATTTCAAACTTACCTATGTGCAGAGAACACGTTTGGTAGGTGGAGGAAATTTTATTTTTGTTTTAATATATGTTTTCCTGATGACCAGTAAGGTTGAACATCTACATCTACTGAGGTGTTTGGATGTGTTTTCTTCTTTAACTATAAATATTAATTGTATTAAAAGATTTTTGGATGTTGAAACATTCTTACATCCCAGGGACATTTTTTCTTTGCCACGAAATATAAACCTTCTAAAAAATATATACTGTTGCACCTGATTAGCTAATGTATTTAAAAAAGATTTTCATGCCTATATTCATATTTCAAATTCGTCTATAGTTTTCTTTTTTTTTTTAGGTTTTTTTTAAAATCAAGTTTATACTAGTCTTGCACAATAATTTTGGCAGTTTTCTTTCCTCTTCTACAGTATAAGTCTCTGAAACATTTTTATTCTTTTGTTTAAGTTTGGCATTATCTACCCTTTGGTTTGTTAGAAATTGCCTATAAACTATTTCTCCTTGGTGTCTTTTGAGGGAGGAAGGGAGGTTTCTGAGAATTGATTTAATTTGTTAATGTATAATGGCTTATCTAGATTTTCTATCAGTTTTGTTAAATTTTTTATTGAAAAGTCTATTTTTTACAAATTTATTGGAAAACCGATGAAACTTTTAGAACACAATAAGAGGAAATATCTTTATGACCTCAGGGTAGGGAAGAATTTCTTAAACAAGATATAAAAATTGATGGTAGCAATAAAGGAGAATATCGATACATTTGGTTACATTGAAATTAAGAACGCCTCTTTGCCCAAAGACACCACAAAGTGAAAAATCAAGACAGAGAGATCTGTGTCTACAGAAGGTATTTGCAGTGGAAAAAGAAAAAAACCAACAAAGAAATAGTATTTAGAATATGCAAAGAGCTCCTGGAAAGTGGTCAGGAACAAAGACCAAGCCAGCCTTCTCTAGAAGGGGAAGCTCCACCTCTTTAGGACTGGGAACATGTAAATTCAAACAATGGAAACATACACCCCACACACGGGCACTACTACACGTTAACGAGGATGCAGAGCGGAGGGCACTTGAGTACCTGCTGTCTCAGAGCTATTGTCACAACTGGCATCTCCTGGTGTGTGGGACGAGACTCTGTTCATCTCCTGGGACTGTAATTCCCCCAGGAACATGCCCGAGAGGAGCCCGTGCACCAGTGGGTTGAGGGGCTTCACTGCAGCACTGTCCCTAACAGGAGGACAGGAATAAGTCACCGGTGTCACCTGGGCCCCAAGGGACACTGCCTGGCTGTAGAAATTCACGTAGGCACCAAAGTGCCACATTCAAGGGGAGGGTGTCCCACCCCCTTCTCACATGTCCCCAGGACTTTAGCCTCCACAGTCAGGCAAGAACAGCTAGAGGACAAGAATTGTTGGAGTAAAACTCTCTATTTTCAGGTGATAAAGGATGACCCTGCAAAAGCTTAGAAAGTCAATGATTAAAGTAACAACACAATGAAAGAATTCAGGAGGTGAATTAGTTTCCTGGGATTCAGCGACAGAAACTTCTGTCTCACAGTCTGGAGGCTGCACGTCCAAGGTCAGGGTGTGGGCAGGATCTTTTAAAATTACATCTGTAATGACCCTGTTTCCAAATAAGGTCACATTCTAAGATACTGAGGGTTGGGACTCCAACTTCTGCATTTTTGGGGAACATAATTCAGCCCATACCAGGGGGGTAGCGAGATGTGAAATTAACATGAAAAAATAAAACACAGGTGCAGTGGTGCACACCTGCAGTCCCAGCTATCCAGGAAACTGAGGCAGGAGCACTGCTTGAGGCCAGGAGTTCAAGGACATAGTGCACTATGATCCTGTCTGTGAGTAGCCACTGAACTCCAGGCTGGGCAACATAGCCAGACCCCATGTCTAAAAAATAAATAAATAAAATTTTTAAAAAATCAAGAGGGATGGGAAAAAACTATAAAACTAAATTCAAAAAGAATCAAACGAATCCAGCTGCATAAATAATGTAACTACACTGAAGGGAAAAAACAAAAACTCTACACGAAATTTGGGTTATACACCTTCCTTCCAGGGAAAGAACAGCAAACAACCTCGACCTTGTTTCAGGAGGTTTGGCTTCTGGGGTGGTCAGGGTGTCGCAGTTCTGAAATCACTGAAGGTGTGTTGTAGGACTGACCGGATGGGTAGGTCTGCTGAGTGAGGAGGCAGGATTTTCCCTGTGGATGAAGGAAAACAGACGTGGGGTGGGGGAAGGCATGGAAATCCCCGGGCGGTGGGAGGGAGTTGGCTTTCAGCGTGGCCTGATAGGAATTACGTCCAACACGAGGCAGGCTTGGTGCTCAAAGTGCAAGCGGAGGCTCCCACTGGCCCCATCTGGGGCAGCCAGGGTGTCCAAACAAGTGAGAACAGCAGGGGACGATAAATAGTCGATAGATGTACGAGTCGATGAGGGAGAAGGACGTCTCTTCCTTAGAGTAAAATGCTTCGTGGACAAGTTGGGGGGAGTTGGGGGACAGTCACTATTTTGTGACGATCGTGATGAAGGTTGGTTTGGTTGTGTATGGGGGTATCCTCTGTCTCAGGAAAAGCACACGCGGGCATCACGTGCCCAACCTGCTCTCAGATATATGTATACGCGCGAGGGATGGGACAGAGTGTGACAAGGTGTTAAACATCGGTGCACCTGGGTCAGGGGCCAGTGGGAGTTATTTGTGTCATTCTTACAGTTTTTCTGTCAGTTTGTGACTATCCCAAAATAAGCATTTAAAGAACTCATTATGTTCAGCCAAATAAGCAGGTTACAGAAGAATAGAATACGAGTCCATTTACGTGAGATTAAAAAACTTGTGCAGGTGCACTGTATGTTGTTTAGACGAATTAAACTATCAAGGGAGCAGGAGGCCACAGAACGCAGGACGGGGTGGGCTCGGTGGGTGCAGAGGTGACGCCACAGGGAGGGGCCCGCGCGGTTGTCGCTGGAGAGGTTGGTGGACAGCGTTTGTCTTGCGGCTGCTCTTTAGGCCGTAGAGATATATCATATATGCTCTTTTGTATGGATGACATATTTCATGATACATTTTTAAAAGCTAAGAATGAATATAAAGATATTATCCCCCCTCCCATTTTTTTTAACAGGTGAGGAAACCAAAGCTCAGTGAAATGCAGAGATCTGGCAGGGCCGGGATTCGAACCCGAGTCTGCTGGCTACACAGCGTGTGTTAATTCCTCCGCCTCAGGAAGGAGCCCAGATTAAGACAGAGGACGGGAAGGGCAGGAGGCCCGGCGGGCGCGAGGCTGCTGGGAGCGGCACCGTCTCTGTCTACTTCTGCCCCGTCTCCCCTGGCAGGACCCAGCGCCCACGGGGTGGGCAGAGCCGGCCCCTCGCGCTGGCAGCTCCGGGCAGAGGCGAGCGGCGCCCGTCCGCGTTCCCTGGCACCTTGCCCAAGCTGACCAAAGGGATTTGAGGATAGATTCTCCCCTTGAATTAACTCAAATTAGAAAGGAGCATCTGGCGAGGAGTGGGAGGCGTTGCCAGGTTGGGCAAACGTAGCAGCAGAGCACGGTCTGCGCCCCCGGGGCAACTCGTGATGATGATGATGATGATGATGATGATGATGATGATGCCGGAAATAGCCTGGAAGAAGCTGCGTGTTCACCTGGAAGGTGGAGTATCCGTGGCTCCCCACTGGGACCATCACTCAGATGGCCAGATGGGTGCACATCTGTCACTGTCTGCCCAGTGTCCTCTCGTCCTTGTACCAACCTGGGTCCACCGAATAACCGATTTCATTGTACTTTCCCGGACCTGTGGAGGTTCCGCGTGGACGTGTCTTTTTCTCTATGGCTCTGCCGTCTTGCTCCTGCTAGTTACCAGTTTGTGGTCTGGTAAGTAACTCGTTTCTAATTGGTGTTTGTTTTCAGTTTTGGTGTGGGGGGCAACTGTCTAACAACCCAATTGCAAGTCCTTGCAAGTCAGATGTGTGTCCTCTGCTCCCTCACTCCCTAGTGAACACATCTATGCATTGAAAATAAACGCAGGTGTTGGAGAAGATGTTTTGAAATGTTCTCCTGTGCCTGACAGCTGTGCTCTCGGTAGAGATGGTGCAATTGTTTTCACCGTAATTGCACAAGTTTCCTTGAAGCTTGCAAAGTACCAACACTTGAGAGCATTGTTATAGGAATTTAGCACGGGGGTAATGTATCACCGGCTCTCCTAAGACGTTACCAAGAGCTGTGGAATGGTAATATTATTCTCGAACGTCTCGTGGAATAAAAACAGACGATCTTTCTCATCAAAACAAACCCTGTTGAGATGAGTGACTCTGTGGAAAATACTCTTGTCTGAGATACTCGGGCTGCTTCAAACCAGCCCCCTCCGTCTGCTGCTGAGAAAATTGAATCCTCTTAGTCAAATCATGACATCCACTCATGGCATCGCGGCACCAGGCTGTGTTCACTGCGGTTTCCCAAATGCAGAGCTGACTTCATGTGTTCCAGGGCTTTTGTCTGGCGATTTGGAAACAGCAGCAGGAACGGAGGTGATGGTTCCCACTCAGCTGTGTTCACGGGAAGGAAGAAAAAAATAAACTAGAAACTGGGGGGAGAGAGACGCAGGGCAGAGTTCAGACCGACTAGCCCCATCACGGGGTCTGTGTGGACCCGTCTCCTGGAGCTAAAGGCATTTCTCTGGCTGTATTTTCAAAATGGGAGGAATGTGGAGAAGTGCCTCGGGCACTTTGGAGGAAAGATGAAACAGAAATGCACAAAGAGAGGGGCACGGGTCCGAGACACCCCCTGTGCAGAGCCAGGGCAGGAGCTGCTGCCAGGCTCAGCGGCTTCCAGACAGGTGGCTGCTGTGGTCAGATGTTTGTGTCCCCCCCCAAAAAATACATAGGTTGAAATCCTTACCGCCAAGATGATGGAGTTGGGAGGTGATTAGCTCACGAGGGTGGAACCCTCATGGTGAGATTTAGTGTCCTTATGAAAGAGACCCAAGAAAGACCCGCCGCACTCTCTCCACCATCTGGGGTACAGAGAGAAGGGGCTGTCTGTGACCCTGCGACTCTGTTGGGACCTCAAGCTGGATGTCCCAGCCTCCAGAACCGGGAGAGAGATCTCTGCTGTTTGTAAGCCAGTTTGTGGTATTTTTACAGCAGCTTGAATGGACTAAAACAGTGTTTAATGGTTTTGTTTCTTTAAGAAAGCCTGATTTGCACAGGTGTGCAGGCACACGACCTAAATTCAAATCACACCTGGGTACCCGGTGTAGGTCCTTCCCCCTCACCGCCCTGAGCCATGCAGGCGCCTTGCGGTTCCCTTCCCGGGTTCTCTCTCGGGTGTCGGCGTCTGGGGCAGTCGCGTGGCCCAGTGTGCCCTCCATGGACTCTGTGTCCCCTTCTCTCTCGCTCAGTCGGTGGTGGGCCGCGTGTCCTCTGCTGCTGTCTTCATTTCACGCGGCCTCGGAGATTGTCTGCAGAAAAGCATACACAGTCCTTCGTTATTTTCTTGGTGACCAAGTCGTGCTTTGTGTGGACGTATCATAACTTATCAACCCACCCTCTGCTCATGGACAAGTGGGTTGTTTCCTCAGTTTTTTGCTCTTACAAACAATGCTGCCGTGAAGAGCCTTCTGCACACACAGCGATTTCTGCCCTTGGGTGAGTAAAATCTGAAGGGTAAATAGCGAGAGGTAAGTGTCCGTTTAAAATAGCGTGTGTGCTTTCTGTGGCCGGCTGCCTCGGTGGCCCGTCCACGCCCAGCACAGCTGCGGGGAGGAGGGCTGGGCTCGCCTTCCTGACCACTGCCCGTCGATGGGGGAAAATGCGTCTCCCCGGGGCTGTAATCTTGCACTTCTCTGATTACGACTGAGTGAAGAGGAAAATTACTTATGTTTAAGAACCACTTGGGCTCCTTTTCTGTGAACTGTTATTTCCGTTTCTTTGCATATTTCTCTGGGCAGTTGTTTGTTTTATTACTTACTGGTTTTCAGGTGCTCCTCATGCAGCCAAGAAATTAGCCCTCACCTGTGATGTGTTACGTCTTCCTCCTGCCTCCCTCCCTCCTTCCCCTTTTCCTCCTCTCCTCTCTCCTCCTTTCCTTTGTCTCCTTTTTTAGTTTTGCAGTTTGACATTTGTCTTTTGACTTTTGTGCCCCACAGAACATTTCTATTTTTACATAACCAAATAGCAATCTCTACTTGTGTAGCCTCTGGGCTTTGTAATATACAGTTATGGTACTAACATATAATATCTTTATGGAAAAGATAAAGTCTTTTCTGTTGTAAGATTGTAAAAACAATTATTATTTTCTGTTCTAACTTTTTAAGACATTTACATCTTAGATTCATCTGAATTTCCTTTGGTGAAATTTGTGGGGTGGAGAGCTAGGTCTTTCACCCACAGGGCAGCCTGCTGTCCACAACCTCATTCCCTCTGGCCCTTGGGTTTGGACGAGCCACTGAGTCTGGGTGGTGGAAGGTGGGCACAGGCATGGAAGCTACTTTCATTTTAAAGGTGCTCAAATTCATGAGTCATCAGAGAAATACAAATTAAAACCACACTGAGATCAACTATGTACCCCCCCAGAATGACTAAAATAAAATGAAATCAAACAGGATATACCAAATGGGGGTGAGGGTGCAGAGTGCCCAGAACACTCGCACACGCTGGTGGCATGTATTTAATTTGTTGGGTTCTACGGTAAATAGCATTATCTTTTTAATTTCATATTTTAATTGTTCATTGATGGTGTATAGGAAAGCAATTGACTTTTGTATATTAGTCTTATATCCTGAAACCTTGCTTATTATTTTCAGAAGTGTTTGTGTGCGTGTGTGTGTTGTCAGTTCTTTGGGATGTTCCGCATAGACAGCCGTGTCATCTGTAGACAAAGATAGTTTTATTATATTTCTTCCTTTCCAATCTGTATGCCATTTCACTCGTTTTCTTGTTTTACTGTATCAGCTAAGACTCGTGGTGGGATGTTGAATAGGAGACGTGAGAGGGGACGTCCTCACCTTGTTTCTGATCTTAGGGGAAAAGCATCTAGTTTCTCATCCTGAAGTAAGATATTAATTGTGGATTTGTTGTAGATATTCTTTATCAATAGTTGAGAAAGTCCCCTTATATTCCTAGCTTGCTAAGAGTATTTTTTAAAATCATGAATGTGTGCTGGATTTTGTCAATTTTTTTTTTCTGCATCTATTGAGATGATCATATGGTTTTTCTTTTTAGCTGTGATGTGACGGGTCACATTAATTGATTTTGGAGCATTGAACCAGCCTCACAGACCTGGAATAAATCCCACTTGGCTGTGATTTATACTTTTTTTCATACGTTGTTGGATTAAATTTGCTAATATTTTGTTGAAGATTTTTGCATATACAGATGGGCCTTGACATACGATGGTTTGACTTATGATTTTTTGACTCTACGATGATGTAAAAACAATATGCACTTAGTAGAAACCATATTTTGAGTACCCATATAACCCTTCTGTTCTCCACTCTCAATACAGTTTCTAATGACTTGCATAAGATATTAAGTGCTTTATCAAAATAGGCTTTGTGTTAGGTGACGTTGCCCAAGTGTAGGCCAATGTAAACGTCCCGACCATATTTAACATAGGATAGGCTAAGCTGTGATGTTAGGTAGTTTAGGTGTATTAAATACATTTTCAATTTATTCTATTTTCAGTTTATCAAGGTTTTGTCAGGGTATAACCCTGCTGTAAGTCAAGGAGCATCTGTATGTTCATGAGAGTTGTTGGTCTGCAGTTTTCCTTTGTTGTAATATCTTTTCCTGGTTTCGACACTGGGATAATGCTGGTCTCAAAGGATGGGTTGGGAAGCATTCCCTCTGCTTTTATTTTCTGAGGAGATTGTAGAGAAACGCCATAGAAACCATCTAGGCCCAGTTCTTTCTTTTCTGGAAGGGTATTAGTTACTGGTTCAATTTCTTTAATAGGTACAGGCCTATTCAGATTATATGTTTCTTTGTGTGGCTTGGTAGGTCGTGTCTTCCAAGGGATTGATCTATTTCATCTACGTTATTAGATTTCTGAGCAATGAGTTATTCATCACATTCCTTTATTATCCTCTCAGTGTCTGTGGTATTAGTACGACGGCTTCTCCGTCATGTGTGACATTAGTAGTTTGTGTCTGTTTTGATTTGGTGCCTTGAACATGGACAGCACCGTTTCTGTGATTGGGAGAGATGCAAGACGGAAATAAAGAGACTTGTGTCACTCACAGGTTCTGGAGGAACTCGGCACACCCAGAGGCCACACAGGGGTCAATGAGCCCCTGGAAAGAAAGAGCGTATAACCCGGAGTGCCTGCACTTATTGGGGTTCAGGGAGGTGGTCAGGGCGTCAGAGCAGGGGGTGGTAAGAAGATGGGAGGATTTGAAGCAAACATACGTGAAAGGGCTTCGGCCTCCTGGGCCGAACCTAACTTCGCATTTCGTTAAGCAGCTGGGTGTGTGCTGTTGGGAGAGGGATGTCAGGGGGTGGGGGGAGAGAAAGGAAGGGATGGTTGGGGAACGGGGGTCAGGTGATTAGTCAGGGCATAGCATGGCATCTGGGGACTCATTCCAGACAACATAATGACACCGAGGCAGCATAGCAACATTATGCCTCAACAGAGTGTCTTCTCTCTCTCTCTCTCTGTCTTGGTTACCTGTCCGGAGACTTTTGCATATTGGTTTTGTATCCTACAACTTTGCCGAGCTCATTACATACATACAGATATAATGTATACTCCTTAGGATTGTCCATAGACAAGGCATGTGACTTGCAAATAGGTACAGTTTACCTTCTTCCTCTCCAATCTGGACGCTTTTTATTTCTTTTTCCTGGGTACAAGCCTTGGCTACGACCCCTGGTTGCAGTCTGAACAGAGGCGCTGAGTGTGGACATCTTGCTTTTTCGGAACGTGAGGGGAAAGCATTCAGTCCTACGCTGTGGAGTGCGATAGTATCCGTGGCTTTGCTGGTAGGTTCCCTTTATCTGATTGAGGCAGTTTCCTTCTATTCCGAGTTTCTTGAGTGTTTTTAATTGTGAAAGGGTGTTTTATTTTGTCAAATGCATTTTCTAGGCATGTTGAGAAGAGCATGTTGGTTTTGTCCTTAACTCTATTAACACATCGTATCACATGGGTGCCACGTCGCAGTCATTGGTTAAATCAGACTTGCATCCCCGGGATAAATCCAACTTGTTCCTTCACGGTACGCCATCCTCGGAGTGGTCACCGTGGGGACACCAATTAACATGTTAGCTGAAAATAACCTCGCTCAAGTCAACACTGACTTAATTTCAATGGCATAAAATTTTTCTCCAATATAGCTCTATTTCCTCCCCCTTCCTTTGTGTTATAATCGTCACATAAATTATATCTTTACACATGATAAGGCCATCAACGCGGTTTTATAATTTCGCTTTACTTAGCTGGCTTTTTTTTTTTTTTTTTTTTTAAGACAGCGTCTCACTCTGTTGCCCGGACTAGAGTGAGTGCCGTGGCGTCAGCCTAGCTCACAGCAACCTCCAACTCCTGGGCTCAAGCGATCCTACTGCCTCAGCCTCCCGAGTAGCTGGGACTACAGGCATGTGCCACCATGCTTGGACTTAGTCATCTTTTAACCCCGGTAAGGGAAGAGTTACAAACAAAAACCCATCCATATTGCGGTTATATTTACTTGTGTAGTTACCTTTATTGGTGTTCCTTATTTTCTTCTGTGGGTTTGAGTTCCTGTCCCATTTCACCCAGAAAGAGCTCATGAGTACATCTTCCAGGAAAGGAATGCTGGCAGCAACTAATTCACAGTTTTTGTTTATTCTGGAATGTCTGAAGGATGGCTTTGCCTAGCATGGGATTCTTACTTGACAGTTTTTTTTCATTTTCGGGACTTTGACTATATTGTCCCAGTGCCTTTTGGTTTCTTTGGTTTTTGACGTGAAACCAGCTGTGAAGACCCTGGAATGTGGTAAATGACTCATCTCTGGCTTCTTCCAAGATTTTGTGTCTTTGGCCCTTGGGCAGGTGAACTGCGATGTGTTCAACGCTGGATCTCCTTGACCTTGTCCTGTGTGGCGTTTGTTTAGCTTCCTGTGTGTTTTCTCAAAAATCAAATTTGGAAAAATTCTGGCCATTATTTATTCAGATTTTTTTCCTTATCCCTTGTCTCTGTCCTCTCTCTCTGGGACTTCCGCAGCAGGTATGTCGTGTCTCTGCATGGCACATCACAGGTCCCCGAGGCTCTGCTGTTTCTTCGTTCTTTACGTCTGTGTTCCTCAGACTGGATAATTCAATCTGTCCATCTTCAGTTCTTTCTTCTGTCCGTTCAGATATGCTGCTGGAACCCATCAGTAAATTTATCCCTTTGATTATTGTATTTTTCTACTCTAGAATGTCCATTTGGTTCTTTTAAATAATTCCTGTCTCTTTCTTGGTATTATCTATTTGGTGAAAAATTGTTCTCATACTTTCCTTTACTTCTTTAGGCATGGTTTCCTTTAGATCTGTGCACATTTTTGTAACAGCCTATTTATTTTTGCTGGTAATTCCCATCTGGGCTTCCTCAGGTAAAGTTTTATTGGATGATTTTCCCCTGCTTATTTCCCCCCATACTTGCCTGGTTCTTTGCAGGTCTTGTAATTTTTTTCTCGAACATTTAACATTCGAAATAATTAATGTGACAACTCTGGAAATTAGATTTCACCTCCTGCCTGGAGTTTATCTTTGTTGTTGTTTGTGTGTTTAGCAGCTTTCTCAGACTGTGTTAGGTCTGTATTCTTTGTTGTGTGTAGTAGTAGAGTCTCTGCTTGGTGGGCTTCATGGTCATCTACTGATTTGACAGGGGTTTCCTTAAGTGACTGGAACCACCAGGTCTCCCAGCCTTTGCCACAGGGCTTTGTGCGTGTGTTGGGAGCAGGCCTCCGATGTGCCCGTGGGAAGTCGGCCACTCTGCCTTAGCCTTCACCTCCTGCTGGCACAGTTTCAAGATTAGATATATGTAAGAGATTCAGACCTTGTTAGGTCTTTCCGGGGCGTGCGCACATCCCTGCACATGCATGTGGCCTTCTGGATTCCCAGGAACACGTCAGAGCTTTTCAAAGTCCCCTATGGGCTCATTCCTCAATTTTTTATTTCAAGTGTTTGGTCAGTGTCTTGTTAGTCTCAGGCAGCTGCCGTGGTGAACAATCTCTAGAGAGAGCGCTGCTTACTCAGACAGGGGTCTGCACCAGGTCCAATAGGAATGGAACTTTCCCAGGGAGCTGCCAGAAAGATGAAATATTAACAGTTCTTTGGGATGGGCCCTCGCAGGGAGCTCTAAACCTGTTCTTCCCCCTCCAGTAGCTACTAGGGTGCTCTTGTTCACAGCTGCTGTGATTGCAAGGCTGTTGATTTTTAAGCCTACTGTATACATTGTTGCAAACCTCTGGTAATTGTCAGTTTTGAAAAAGTTAATTTTTAACGTTTTTTTTTTTTTTTTTTGGCCAATGTTTTTGTTGCTTTTATGGAGAGTGGATTTTTGAAGGTCTTTCCTCTGCTGTTCTGGAAGTGTTTCTTTCCCTGTTTGCTTTTGTAATTTTGTTTTTGTTAATGCCCTCTGGGAGTTTGATTAATGTGTGATTTTCTTTTTTTGTCTTGGTATTCATTGAACTTCTTGGATCAGTAGCTTTATAGTCTGTCAAATCTGTAATATTTTGCCCATTATTTGTTTAAATAATTTTTCTACCCTTCTCTTTTGGGGCTCCAATGACAAGTATATTAGACTACTTGCCATTGTCCCCCAGGTCACTGATGCTATGTTCATTCTCTTCAGTCTTTTTTTCTTTGTACTTCAGTGTGGACGGTTTCTATCATTATGTCTTTGAGTTTATCAATCTTTTCTTCTTCTTCCTGCCTCTCTCTTCACAGTGTCTAATCTGATTTTAATTCTGTCTGGTGAATTTTCTACTTTTCCACCCTAGGGTTTCTTTTGATTTCTACATCTTCCCATTCTCTCCTCATTATGTTCATATTTTCCTTTAAATCCTTCAACATATAATAGCAGCTGTTGTCAAGAACATGACTGCTAATTCCAACATTTCTATCATTTCTAGATCTGTTTCTAATGACTGACATTTATTTTAACTATGACAATTTTCTGCTTCTTGTTCTGACTAGTAATTTTGAATTGGTTGCTGGGCTGTATACATTTTACATGGTTGAGTGCTGGATGTTGTACTATTTTTCAAAAACAATGTTAGACTTTGTTCTGGCAGGCTGTTAAGACCTGGAAGGCAAACTTTATCCTTTCAAGGCTTGTTTTTAAAATTCAGGGGTAGGATATGGATTAGCCTTTGCTCTAAGGCTAATTTATTCTTAGCACTAGGGCATAGCCCTTCTGCATCTTCTACTGAAGAGCTTGGGTGTTCAATGGGGACTCTTCACTTTAGCTAGTTGGAATGCAAAATTTTCCAGTTTTATGTAAGCTTAAGGTTGCCCATTTTTTCCTGTCCAACCTTGTGGAGTTTCACTGTGTGCATTTCAGGTTCAGTTTTTAGCCAAGGACTCGAGGGGATGCCTATACAGATTCTGTGAACGCTTGCTTGGGAGAGCATCTTTGGTGCCGTGGCCCGTGCGTTCTAACTGTCTTGGCCCCCACAGTTTCCACGCTCTCTGCTCAGACAACGGTATTGCTGTGCCCTTTCACCCCCTCCTTACCCAGTGGGTGGAAGCACCTCCCGTCAGAAAGCCAGGACACCGTTGGCATCAGCTTGCTAGTCTCCCTTCTCACCGTCATGTGCTGCCCATTGTCCAGTGTCTGAAAACAGTGGTTTCTTATATTTTGTCTAGTTTCTGGTGTTTTCAATGGAAGGACAAGTCTGAACCTGGGTCCTCCATTATCCACCCTTTTTCTCTTAGCCTATCTGTGATCTCCCTAAAACACAGACCCAATCACGCCATTTACCTTCTGTACATCATTCAGGATGTCAGTATTTACTGGGGAATGTGAGGACCAGACCCCTTGCGAGACATAGCTCCCCTTTCCTGTGCTCTCCTGGAACCAAGTGCCTCCCTTTGTCACTGCACATGTCACCCCCAGGGGTAACCGCTGACTTCGCTGTCTACTTCCCTGTAATAGACTGAAGCGTCCTGAGGGCAAGTCTTGGCGAATTTATCTCCAGGATCTGAGCGTCGTTCTTGACTTTTAGAGGATGCTCAATGCTTGCCTTGTTGATGAATTAATACACCGATTAACAGAGGAATACATTAACTGCTGTTTTAGCTAACATATATTAGACATGCATATGTGGCAGGCACTGTTCAAAGTTCTTTTCCATGTGTTATCTCATTGAATCCTGAAAACATCCTAATGAGGTAGATACTATGACTTTTCGGAAAGACTAGTCACTTGATCA
Organism: Lemur catta; assembly: GCF_020740605.2. Classification (NCBI taxonomy): domain Eukaryota; kingdom Metazoa; phylum Chordata; class Mammalia; order Primates; family Lemuridae; genus Lemur; species Lemur catta. The sequence continues at coordinate 124,394,585 of NC_059130.1, read as the reverse complement.
CATTTCCAGTGGTAAGTGGTGACTGCGAGGTTCTATTTTTGGTGGACTCACGCCGGAATCTGCTCACAAGGCTGCGCACCACGGCTTATTCCCCAGTGTGGTCTTGATTATCCCTCCCCAAACTCATAACCGTGTAATAAAATCCCATCACTGTAATTTCCTGTTAGTTCTTCCAGTGTCAGAGAACAGATCTCCCCGAGGAGACCCATGGAGAGTGGAGAGAAAGCCTCCAGAGTCCCCGGGAGCCACAGGCAGGCAGTTTACCCATTTAATTTTTCCAGGGTGAGAACTGTCCTGGTGATTCATTCTGTGCTCTCATTAGAGCAATTATCCAGCTAATAGCTTTGATTCGCATTTGGCCGGGGTAGTTGCTGGCAGCTGGAGAGCACTGGAGAACAAGCAGATGGGCTGCGGGGCGAATTTGGAAGGGGCCTGGGGTTTGATCTGACAGTCCGGGCAAGGAGACTGGTCTCCGTGGCCCCTGGCGCCAGTCACCCCGCATCCGTCGGTGGGGCCTGCTCTTCCGGAATGCCCGGAATGCCCGTCCTTCCCTTTCTACTGGTGTCAGCACGTAAGGGGTGATTGTGAGGTTCGGTAGTGTCACCCCTAAAACCTGGAAAGAGTGTAACTGAGGCTGTTATCTGAGGGGCCATCTACCCAGTCAGCACATTGCAGGTTGCTGTGGCAGAGATATGTAGTCACCTAAGTGATGGAATTGTTCCCAGGCCAGCGAGTCTTGACTGCCACCAGCCCTGTTGTTAAAGTAGCTAAAAATAGGCTGTTTCCATCAGAAAGGGCTGGGTGGAGGTTGGTTAGTGAGGCAACTACATAGCTGGGCTCTGTCTCTCTCACACCTGCACAACAGTGCCTCCCAGGGACACTTCCCAGTGACAGTCCCACGGGTGACCATGTCCCTGGACCCCCAGCCTGTGATGGGAGTGGACATACTTGGGCTGGTTAAACCCTCATTTTGCTCCATGGCCTTTGGGATAAGAGCCATTATAGTGAGGAAGGCAAGTGGAAGTCTCTGGAATGCTGGCCTCTCTGCCAGAACAATGCATCAAAGACAGGATCGCACCCCGGTGGGAATGGCAGCCTCCCTTACAAACCTAAATGGTAAGGGGGGGTCCCCAAACCCGATGGATCCTGGAGGGGATCATGGACAACTGCCAGCTTGACCAAGCAGGGGGCCCAATGGCAGCTGCCGTGCTGGGTTTGGTGTCTTTGCTGGAGCAGGTGGTGCAGTCCCAGGTGACTGTGGCACCTCATCAATCTGCTGAGTGTGGCATTTGTGTCCCTATCAGGAAGAAGGATGCGAAGCAGTTTGCGGCCATGTGAGTGGACCACAGTGTACATTTTGGTCTCGTCTCAGGTCTGTTCTATCTCCCGCCCTGGCACGATGCAGCCCAGAGGGGCCTGGACCATCTGCATTTTCTGCAGAACATCACATTGGCCACCGTGCCAGCGGCATCGTGCCAGCTCACGCCGAATCAACAATTAGGAGCAAATGTGTCTGTGGCTTCAGTAAGGTGCATATGTTCTAGAAGGTGGGAGGAAACTCCTATGAAGTCCTGGGGGTCTGCTCAGCAGTGACGTCTTAGGCTCTAGAGGCCTGAGTCACGCCATGTCCAGGGTAAAAGGCACATGTTGGCATCTCGCATCTCCTGGCATGAAGGAGAAGGCCAGTGCTCAGTGCTCGGTCGGCCTCTTGGGTTCGGAGGCAGCACATTCCCCACCTGGGAGCCCTGGTGAGGGGGCACAGAAGGCTGCCGGCTTTGAGTGGGGCCTGGGTAGGAAAGGGCCCTGCGGCAGGTGCAGACTGGGCTCCAGGCCACGGGACCCAGCAGGCCCTCTGGGACAGTCACGGTGTCCATGGTGGAAAACACACCATGGGGAGTTTGTGGCAAACGCCGGCAAAAGCGTCCCCAGGGTTCCAGACCATCTGCAGCAGGGAAGCTCCATCAGCAGGGATCTGTTTGTTTTGTTCACCCAGGGTCCCCAGTGGCTCCAATGGTGTCACGAGCAGAGGAAGCCCTCAGTGACTGTCGGCTCAGTGGGTCTGTGAACCGAGTGGATGGCAAGTCCCCAGCAAGGCCCACGGCCCCGGTGCTCCGGCCTCTGTGTCTCCTGTCTGACGTCCTGCCGCCCTCCCGGGTCCTGCCCCTCAGTGTGCAATGGTCCCCGCTGCCTCCTGCCCCTCGGGGCTGCTGCTCTTTGGGGTCGCTCTGCCTGGGGCACGTCCTTCTGGATGCCACCCGGCCCCGCCCTGGCTTTGCTCAGGGCTGCCGCACACGCCCAGCTGACATGGAAGAGCCATCACTGCTCACCCGCCCCACTTTCCTTGAAGCAACTGTCGCTGCATGACAGCACGTCCTCCCTTCCGGAAAACAAGTTCCATGAGGGCAACAATTTGCCGTATGCGCTGCCCTTTCCACAGGTCCTAATACAGTGTCTGGTACACAGTCAGCACTCAACAAATATCTGTTGAATAAAGGAAGTAAATTTAAGGGTGTGTGGAGGTTAAAGTGGCCTCTTTCCTGCACGCGTGCTCAGAGCCTTAGGTGCGATACGCATTGATAGGAGATTCCTGCACGCGTGCTCAGAGCCTTAGGTGCAATATGCATTGACAGGGGATTTCTAAGAGAGAGACGCAGCACAAATATTCCCCCAGACTCATGTTACTGTGGAAGCATCTTCGACATCTCTTGGGCATTATACTATGGGCCACATTTTGGGAAATTCTGAACTGAGATAGCTTCAGCGTGCGAGAGGGACCCTCTCGGGGGAGGGCCAGGCTGTCCTCTTTGGGGCATGTCCCTTGGCACCTGCTGTCTGCTGCTTGAATCTTCTCCACCCGCCCTTCCAAAAGGGACTCCCATGTGGGCCCATCTTGGGTCCCACGTTCCCCAGGATGTTTCCCTGACCTTTCCTCCTCCCTGTGACCTGGTGTCCTCACCTGTCAACCGTGAATTGACTTTGATGCTAAGAAGGAAGGTGAGCACAGGAGCCTCATCAGTGCCTTTGCGTGGCCGTGTTACCTGTTACTGCTGTGTAGCACACAGGTGTGTATAACCTCAGTGCTTAGATGCCAGGTTCCTTGAATGTGAGAAACAGGTATCGCTTTATTGCAGGTCTGAGAAAATGATTGTGGATGAACTATGGGAATGAATGACCCTAGGGACAGCCCAAATGGCTAAAACTTCCATTCTTTTAGAGTTTTTTTCTTTTAGAGACAGGGTCTTGCTATGTTGTCCAGGCTGGACTGCAGTGGCTATTCACAGCCATCATCCTAGTGTGCTACAGCCTTGGACTCCTGTGCTCAAGAGATCTTGTCACCTCAGCCTCCAGAGTAGTTGGGACCACAGGCATGCACCGCTGTGCCCAGCTCTTTTTAGGAATTTTTACAAGCTCTTGGGGCCTCAGGGAGAGGGATTACGTAGTTAGGATTGAGGCTTGCTCAACAAGGCTTCTGGCTAGGAGAGTGGGCAGAGTGAGCTGCGCAGGTCTGGGGCTGTGGTTGGAAGAAGTTTTCTTGGGGTGGCCTCACGTAGGAGCAGTCGTAGCCAGGGGATCAAGGCAAGTACAAATATTTGGCATTGCATCCAGCGGGTTCTTAGACTTGGAAGTTGGAGGGGAAGCCAAGGGTTCCGTGAGAGGATTTAGGAGGTTGGGAATCGCAGAGCCGGTGCCGGGAAGCTCAGGGCTGCAGGCGCCGCGGAGTTCGGCCGTCCCTGCAGCTGGGCCAGCACGCGGACTGGGGCTAGGCAGGTCTTTTGAGGAAGCGTGTAAACAACTGATTTCTTGTCGGTAACTCCAGCTTGTCAGCGAAGAGCTCAGACCGAGTTTGGGAGATGACATTCGATAAGGCTCACAGTGACCTTCCTGAGTGTGCTTTCAGCAGGGGAAAATGCGCGGCCCGTTGCGGCCAGGGGGGATGCCTGTGATTCCTATTATAGATTGTGTGGCCACGCTGTGCTGTCGCGGGGGCGTCGGGGGCGATTCTAGCGACTGGAAATGGGTTGGCTGGCGATAGGCCTTCCTGGTTAAATCCCAACACTGTCGTCACACTGGGCTGGCTTTATTTCCTGACCCCGGTGCTTAGAAGCTGTGTAGACTTGGGCAAGGGATTTAATGTTTTAAAGCTCTGTTTTCTCCTATAATCGAGGCAGGATGAACATGGGGATTACAGTGTGCGTAGCACTATTATATTATTATATAATATTATATATTATTATATATATTATATTATCATCATCTTCATTATCATGACAGGTCATGTCTATTGAACTCCTACAGTGAATATTGTTTGAGCAAATGAAATAGGCTTTGAAAATGTGATGTAAAGAAAAACCAGGGTGGGGTGGGGGACAAAGGCTCTTTATAAAGGCAGGATTGCCAGAAATCGAACCGGCTCGGAAAGAGCTGGGAGCTGGTTGAACGATCAGCTGAACTTTCGTATGAGGGATCTAGGAACATGCTCTGTTTATTAAAAACATCAGACAGAAGAGCCACTTGTGTTCCAGACCTTCCTTCTGAGATCGGCTTCCTGATCCCGAAGCGTATCCTGTAGACATCCTTCCACCGAGGGGCTTCCGTGGCCGAGCTCCGCACTTAGTGTTTGTTTGCAAGCATCTCCGTTAACCGCGTCCTTCTGCATGGATGCAGTTTTCTCTCCGAGGCCCGACATCGTTTTCCTCTATCTTTTGGCTTCTGCTCTTGCCGTTGAAAGTCCATTGTTCCTTTTAGACAAGTTGTCTTTTCTCTCTGACTGCTTTTAAGATCTTTGTCTTTGAGGTTTTACAGCTTTGACAGAATTAAATTTGTTGAATTCTCTTCCCCAAATTGGTTTGCTGTTCAACATTCCATTTCTTCAGCAAATGTTTGGGGTGGTGGCTGGGTCGCTGTTCTGGGGAGACAGATGCGCCGGGGAACAGAATGGAGATCCCAGCCCTGGTGCTTACATATACACAACGGACGTAATAAGTAAACTATGCAGACAAAGAAAGTAATTCAAAGAGTTTTGAAGACCGTAGAGCAAGGCATGGAGGAAGTCACATAGGGTTGATTGTGATGGTAAATAGGGAAAATGTCCTTGAATGAAGGTGACATTTGAGCAAGGATGGACTTCACTGTACTTAACCCTAACACCTGACTCACAAAGTCTGAAGTTAATCACAACTGTAGGGTGTGCAGCGCTGCATCTCTGGCTAAGCCTTCCTGCCCCACGGGGTCCCGTCGCCCAGGACTTTTACTTGATCCGGTTCCTATGAGCCCCCAAGATTCTCACTACCTGGGTCTCCAAGAGGTGGAGGTTTGGGTGAGTTTTAAAAACAACCTATTCCGCACCTTGCCTGTCACACTGCACGCGAGGTCTCAGAGGCATTTTCAGATGAGTGTGTACAAACTCACTTTCCTATTCTTTAGTGCTATGTAGCATTCCTACATCTTAATTCATTTACTATTTCCCTACTGATGCACTTTGAGATTTTCCCCCAATTTTTCAATATTAAAAATGATGCAATAACAATGTTGTACCTGTCTCCTGTACATGTTGAGAGTTTCTCTCTGGGAGGAACAGAGAGAGAGTTCCTGTGTGTGTGGGGCATCCACGCTGAATTGGAAAAGTATTGGCCAAGTTTGGTCCAAACAACAGTATCATCACAGACGAGTATGAGCGAATTTCCTTCACTCTAACCTCAAAGACTCCTTGTTCGTCCTTTCTGTTGTGTGGGGTAATGGCTCTGCAGAGAGCAAAGCAGGGTAAGGCAGGCAGGGGTCCTATTCCAGAAAAGCCTGTGAGAACCCAAGGGAGCAAGGGAGGGGACCATGTGGATATCCTGGGAGAGGCATTTCAGGGAAAGAAACAGCAGATACAAAGGCCCTGGGGCAGGAGCAGGCCTGGGCTGGGCAGCCGGGGCAGACAGAGTGAGGGAAGGATGAGGGGGGACATGGTGGAAGCTGGTGGGGCGGGCCGTGGCGGCTGTGCAGATGCTGTGGGTGACTCTGAGTGAGATGGGAAGCCATGAGAAGCCTTGGGCCCAAGATGGGCAACATTGGCTTCTGTCTTAGGAGGTCATCGCAGCTGTTGTGCTGAGGGTGAATTCTTAGGGGATGTGGGAAGAAGTGAGGAAACTGGTTAGGAGGCTCCCATGGAAACCAGGAGGCAAATGATGACATCCCAGACCAGGAGGGCTGAGTGGAAGTGATGAAAAATGATTAAATTGTGAATCTGTTTTTAAGGCAGAGCCAACAGGATTTGCTGAGCGATTGGTGTGTGTGTGTGTGTGTGTGTGTGTGTGTGTGTGTGTGTGTGTGTTAAATAGATGGATAGATGAGTAGAGAGATGCACAGATGGATGGGTGGGGGGATGGGTGGATGATAGATGGATGGATGGACGGATGGATGGATGAATAGATGGGTGGATGGATGGATGGATGGATGGGTGGGTGATGGATGGATGGATAGCTAGCTAGGTGCGTAGATGGATGGCTAGACAGACAGATGCATAAATGGATGCATAGTGAATAGATAGGTGATAGATGGGTAGATGATAGGTGGATTAATAGATAGACAGATGGACAGACAGAAAGAAAGCAGATAATACTTTCAGAGAAAGAGTGCGAGGAGTGCAGGACCAGAGAGTGTGGGGTGTGGTTTGCCAAGATGGGGAAGAAAGTGAGATGTGGGGTCGGGGTGTGTGCCATAATCGAATGCCACAGACTAGGCAGGATCAACTATGGAAACTTATTTCTCACCGTTCTGGAGACTCGAAGTCTGAGGTTAAGGTGTTGGCAGATCTTGCTCATAGTGAGGACTCTCCTCCCGGCTTGCAGACGGCTGCCTTCCTGCAGTGTCCTCGCACGGCCTTTTCCTGTAAGAGTTGAGAGAGAGAGTGGGGTTTCCTCCTCTTCTTACGAGGACACCAATCCTATCACAACAGGCCTTATCCTTCCGATTCATTCAACCTTAACTCTCTCTCTAAAGGTTCCATCTCCAGATACAGCCACATTGTGGTTTAAAGCTTCAACATGTGAATTTTGGGGAGACGTGATTCAGTCCATAGTAGGGGGAAGTCAAATGTGTTTCATTTTTGGCAACATTCAGTTTGAGATGCCGATTAGACCACTGAGCAAATGTCCAGTGGGGAGCTGGATTTGTGAGTCTAGAGTTCAGGGGACAGAGATATGCCGGTGCAGTGAACTTGGCTTTTGACAGCCTGAAACGTGTGTTAAAAGCTGTGGGAAACCCAGGAATGGACCAGGAAAGACAGAAGAGGGGTCTGAGCCGTGGGGTGCATGAGCATTTAGAGACAGACATTTCTGTACAGGGGATGCTAGATGGGGAATTGCCTGAATGTAGAATTAAGGGCCCCCTTTCTCCTCCTGCTCTGGGGAGCCCCTAAATTCTGGAGAGCTCAGCCGAGCCTTTCCTGCTACGACTGTGCATGTCACCACGACTTCTCAGGGTCTGTGGCAGACGCATTTCAAGTTATTTAGCTTTATTTTCAGCTTCGGCAGGTGTCAGCCAGAATGTCCCCAAAGTGATCATGCTGATTTATAATCCCATTCCAAGCTGCTGTTCCTTAAAAGGAGTTGGTGTGGGAAGAAAGAAATGGGACCGTTTGGAGCATTCGCCACCCCCTCGCCTGGGGCTGTGGGCAGGAGTGGGCAGCTCTGGGGGCACGCGGGGGTGGGGCACCCTGCAGGGCACAGACCACACCCATCTTCCGTGACAAACACGCTTCTGCTTAGGGGCCTGGCAGTCTGTCTTTTATTCCCTATGTCTGGACGAGGCGTTCTCAACCTCAGCACCACTGACGTGGCAAACGCGACGGTCCTCCATCCCGGGGGCTGTCCTGTGCGATGTAGGAGGGTACCAGCACCCCTGGACTCCACACACCAGATGCCAGGACCAGCAACCAGAAATGTCTCCCGACACTGAGCAATGGGCCCCGAGGGGCAAAGCCGACTCTCATGGAACCACAGTCTGGTGTAGACCGACAGGCCCCCAAAGGTGAGAATGTCACAGATCTACTTACACAGAATGACAAGTCTGAGGACGTGTGCTATGGTTTGAATGTTTGTCCCAAACTCACGTTCAAATGTACTTGCCCTTATAGAGGTGGGACTTTTAGGAGGTGATTAGGCCCTGAGGGTGAGCGGATGGATGAGCACTGTCGTCTCAGGAGGGGGCTCCTTAGGATGAGCTCAGCCCCCTTTGCCCTGGCACACGGGTTGGTGCAGCAGGAAGGCCCTGGCTGGATGCCGCCACCTTGATCTTGGACTTCCCAGCCTCCAGAGCTGCAGGGAAATGAATTTGTGGTTTCATAAATTGCTCAGTCTCGGCTGTTCTGTTACAGCAGCATGAAACAGACTAAGACGTGAGATTTGCGCAAAACCTCCTGATATACGGAGAAGGGTAAACCAGTTGCACCCTGAAACCATAGACCCTGTCTCACCCCGAGGCCTCCTTTCAGGATAACACCACACGGCGTGCACCGCCAATTACACAAATCAGCATCTGCTGGAAAAGCAAACACAGCAATTATGGTTTAATAGACATTAAAATAGTTTACTCTCATCAAATGATTCCTTGCCATCCAGGCAAAAATGACAGCTGCTGGCACGAGCCCAGCCCATGTTTAGCTGTTGACTCCGGAATCGATGGCTGCGTATTTTAATACGAATTATTTGTATATGGCTTAAGGATTTCATCCAACACAAACTGTCAAACTGGGAAGGCTTAAAAACGGAATCTTTTTGCATAATTAACCAGCCAAGGGGACATGCTTAGAAATAAGATGTCGGAAACACTTAGCCTGGACAGCCGGGGCAGCGGAGGCTGCCAGGCAATTAGTGACAGAGCCATCCAGTTCCCTGCCCCTGCTGGGGACAATTAAATGATCCTTTTCTTTGCCATGAGCCTTAAGCCCAGCTGCCAAGGGCTTGAATCTTCATGAGATTTGCACAGATCTGCACGGTCCCTTCACGGGGCATCTCTCCGAGGATGGCTGTGAACCCTGTACTTGGTATTTTTGACAATTCTGCCCCTTCTGCCTCTGGGGCTCCTTGCTGAGAAGGGGCAGGGGCAGCGGGGTGGGCCCAGGACAGGCGTTCTGCACAGACTGATGGGACCCACAGGGACTCAGCCCCGGGACAGCCACATGCCTTGACCTTGATGTCTGCCCCGGCTCCCTCGCGATCCCTGTTCCTTCCCAGGAAGCTGCTCCTCTCGCGTTCCCTGTGGTTCTCAGGAAGAATGTGGAGCAAAGATCAGAAGGGCTGGCTCCTGGGGGCCGTTACCAGGACATTTGTTATGGGGGTGGCGTGCTGCTGAATCCGACTGGCTGCTGGAGAGGCGGGTGGGTCTCTGGCTCGATACTCTTGCTCAGTCTCTCTGAGCCTGTTTTCTCATCGGTGGTGCAGAGGAATCAGAGCCACGGTGACCAAATGGACCGAGGTGCCCGGCACAGAGGAATTCTCTGCAAGGGCAGCTGCGTGGCACCCCCGTCCCTAGCAGAAAGTAGGGACCCCTCCCCACGCCTCTACCCCTCAGCTGCGAAGGAGGAAAACAATGTTTCTGGAAACTTTGCTTCTGACCCAGGGAGCTGTGGGGAGCGAGGGTCCAAGGGCAAAGTGTGGCAAAGAGTCGGGGAAGTGGAGCACGTTGTATTTCTGTGTCCATTGGGAGCTTTATGGCTGGCATCCCCACTGCACCCCGCGACCATCTCCCCGGCAGGTGCCACCACCTGTCTCTAACTGAAAGCTAAGATGACATTCGCAACTGTCACAGGGCCCTGCCCAGGCCAGGGCTTGCACTGGAGCTGCCCCAGGGGGTTTGGCTTCAGTATACTTGCCCCCAGCCCCACCCCCCAAATGACCTGCCGGGCCTTTGGTGGGGACCTCAGGGCTGAGTCGTGTTTGGCTATTGCACTGACCGGCGTGGGTGGCAGCAGCTTCGGTGGAAGGGAGAGCACAAATCAGCCTCAGGAACTGGAGTTCCAGCTCATCGAGTGCGTGAGAACCAGTGTCGCAATTCACCAGGCCACGCTGGCACCACACATGTGACTAGGCTGCAGGAAATGGACGTGTAAGTCCTCACCGTGGTCCCCAAGGGCCTCTGTCTTCCTGGGGAGCAAGGCCAGTTGATGCGGACAGCACCCAGGGGACAGAGACCCTCTGGGTGGTCGGGGGCAGGAGAGGCCGCCAGGGCAGGGGTGCTGGGGTCTCCTGGAGATGCGGGGCACTTCCTAGCGGTATGACTGAGCAAATGAGACCCTGGAGCAGGCTGAGAGAATGTTCTAGCAACTCACCGTGGAGTGGCCATGTGTCCAGCCCTGAGGTCTTCCCTGCAAGGACACAGAGCCGCCCTGCGGCCCAAGCTCCGTTGCACCATCCTCCCGCCGAGGACTCCTCCCTCTCAACCCGTCCTCCAGGCTGTGACATCCTCCTCCCAGGTCTCTGTTATTTCATGGGCTTCTCTTTTCTCAAGAACAAGATTTAAAAACTGAATTAATGTAGCAAAATTTCATCACGGAAGCTTTGAAGCAATAATTTTCCAAACGCCGCACGAAGAAGGGTAAGAGGGAGCAGCGTGGCCGTCCCGGCTTTATTATCTGGTTCATCTCTCGCTGAGCGAGTCTCCGCTCCGTGTCCCTCCCCGGGACGCCCAGCGCACAATGACCCCCGCTCCTTACCTCCGTCTTTGAAGATTCATTTGCAAAGCGCAGACTGACATAGCTGAGACTTGGCTCTCACGTTTTAACTCTCTGCCCTTTGGTTTGTTCAAAAAAGGGGTAGAGAAACCAAAAGGAAAACAGTATCAGCAAATGCGATGAGCACAAATAAATAAATGAGAGCCCTGGGTCTCAGCTGCCTCCTCCGCAAACAAAGGTTTGGCAGATGGGCCCCAAGGCCATGCTGCTGCCTCCGCCCTGGGATTCGAGGCGATTCGCTTGGCCATGGCTGGACCTGGGCCCCGTGAGACTCTTTCTTCCATTAAAAGTGCTCGTCCCAGGACAAGCAGAGCCCGGCCCCACCCACCCTGCCTCCACATTGATCGTGGGGAAATTGGCTGCGGCTTCAGCCGTTTGGTGGCTGATTCATTATTTTCAATCAAGCAGCTTGTGTGTCGGGCTGTTAAGGCAGTCGGAGCCTCCAGGGCCTACGCATGATCCGGTTATTTCTGTTATTGAGACACAACCCAAATGAACGGAACCATAAATGTTTTCTTTTAGTGGGCAGCTGGGGAGCGGGTGCCTGGAAATTGGTCATGAGTTTTATTTTCCATGGAAACTTAACACAGTAAATGAGAAACCTCTTGGTCCTCTGAGATGAGCCCGTGGAACCAGGACTGGGGTCTTTTAGGGGGCTCGAGCCCGGCTGCCGAGTGTGGCAGGAAGAGGTGATTTCAAGAAGCTAATATGTGTGATGTGACAGAAAAATAACATTACTTGTGACCTGGGTGATCCTAATGAGCATCTTCATTCTGAGACATGTGTCACCTGGAGCTCCTTTTTAGGAAAAGTTACGGGAAGCACAACTCCCAGTGTCATGCGGCTTAAGGAACAAAGGCAGTTCCTCGCCTCGCAGAGCAGAACAGCCAGGGAGAGCTCCAGCATCAGGTGTAGCTTGATCAGGGCTCACTGCCCTGGCGGAGGCTGGTTTTTCTGTCTCTACCGCTGGTGTTGGTGTCCTGCTCAGACAGCCCCGCACGTGCCTTGCAAGATGCTGCTGACGGCTCTCTGGGCTGCGCCTTTCCCACCTAGAATTCATACAAATTACACAAAACAGTTTGTTCCAGTGCTCCTGCCGGACCTAGAAGGCTTTTCCTTCCCAGGAATCTTCCGACATGAGTCTTGGGTTTCATTGGTCAGGTGGGTCCCGGGACTGTTCAAGAATCAATCGCTATAGCCACAGGGATGGGATACACGATTGGCTGACACAGGTCATGGGGGGACCTTGGAGCTTGGGATGGCATCAGTGCCTGCAAGGCCCTCTGCTGAGAGTGGGGGGGTTGTTTCTGCTCCTGGGGACAGTCAAAGGCTGCTGGATGATTTGTTTCTCTTTTTCTAGCTTTGTAAAGTAAACCATAGGGCCTTTGTTTTAGCTCTTTCTCCAATATAAGAATTTAAAACAATTGATTTCTTCCCTGGACATGACTTCACTGAACAATTCAAATTTTGTTATATTTTCATGACCATTAAATTTGAAACATTTAAAAATATCCCTTCAGTTTTCTTTTTTGACCCATGGATTATTTAGAAATATCTTATTTCATTTCCAGATATTTAGGCTTCCTCTAGCTTTCTAATTGAATTTATTTACAATGTAATTCTTTTGTGGCCAGAAAATAGTCTCTTTAGGATTGTAGTCGTTTTAGATTTACTGAGATTTGTTTCCTGGCCCAGCATAAGCTCTATCTTGGTGAAAAAGAAATATATATCTTATTTTTGAAAAGACTGTATGTTCTGCTATAGTTGGGTATAGTGTTCTATAAATATCAATTAAGTGAAAATAGTTGACAGGGTTCTGATTGTCTTTGCTGATTTTTTATTCTATTTGCTCTGCCAATTGATGAAGAAACAGCATTTTAATCTTCTATTATTATTGTATTGTTGTCTATTCATTTCTTTAATTTTGTTAATTTGTGCCTTGTGAATTTTGAGGCTTTGCTATTAGGTGCATATACATTTATTATTGATACGGCTTCCCGATGAGTTGACCCTTTTAACATTATAAAATGCCCCTCCTTATCCTGGCCACACTCTGGCCTGAAGTCTATTTTACGTGGTGTCAATGTGGCCACCCAGCCCTTTTATGTGTACTCATTGCATGATGTATCTCTTTTAAATCAATTTGTTAACTTACTTTTGTCTCTATATAAAGCACTTGTCTTTGAAACATGATACAGTTGGGTTTTGCTTCCTTATGCATTTTGAAGTTCTCTGCCTCGTGTAAATAGCAGTCAGTCTACTAGCGGGTACTGCAGTTACGGGCAGGTTGGCTCTACGCTCACCAGTGTGCTGCTCATTTCATCTTTGTCCCTCCACTCTCCCTGCTCTGGGCCACCTCTCCCGCTTCCTTCAGGATTGTTTGAATACTTTCCAGAATTTCATTTTAACTTATCTATTGGCTTTTAAGATATTCTTCCTTGCATTTTTAAGAGAGTTTTTGCTCTGGTGGGTAGAAGAGACTCTCACACATTTTGCAGTCTACTTGGAGTTCCTATTGTGCAGCTTCACAGGGATGCGGGAACTTGTCACTGTGACTGTGCTGATGCAGGTTCCACCCCCCACCCCCTCACCCTGTATGCTGTGGTCATGCATGCGGTACATCCACAAACATCACAGACACACAAAACATTCTACCGCTTTTACCTCAAACAGTCAAATACCCTTTAGCAAAATGTAGAGGAAGAAATCATCTTTTATATTTAACTAGATATTTAACATTTCTGGTCCACATTTCTTCCAGCATCATTTTCCTTTAGCCTGACAACTTCCTGAAGTATTTTTGCAGTGGAGGTCTGCTGGACGTGGATTCTGGTTGTTTGATTTTGTACAAAAATGCCTTCTTTTCCTTTCATTTTCCTGTATATAAAATTTTGTGTTGACACTTTTTTTCCCTTTTAGCATTTTAAAGATGCTGTTCTGCTGTTGAATAGCCTCTGTAGTTTCTGCAGTAATTTAAATTATTTTTTCTATGTATGGGACTTACTTTTTAGTTTCTGATTGCTTTTAAGATTTTTACTTCATCTTTCTTTTTAGTAGTATGATTATTCTGTGTCTGGGCATGGTTTTCTTTATATTGATCTGTTTATGGTTTACTAAGCTTCTTGAAACTGTAAATTTGTATCTGTCACCAAGCTTGCAAAGTTGTGTATATTTTCAAATATCTTTTCTGCTCATTCCCTCTCTGGTCTCCAATTACTTATATTTTAAGGCCAGTTCCTGAGGTTCCATTCATTTTTTTTCAATATTTTTTTCTTTATTCTTTAGATTGGATAGTCTTTACTGATCTGTTTTCAAGTTCATTGACTTATTTATTAATAATTTCCATGCTGCTATTACATAGTTTTTATTTCAGATATTCTCAGTTTTAGTTTCAAATGTTCCATTTTATTTGTGTTTACATTTTATTAGTTTTTTCCCTTTTTTTAGAGGTGGGGTGTCACGATGTTGCCCACGCTGGCCTCACACTCCTGGGCTCAAATGATCCTCCTGCCTCAGCCTCCTGAGTAGTTGAGACCACAGGCGTATGCTGCCAGGCCCAGGTTTTTACATTTTCTATTTCTATTTTAGAAACATTTCTATTTCTCTTTTAACAAGTCAGAGTTCCTGTTTTTTCACTTGTCACCAGGGCATTTTCCTTTGCTGCATGGAGCAATGCTATAATGGCTGCTTTAAGTCTTTATTAATTCCAGCATTTGGGTAATCATGGATGTGATCTCTGTTCATTGTCTTTTTACTTGAGAATTAGTTCCACTTCCCTGGTTTTCTTGCATGTTAGTGATTTTGGATAGTATCTTGGACGTGGTGAATAGTATCTATGGAGACTCTGGTGTCTTATTATATTTCTCTGAAGATTACTGTTACTTTATTTTAGTAGATAATTAACTTGGGTAGACTCAAACCACAAATTCTCTCTCACCAATAGGTGGCCACGGTTCAGATCTCAGTTCAGTTACATTTCATTTTTTTTCTTTAACTGGGTTGTTTGCAGCCTGCAGCTTGCATGCACAGTTTGAAGGTCAGATGGAGACTTTGGGTTGAGATTAAATGCAGAATCTGGGGCTCCCTTCTCTTGTTTCAGTCTTTGTCCATTCCCGTCTCACTCCCCGGTGTCTGTGGCCACCCTGGGCCGTGTCCCTTCCCAGACAGAGAGGTGGCTGGTTTTCTAGCAGAGCTTCAGCTGCACTGTACCCTGCCGGAGTCAAGGTTTCACCCGGACCAAAGCCACAGAGCTGGGAGACTCACCATGCACTGGGCCCTTCTGCAAAGTGTGGGCATTCCTCCCAGATCTTCCTGCCTCTGCTCACTCTCTAGAGCCTTTGGGTAGTTTTGTTTGTTTTGTTTTTGGCCAGAGTTTACAGTTATTTTGTGTGGAAGGGTTGGTTCACTGGGAGCTTATTCAGTAGTATGACCTCAATAAATATTTAATTCTCTTTATTTATTTATTTATTTGTTTACTTACTTATTTTCTCGGTTAGCCTTATCTTTGGAGCCCTGGGCACTGGGGGTATGTGCCTCCCGTTCTGCCACTGGAATCGAGCAAGGAAGGGGAAGGGCCCGGAAGGACAGTGTGTTTGCTAATTAGTGCCTGAATCCCTGCTCCAACCAGAGCAACTTGCATTTTTCTTTCTATTTTATATATGGACATTTCAAGTAAGATATTATCGTGAAATTTTTATTGGCTAAAATGCACTTGAAAATCATTTGTTTAAATACTCTCCAAGTTCTGACAGTCTAAGAAGCTCGGCTGGCTCTAGGGTCTGTAGCTGCTGCCACGTTTAGGTCCCTGGCTCCTGGCAGACTGCCCTGCATTGGAGCCCTGGCTCACCAGTCACCCGCGGTGCCGCCTGCGGCTGGTTCCCTGCTTCTGCTGATCTGCAAGTCTCTCGCTTTAGGATGGAGATGGCCACACCCCTTCCAGGAGGGAGATGGTCTCACCCTGTTTGTCCTTCTGCAGAGGCACTGCGGGTGGCAGGTGTGTGTTAGGGACTGAATGTTCCAGTTCCTCCAGAATCCATAAGGTGCAGCCCTGCCCCCCAATGTGATGGTGTTTGAAGGTGGGGCCTTTGGAGGTGATGAGGTCATGAGGGTGGGGCCCCCTTGCTGGCATTAGTGCCCTATAAGAAGAGACGCCATAGAGCTCTCTCTCCTTCTCTGCCGCGTGAGGACACTTAGGGAAGGGAGATGTCACCAGAACCTGAGCCTGCCAGTACCCTGATCTCGGACTCTCGGCCTCGAGAACTGTGAGAAATGAATGTCTGTTGTTTAAGTCTCTCAGTCCATGTCACTTGGCTGTGGCAGAATGTCCTAAGGTGCCTAAGGTGGAATGTCTGCTGCTGATCAGTCGTAATGTCAAAGTTTGCATGGACACCTCTGTGCGTAAACGCAGAAGCATCGGAGAGTTTGGCGAGCTTCCAGACAGGGAAGGAACAGCCCCTCCCCAGCTCCATGCAGGCCGCCGTATCCCTGTGGTGCTGATGGTTTCATCGACAGCTCCGAGGACAGGGGCTCTCTGCTCATTGTCAGAGACGTGGCCGCTGCCACTTGGCCACTTTAGAATCGACAGTTGCAGGCCCCGTTATTGACAGCTGCCTGCTCCTCGGGATGGACTGGCAGGGAGATGGCCTCTGACAGTCACCTCCCAGGGTGCAACACACGGGAGGCGACTAAGATCTGGGTATGCGGGGCATTGTCCACTGCACAAATGGGATCCTCACTTGTCCCACCCTAAACATTAACAGCTAGCTTCTTTTAATGCCCTTAATGCAGGCTGATTTCAAGGATTTAAGCATTTTAAGGAGCATGTCTAAACTGAAGTCTGCTGCCCCATTATTTGAGTCCAGTGTATCTGGGAGTGACAAGGACACTGCACGGCGTCTGCCCTCGGGAGAAAACTCCGTGCAAGTGTAGTGGGGGGAGGGTGGGGTCCGCTGCTTTGCAAGGTCATCATCAGATGTGATTTTCCAAGTGCCCCCTTGTTGCCGTGGGCACAAACGAGACCCGAGGTCACTGGAAATCCATGCGGAAGTCCTGCTGTGTGTCAGGTTCCTGACGATGGCCTTTCCTTGTCCCTCCCCCGGGCGGGGGCAGGCTAACCTGGCAGCGCGCAAGAAAAATGTTTTACTTTGGTTCAAACCTTCAAATCTGCTGTAGCGTGGGAGCCTGTCCGCATCCGCACGGCCGGCGCTAACCTCTGCGTGCGCCGAGGAGGGAGTCGGCGTTCAGGCTCAGACCCAGGCGGCCCGGCCACGGCAGCCCGTGCGGTCCACACTCCGGCTTATCCCGGCAACGTTCAGGAACCACCTAACGTTCCCTAACACGAAAAAAAGATTTTTTTTCTCCCTGGGCTCAAAAGGGGGGGATTTGCTGAGTTTCAAGGCTGAGTTAACCCCCCTCTGCCCACAGAGACCGGGGTCCCAGCCTCGTGGCAGAGGCGGATCAGCTGACCAGGGGGTCCTGCGTCAGCGGAGGTCTTGGGCGAGTACGTCCTGCTTGTTTGTTTGTTGTAACCAAGATCAGCCCATGTTTCTTGAACAGACCAAGGGCTGGGAGGGGCTGTTTGCAGAGTTAGAGCTCTGCTCTGCCTCCCAGCAACCCCTGTGTGTGCAGGAGAGAGAGAGTGTGTGTGTGTGTGTGTGTGTGTGTGTGTGGTCTCGCTGCACCCTTTGCTGACACTCTGATGTCTTCAAAACAACCGGTTTGCTCAACTCTTACGGCTGCAGAGACAGGCCTGGTGTCTGTGCCTCGATGGAGAGTCTGGGGGGGATTGGAAGTCCTAGCACACAGGTCACCCTGAAGTGGCCCAGAGCCCTTCCCTCCCTCTGACTCAAACCCCCACCCGCGGTGACGGAGCCGGGCCAGTGCGCCGGCTTCTCTGTGTTTGTCTCTGAGGCCGCCTGTCGCCGTGGAACTGGAGGAGGGACTCCACCTGAACCGATTTTCCTCCAGGCGACTTCCTGAGAACAGAGTTTTATGTGGCAGATAATGAGGAAAACAGCTGTAAAATCCTAAAGGAATGAAAAATAATTTCTGAAGAGATGCTGAAAATCTCTTGGAATGAGAAAGTCACATCGGCGCCTTCAATCACTACGAGCAACGTGCATCTGTAACACACATCTTAATAGGCATTAAAGACATTTTAATGCAGAAACAATCTAAAAGTTGGTAAACATGTGCCTTTTGTTGATATGCGGCAGATATTTTTTGGGAGGAGGCAGGAGCTGGGGCTCATTAGCTCTGGGTTGCTTTATTAGGTGCGCCGTTGTTCTGAATATTTTAGCAGCTGAAGTTCAGACTTGGGCGCCTGTGATGCTGACAGAATAACTCGAGAGTCTGTTTCAGAGGTGGGCTAACGTTAAACCCCAGCGCACCTGTTTCCAGCGGCAACAGCAGACAGCTCCAAACGCTTGTTTTTCCTTCGCAAAGTCAACTGGGCTTGAGAGGCGGCAAAGCAGCCTGAGGCCGGAATGTCGTGGAAGCTCAGGCCTGGCCAGGCGGAACCGCTAGGTACCCGGTGTGGGAGAGGGACCACCCCTCAGGGCTTTGGCTTTGGAGACTCCTTCAGCCGGAACTTCACCCCTTGGTGCGGGAGGGAGCTAGCTGTGGCAGAGAGAGAGGAAGAGCAGCTGATAATGCCAAACAGTGCCTGTTCTCACCTGGGCCTCGAGGACATGGCGCACAGCAATTGCTCCTTACTGGGTTTATCACCTAGTTAAGGGCCGGGAACACTAACAGCTCAGTTATTCCGCCCCTACTGTGTGCCAGGCACGGCGTTCAGTGTCCGACGTGGGTCACGAATGGGGCCCATTTATCACCTCGTGGTTGCTGCGGTCGGGTCGGGGTCGGGGTCCAGGCACGGCTCAGCCGGGGCCTCGGCTCAGGGTCCCCTGAGGCTGCGTGGAGGCGACAGCTGGGCCGTGTTCTCAGCGGAGATTCCACTGCGGAAGGGCCTGCTCCTGCGTTTTTAGAGGTGATCGTCAGAACTCATTTCCTTGCGGCTGCAGGCGGCGGTGACTTCCTCTCCACGGCCAGCAGGAAGGAGGGTCACTGCTGCCTGGGGACTCTGACTTTGGGGAAGGTCCCTTTCCCTCTTTCAAAGGGCTGTCTGCTTTGGCCAGGCCTACCCGGGAGGGCCTCTTTTTGATTAACTCAAAGTCACCTGAGCGGGGACCCTCATTACGTCCGCCAAGCCCCCACCCCCTTGGCCGTATTCTATGGTGGGAGCAGGTCGGGGGGAGGGGATCGCGCAGAGGTGTAGACAGTGGGAAGCGGGAACCAGGGGCCGCCCTAGGACACACCTGCCGTCATCACTAATCCCCACCCACACCTGTGAGCTGTTCACAGGCCCATGTGTTGCTGTTCTTCACGCTTCATTCTACCCATGCGGGGGCCAAGTCTGACGGACTAAGTGGCTTGTCTAAAGTCACCAGCTAGAAATGGGATGAGCCCGGATTCAGACCCAGAATGTCCGATCCCAGAGCCCCTGCACGGTGCTATCCTGTGGTCCCCCAGTGAGAGAACAAGGAGGCAGAAAAGCCCTGTGGGAAGGGTCACGGTGGCTCTGTCACAAGAAATATGCGTCACAAAAATAACAGGATGAGTTTGCTCCTTGGCGTAAACGAGCGCTGAGCGAATGCGGGGTCCAGCCCTGATTCTTCCTGTGCCTTTACTTGCTGGCTACGGAAGTGGAGCTCAACAGGGTCTCTCTGGCTGGGAGGGGCACACGGTAGCTGGAGCGACAGAGACTGACACGTAGGTCTGGACACGGCACAGCTCCGACTGTGTTCCGCTGCCCACGACGGCGTGGTCAGGACATGCTCAGTGAGCACCGGGGCCTGCCGCACGCGATGCTCACACAGTCCCTGGCATCCCTTGGAGCGTGACTGTGACGCCCATGGTAACAATGGGACAACAGCGGTTCACGGGGGTCAAGAGATTGCTACAAGGTCACGCAGCTGGAGTGTGTGGCCAAGGTGGGACTGGAACGCAAGTCCAGGGCTAGGCCCATCGTTCGGCTTTCGTGTGTAGTGAACGTGGTGAGCTGCCTTCCCTGGCACGCCTGCACCTGGTGTTTGCCCATATGGCTCCTGGGTCTCCTGAGGGCAGGAGCCACCATGGTACCCGTGTCCTGCACAGAGCCCAGGGCCTGGCACCCCTGGCCGCCCATTCACTGGGCCCCGAGTGCCTGGCTTACCATGGAGACACCACTGAGTAGGCACAGGGACCTTCCGAGTTGAGCTGAGAGTCCTTAGAGACCTGTGTGTTGTGCTGCACACACAGCCCCGCACCCTGCGGGTTCACAACCATCCTGGCCGAGGGGCCGAGGGTCCCCCACCCCGAGCTCGGCAATGGTGGGGAGGTGCCACCTGGAAGGGGAGCCAGGTCACAGCCACACACAGCTATCACTGGAGGAGAGGTCGCTGACCCTCTCGGGTTTCCTTCCTGGGTTTGCATTGGGCGTGGGCTGGGAGCGGACGTGCAGGTGGGCACAGCGTTGGAGTGGGTGGTGAAGGGCTCCCCTCTTCTCAGCCTCAGCCACCCCTTTGGAGTTTGGCTCTGTGTCCCTCACCGCTGGCATAAGTGCCGGGCTCCAGTTCCGGATCGTCTCTCGGTCTGGGCCGGGCCGGGTCACTGTCCACCCCGTTGGCCTCAGCCCTGGCATATGAGGGCTCTGTGGGGCCGGCTCCCCTCTGCACTTCTCGGACCCCCAGGTGGATGCTGAGCTGGTCCCAGGTGCTGAGATCACAGCCCCGTCATTGTCAGCTCCCAAGCCTGTCTCCCCGCCGACAACCAGATATTTTCCTTCCTTTAGCCTGCAGGAAACTCGGGCCATAAATAACTTATGAAATTGGATGAAATCTGGCTGATATGTCCCTGCTCCCAGGTCCTTCCCTGAGTCCTGTGACAGTGAGGGACATCGACAGGGAGGGCATCGAACGTCAATGGATCAACTTCAGAAGAGAAGTGGGGAGCTCGCCAGTTGCAGTTTCCACGTGAAGAGTATCCAAGGAAGAAAGACTTCCAGAAGACACAGAACCATGCTCCAGGTCTACCAGAAAGTTCTGTGGATGACAGACACAGCCAAATGGCTTTAATGACTAATCTAATGCTTCCAGCTCCGCGGAGCTGCGGACTCACGAGCCGCTGGCGATTACCCCTCCAGAAGCTAAATGCACCAGCTACACACGTTTTGTAGGGAGCACAGTTTCCTCATTCTTGCTTTTATATTCCTTCTCTCCCTTTCCTCCCCGTCTGGATTTTGTGCGCTTGAGAGAAAAAGATGCAAACAACAGAATTAACAGCATTCTGGGAGGCAGCGTGTGTACCCAGCCTTACAAATGGCCCCAGAGCAGAGTCGCTTTCCTGATTCTGGCGTGTGGAAACGCGCTCTGACACCCGCTCCCCGCAGAGATCCTATTAGCTGCAATAAGCCGCTTCTCGAGCAGGAGGCAGATCCTCGGGGGCTGGGATCTCTGTGTTGTCCTTCTCGGGAGCAGCCGCAGCTCCGAGGCTAATATCTGATGCACGATGGTTACATAAACATGTGTTGGTTGACTTTAAACTGAAACAGGAGTTCAGAAAAAGAAGCAACCGGTGTCAAGTGCAATCCTCTAATATTTCAACTCCTTCATATGTGCAGCAATCCAGGAGGTGTCCACGCACATCGTGGGGACATTTCTTTCTCTAGGGTGTCACACGCCCTCACAGTGTGAGCAAAGCAGTGATCAAGGGGTGGGGTATGATGGTGTTAGCTGTAGACCGATATTTGACACCTTCCATACACCATGAAGGGATACACACTGCTCCTTGGCCCACCAGCATCTACTCCACACGCCCTTCCTCCTTCGAAGACCCCTGGCTTGTTGAGGGTGACACGTGCCCAGCTGGAACTCCGGCTCTTGCAGGCTCCCCCAGGACTAATGATGGCCGTGCAACCCGGTTCTGGACAAGATCCAAAGGAAAGTTACTGGAGACAGCAACCCTTCTCAAACAAAAATTCAAAACCTTGCTGGGAGAAGGATTTTTGCTCTTCTTCCTTTTGCCCTTCCCTGCTCTTCCTGCCTGGAAGCTGGGGGTGATGGCCAGAGGCACAGCAGTCGTCTTGAGGCAATGAGCATAAAAGCCACAGTAATGCTGGTGGAGCAAAAACAGGATAAACCGAGGTCTCCAATGGTGGTGGTCGACCTGCCACCAGCTCAGGACTGCCCGCCCCTGTTGCATGAGTTAAATAAACCCCAAACAGCTATAGCACTGTAGGAGGGTTTCCTGTTATTTGAAGCACAACGTGATTTCAACATGCTGCACAGTGATACGTCCTGGTCTCCCCATCGGTTGGATATTATTAATCAGTTTTTACAAATAAGAAAGTCACAGCTCAGAGAAGTGATATAACATGCTTAAGCTCAACAGAGCTGGGAGTGGCACCTGGACATGGATGTCTTCCTTTAAAGCCTCTGTTCCAGACTTTCTTTCTGGGGACAAAGAGGGCAAAAAGATCTGTACAAGCGTCCCTTCCTGCGTAGAGAATCTCGGCTAGTCATCAGGTCATGCATGCAACAAATATTACTTGTGCTTGGTCTGCGGTGACAGTCCCATGAGCAAGGAGCCCTTCCCTGCAGGATCTCCCAGCCTGAAGGGCTTTCTTTCCTTCCGGAGATCTCTGTTTTGGAGGGAGGCAGCCCCTCACGCTGGTTCCTACCCCAGCCCCCTGTCCCGGGCTTTCAGAGCTATGGCTGGGGCTGAAGCATCCCCCAGAAATGAGCAGTCAAAGTAAATAGGCACCAGTATAAGTTCAATCTATTTGTGACTTGATGAACCGTGGACACCAGTTGTCGACGGGACAAAGTTAACTTGGGTTTTCAATGAAAAGGAACACTCTGGATGCTGATATAGTCGGAAGAGAGTGATGTAAATCCAGCAGGTCAGGAGTGGCTGTTGCTTTCCTGGGTGTGTTTATAATGAGGTCCCTGTCTACATTTTTATATTGCCCAGTTGGGCTTGGCTGGAGTCCAAAGTTTAGAGACAGGAACCTCATATTCAAATGATGCAGCTGTTGCAGAATGAAGGGGCTTAAAACTAAGGGACGATAAAAACTAATAAAAGCAAACGTTCGGTGAGTGCACGCAGGTCCTTGGCTCTGTGCTAAGTGCTTTAAGTGCATTGCCTCATTTTACCCACTGTGGCCACACGGGGTCATTGCTGCTGGGATTGCCATTTTAGAGGCGAGAAATAATGAGGGGGCCAGGGAGGTCAAGTGATGTGCTCGAGGTCCCACCGGAGGAGGATGGGTCGGAGATGCTTTACCCAAAGCTTCCTCTTTTATCTCTGGGCTGGGAGAAGGGGAGGCTGAACCTTCCGCAGAAAAGGCAAACATTTCTCCTTACCATTTAACGAGCATCCTTGTTACAGGGATACAAAATCGATAATCTGGGCTCCTTCCGGGGGAGCGTAACCTGGGTGAGGAAGTGATAAATTCACTGAGAAAGCAGGTCGGATATTATATAAGAAAAGATTTCCAAGCCCTCTGCTTACGGCCCCATCAATTCCAGCGGCGCTTGCAACACTCATTTCCCCAAAGCAAAGAACTCAGCAACTTCACGAGACCAGGGACACTTAAGATTTACTGAGTGTTTCCTGTATGCCACGCGTGACTCACGTTAACTCACTTAATCCTCACAAAACCCTGGGAGGACTCTCTTTGTTCAAGTTGCCCCCCCAAAGCAGATGCTGAGATCACTACGCAAGCGCACACTGTTTGCTTGGGAGAGGCATAGGGAGCCGATATGTGGAAGGACAGTGTTGTAAAGGGAATGTCATCAAGCCAGCCCCGTGACGGTGTCTGGAGTTTAACCCCACAGGGAACCTCTGAGAAATAGGTGAAACACATGCCCCTACTTACTTTTTAATTTACTATGATGGTGACGATGATAATGATGGCAGTGATGGTGATGATGTGGTGATGATGATGATGATCATGGTGATGATGATGATGGTGATTGTGATGGTGATGGTGATGATGGTGATGATGATGATGGTGATTGTGATGGTGATGGTGAGGATGATGGTGAGGATAGTGATGAAGATATGGTGATCATGATGATGATGGAGGAGACGATGATGAAGATGACAATGATAGCAGTGATGATGACAAAGATGATGATGATAATGAGAGTGGTGGAGACAATGGTGATAATGATGATGATGGTCATGGTGATAATATGGTGCTGGTGATGGTGATGATTTTGACTTTTTTAGGTGTTGAAGTATATTTTGTATTTCAATAGGGTTTCTGTCTCTAGAGAATAAATTCTTAGTTGTTGAAACCCAAGTAACAAAAGACTCAACTAAAATTTTTTAAAAATCACATGTTATTTACACAATAAACAGGTAAATTCATACTAGGTATGTTCTGGAACCAGTAGAAATCCAGGATGATCATTTGTGCCTTCCAAAGCACCTCTTATAGGCTATTAATCGAAATGACAGAAGTCAGTCTGCCAAGCCCCCAGCACGAGGGCTGCCACCTGCACCCCAATAAACCTTTGCTGAGTGAAGGACAAGCAGAGACCAATGTAGCCAGTGATGACCCTGTGCAAGCCTAGCGAGCCTTCTGCATTTAGAAAGTGTTATCTTTCAGTGTATGTTTCAGTTTACATTTTGCATTATTTTGCTTGTAAATTTTTGTATTAGATTAAAGTAAAAGATACATGTAGTGAATTGTATAAATCTCGAATGTATGTCCTGGTGAATTTTTACAAAGTGACTATTCCCCTGTGACCCCACCAAGAGCAAGGTGTGAGTCTTTGCGTCACCCCAGAAGCCTCCCGCATGCCGGTTACCATCGTTACCTCCCAAAGTAACCCTGATCCAGACTTCTACCATCATGGGACGGTTTTGCCTATTTTTGGACGTCATTTAAATGAATCACGTGGTGTGACTCTTTGGCCTGGCTTCTTTTGCTCCACACTATGTATGTGAGATTCATTCATGTTTTTGCATATAGCAGTACTTCATTCTTTCTCACTGCTGCACAAAATTCCGTTGTATGACTGTACTATGATTTATTTATCCGTCCTATTGCTGTTGGACAATTGGCTATTTCCAGCTCTTTGTTACTATGATAAAGGTGCTACAGACATTCTGGTACCTATCACTGGGTGGATATGCATGTTCACTTTTCTTAGATGTTTATCTAGGATTAGAATCCCTGGGGCTCAGGATAAGGGTATGTTTAGCTTTAGTAGATTCTGACACATATTTTCCAGAGTGGTTGTACAGGTGTGAACATATGAGTGTCCTCGCTCTGCAGTCAGTCCTGCGTGGGCTCAAATCTTGTTCTTGCTCCTTCTGAGCTGCGTGAGATTGGAGCTTGGAGAGATGCAATAACTCGCCCTTTGACAGCTGTGAAGTGGGAGTTGTAATTCGAATACTTCATCTCTGAGGATGGATGTGTTTACGTATATAGAAGAAGCATAGTGCAGTCTTGGCTCTAATACATTCTCAGAAAATGATAGCTGTTATTATTCTCATTAGTGCTCATCTAGACTGGTTAGTGCAACAGGCTTTTCCATGCGACATTCTTCTGAGACACGGAGACTTAGTGTAGCTGGGCTGTTTCATTCTGATGCTCTACAAGTGTGACAGAGGAGGTGGCCCGCGGCGGGCGTGGCAGGCTATGCAAATTATCTTGCGCGGTGTAGTTTTGTAGAACATAGATTTTTCACGAAAGCCTATCAAGAGTAGAGTAATTACGCTCTGCGACGGAAGACATCAGTCAGCTGAAATTATCATCCTAGCCAAGCATGTAACTAGGATTAACTAAACACGCAATTGTGAAAAATGCTTATGAGGTTGGAGGTTTTTCTTCCCTTTCACACAGTTGTCGAGGCTGCAAATAAGGGACCGTCGTCCCAGCCTCACCTCCCACAGGTCCTCCCCACCTTGCCCCCTTTCCGGAACATGCTGGACTCTTCAGAATCTTGGGGTCT